>NC_083282.1:51953954-52256984 GCF_963506605.1 Zootoca vivipara | reverse complement strand
GATTGCTCACCTGGCTCCTTCCAAGCCTCAACAGTACAGTGACTAACCCCTTGTTCTCAGGTCCTTCAGGAAATAACATGATTAATAACAACTATAAGCTCTGGCTTTGCTCAGGATGTGGTTCAGTTGGTAAATGGTCAGATTTGGGTCATGCCTGAATCTTGAATAAAGCTCTGTGAATGACAGCCTTTACAGCTTTTCCTCTACTGGTTGTAATCCAGGCATTGTCGGTGGAGTGTTCAACGCTTTAGGTCTGAAGGCCCAGAGAATAGTCAAAAGGTACATGATCTGGGGCTGAAGTTAAACAGGTCTGGACCTGCCCGATTAGGGTGCTGCAGAGGAATAACAAGTTCAGAACTCTTCAGAAATATGTGAAATAAAGAAAGGAAGACTATTTCAAAACATGCATCTTCTTAGGTCATGTAATATTCCATTAGATTTCACCTCAGCATAGCTGTCAAGTTCTCCCTTTTTTAAAGGGAAATTCCCTTATGCTGAATAGGCTTCCTCGTGAGAAAAGGGAAAACTTGACAGCTATGCATCTCAGTTCTGTCTGAATTCTATTTGCGGTGTTTCACCTGTGATTACTGTTACACTTGCAATTCGTATTTGGTGCTGCAGGGAACAGGACATCTGGACAGGACACCACAGTTTTATGTTTCTCAAAAAGTATGACTGTGTGTGGAAAAAGCCAGATCCTAAATAGTTACTCAACAACAACAAAAACAGACACCTGACTCAGTAGGACAGGGGAGAGGAACCTGTGAGGCTCCAAAAGTTGTTGGGCTGCAACTTCTATCACCCTTCACCATTGGCTATGCTGGCTGGGAGCTCACAGAAGTTGGATTCCAACAACATCTGGAGGGTGAAAGGTCCATCGGTCCATCCCCCTGTGCTAAAAGGGAACGGGGAAGAATTTACCTCTGTCCTCCTCATTTCCCCCTGATCTGTTGCCATCATAAGCCAGACATAATAACTTTGGCTGTATTCCCAGCCAAAGTTATTATTTCTGGCTTTACCTATGTGTGTGCATCATGAGATTCCAAACTACACAGTGTGTATTTTAACCAAAAATAAAACCATTTTACCCAATAGAAGACAGCTAAAAGGAGTCTGCCAGTCTCCAGCTGGCATCAGGTCTTAGGAAATGCAAAGACAAACTTAAACCCTTCCTCATCCTCTCCCAAGTCCAGTTTATCCAACAGCTATGTTGCATCTGGCTTTCAGAAACTGGCGTGTGTGTATATGAGCTCATTCTTAGCTACCAAACTGCTCAAATTTAGCAAAATGTATAGAGCAGAAAGTTCACAAGGTGCTCTGTTTTGATCTATAAACTCAGGTTTTATAAAGCTTGTTTCATTGAGTTGCAGGAAAACTGATTCGGATAGTTTTTGTTCTAACTCCCATCTTCAACTCTTGAAAATATTGGTTTAGTAGCCACTGTAAAACCTCAGAGAAGATGAAACTAATCTGAGGGAAAAACAGAAGTGAGAGATCAATTTCAAAATTGGTGGCTGGAAAAGATATCAGCCTGAAATATACTGGTAGGGAAGTAGGGAAGAACGTGCAAGTTTTCTCATCATAATCCTCAAAGAGCAGTACAACTTACATTCTAAAACCAATGCAACAATTGCCCAGATTTACCCAAACAGCTGATCTTGTGTTTGGGCGTGTGTTCCAACCCATGGTCTATTTATTCAGAAAGCACTTGTGTGGGGGTTGGGTTTCATTGCTTGTTGTATAAAGAAAAGCAGCCCCAAATATTATAATGGCCTCTTTTGTTCACTTCTGTAGGGTTACCATCTCTGGCAGAGTTCCTAAAATTTAAAAAGCTGCATAGCAAACAGAAAATCAACAGGTGAACCACAGGGAAGATGTGCCTAGGAAATCTTCACAGGTTGAATTTCTGTTGTTTGGCAGGATTTTGTTTGTTTGTTTGTTTGATTGATGAGCTTACTTAAAGACCTCCCCTTTATATAAAATAGGCAGTGTACAACAAAATATGCAGGCACAATAAACATAAAATACAACACAAAATAAAAAAATTATAATAAAAAATGACTAGCTCATCTTGAGAAAAGTTTAAACAACTGGATTGTTGACTGGAGCTGGTTATAGGGAACATATGACTTCCTTGCTAGAACAGCTCCACTGGCCATCCATCTGTTTCTGGGCACAAGTCAAAGTGCTGGTTTTCACCTAGAAAGCCCTACATCAGGGGTCCTCAAACTTTTAAAACAGGGGGCCAGTTCACTGTCCCTCAGACACTATTGGGGGCCAGACTATAGTTTGAAAAAAATATGAACCAATTCCTATGCACAGTGCACATATGATATTGTATATTGTATATCACAAACATCAGGGATGGACTGAACAGGAAGAAATAGTGTGTTCAAGGGAGGAATAGCTACATGGGCATAGCCAGGATTTATGGAAGGGAGGGCAGGCTTCATGCTAGGGGGGGGAGGACCTCAGTTAAATATGTTTATTGATTTACTTGATTTAGGTTGTGGGGGCAACTGCACACAGATAGCTAAATTAAAGATGGATAGATAAACATGATTCTCTCTCAATCACTCACTCACTCACTCTCTCTCTCTCACACACACACACCAAAGTGGACCAGCCTCGCCTACATATCAGCAGTCAGAGTGCTCGGCTCCTCGCTGGTGCTGGGAGGGAATTGGCTGCCACCACCACAAACTCCTGCCCCCTCACCTGCAGGGCGGGATGGTTGCCTACGGCAGGGGCGGCAGCGGTAGTGACTTCCCACAGGCAGCTGAACACGAGCGGGTGCAGCCCTAGGCTGGGGCAGGTCGTTGCCACCGTGTGAGCTGCTTGCTTTGGCTCCCGTGCCTTCGCCATACCCATGATCAGAGCTGGGTCGTCGGAGACCCCCGGAGCCACCTTTGCACAGCCCGGTGAGGTGCATAATTAACAGGCCTGTGCTCTCCCGCCACCTCGGCTGCTTCATGCTTCGCAACTGTTCCCACATTGCTGATATTGCTTGCAGTAAGGCTTAAGGTCACGCTCGCACACGGGATGCCATATTTCCTTTCGCCTTAGACAGCGGCAGGTTCCGCAATTGCCTTGTGGGCCGGATCTGGCCCGTGGACCGTAGTTTGAGGAACCCTGCCCTACATGGCTTAAGTCCAAGCTTTTTGAAAGACCATATTCTCTCATGCAAATGTGCCCAGGTTGAGAGATTGGGGGGGGGGGAGTGATTTTCAGTCCCACCAGGCACACTTGGTGGGAACACAGGAGAGGGCATTCTTGGTGGCTGGTGCTGTGCTATTTTTGTTGTAATTCTTGATATGTTTTTAAACAGATTTTATATAAGTATATAGTTTCAATTCTCAATGCTTAATTGCATTTTAACAATTGATTTTTCTATGTTTTTAGAGGTACTTGTTATGATCTATAATTTTGCCTTGAGTCCCGTCAGGGGAAAAGCCATGGTATAGCTAAATATATACTAATAATAATATTAACATTGGCATAAAATGGTCTTCAAGAGATTCTGGAAAATCAGTTGGAAAGATGCCTGCCAATTCTCTTCTGGAAGAGTATTCCACAGCTTGGGACCAGAGATACTAAAGGCCGGACTTCTCATTGAAGCCAAATGAGTTTCTGAATCATGGGGGGGGCAATTAAAGGTGCCCCTTGAGAAGACCTCACTGTTCAAGCTGGGATATAAGGGCTCAGGCAGGGCCAGCATGAGGTGGGGCAAAGCAGCCGCCTTGGGTGATACAAGTTGAAGAAGTGTCACCCCCACAGGCACTCTGCCTAACTCATCAGCGGAGAAGCAGTGCCAGCAGCAGTGCCAATTTCTGGCAAGGTCTCATGAGATCTCATTAGAATATTGCGAGATCTCTCTGGAAGCCACCACCGCTTTGTGGGCACTGCCACACCTTCACCACAGATTCCCTTACCTGGATAGTGCAGCGGTGTAGCAGCACATTCTCATTTTGCCTCAGGCAGCAAAACGGGTTGTGCTGCCCCTAGGCTCAGGTGGTCCTTGAGGTACCTTAGACCCAAGTTGTTCAGAGCTTTGTATATTAACAGAGAAACTTTGAACCTAGCCCAGTAGCATATGAGCAGCCAATGGAGGTTTTTTTTTTTTTTAGCAGAGATGTCACATGCCCTCATCAGCAGTCCAGCCACTGCAATCCACACTAACTGGAGTTTCCAGACCGGGCTCAAGGGCAGCCCCACATCCAATGCATTGCTGTAATCCAGTCTCAAGGTTACCAACACATGGACTAAAGCAGTCTGGCTATCCTGCTCCAAATATAGCTACAGCTGGCATACCAGAACAGAACAAAGCAAAACAGGCAATTGGCCTATCATCCAGACTTGGGGGCCACCTACTTTCCTTCACTGGAGATTTTCAAGCAGAGGTTGGATGGTCATCTGCCATGGATGCTTTAGTTGAGATTACTACATTGCTGGGGGTTGGACTAGAAGACTCTAGACTCTACACTTCTGTCCTCCCAAAATTCAAATTCAGTTTATTGGCCCTCATCCAATCCACCACTGCATTCAGGCCCCAATCTGGCACCAATTATACAGCTAATACAGGCTTCCCAGATTCAGACGTCATGGAGCCACGTTTTCAGCATACTAACAACATCATGGTCCAAAAATCCTAATGGCAACACCCAACGGCTCCATGTAGATGTTAAAGAGCATTGGGGACAAAAATAGTGCCCTGTGGAACGTAGCACAAGTGCCAGGGAACCAAAGTGCACTCCCCCAAGGCTATTTCCTGGACTCGACCATGCAGGTGGGAAATAGACCCACTCCAATACAGTGTATTCTGATACCCATCCTTAATGCTGGTCCAGGAGGAAACCATGGCCCATGATATTGAAAGCTACTAGGTTTCACTCTCCCTGACCCTCTCTCTGAATAAAGGTCCTCCACCAGAGCAACCGAGGTGGATTCATTCCTAAAAACAATCCAGAACCCAGACTGGGTTGGATCTAGGTAATCAGCATCACCTGGAAACACCTGCAGTTGTTCTGTCACAACCCTCTCCACCGCCAGGATCTCTGTACATTGGGAAGTCCATCCAGAGCCATCAGAGTGCATCAGTGATCTGGGGGTGGACCATTAGAATTGGTCCTCCACCCCTGCAGGCAGGAATAGTCACTGCAAGATCAAACTTCACTAGATGTTAAAAGGCAAGTCTATTGTCTAGGCTTGATGTTTTGCACTAGGAAGAACTGGGGGGAAAGCTTCTGTAAACTGCTGTATGCTATGAAAAAGGTCACATATCAAGCAGGAGAAACCCCTACATGTAATAATGCACTTCCCCCACTATTATTCTCATATTTCCAGTATGTTTTACTAGGAAGCTTTAATTTGCATCAGCAAGGCAGTACATACATATGTGCTATATAAACATTTACACAATGTATTCATATTTGTTATTTTACATTAACCACAGCCCAGGGTAACCACCACATCCCTGGGTCATCAATCAAGAATTACAATCTGACCCAAACCACAGGAGACATGAAAAGATTTACAACAGGGAGAGGAAAGCTGAAACCAACTTCTTGTTGAGAGCCTCACTTCCTTGTCTTGTGGTAAAGGAGCATTGTGCTATTGTAATTTGGTCTGATAACATGACTAGATTGCTAAACTGGCATGGGGTGATCATGCTTGGCAATGTCAAGTTTCCTTATTTCACCACATATAAAATGAAAGCCAAAACTAATCACCGAGTGAAAATCTCAGCTTCTTTAAATCAAGTAAGGCTGTTTTCACAAGTGATGCTGAAGTAGGGATTTATTTTAGTTTCCTTTATTGCATTTCCTGGATCAGTACTTAGGTTGTAAAACTATACTGGCTAAAACGTACAATTATCAGCACTCAAAACTGATGTGTTCTAACCTGAAATCCTAAGACCCCTGAGAAGGCACACATAATCTCCCCCTGCATGCTATCTCTGAGACCTGAGATAAGCCAGACTTTAATGAGCTTGCTCATCCTTACACTGAGGTGTTGGAAGTACAACAGCAGGGAGGGTTAACGTGCAACTGAAAGGTTAATTTTCTTAGTGTTAATGTCAACTAGCCAAGAGGAGGATGGATGGTGTTGTTTTTAACAACCAGGTAGAGTGGTATGATGTTTGCGGAGGTAGTACGGTATCAAGGGCTGTGTAGTTCTATTGGCTGTGGGGTGCCAACAGATTTCTCAGCGCAAAATGGAGACCGAGAATCCCATCCTTAAATAATGCAAATAACTGTTGATTACAGATGGAGGTGTTCTGTGGAGGTGTTCTGCTCCTTTCTCAACAGGGCTATCTGGTGGTCCAGTTGCAGTGTGTGTTCACAGTGAGTGAACAGATGCATTTGCATGCATCCAGAGCTCTTGCTCCTCCCAGACTGTGAGAGCAAGTTTGACTCCTATTAATGAGGATGGATGGATGGCTTATGCCACTGTTTGCTTCCTCTGTTGTGCTTGTCAAAGCCTCATGCTTTGCACGGTCACTTGTAGAATGAAGCTAAAGGAGTCAAGTAGGGAAGGGGAAAGATCGGGGCACCAACAAGACTGGCCACCCGGGTAACATACTTGCGGGGAGGGGGATTCCAAAAACCACATTAGGATAATGATTTTATGAAGGACAACTAAAATGTTACAAGTTGTAGGATGTTGACGTTAGAACTGAAAAAACTGCACTTAAATCTCAGCGACTTAAAGTTAGATGTGACAGGCCTATTTCATTAAACCTGGGTTTGTCCCAATCAAATGCCCTCTTGTGGGCATCCATGAGACATGCAGATCTCCGATCACAGCAGTAGACTGGTGGTCCTGCCCCTGAGCCTTTTGGGTTATGTTTTTTGGGAAACAGAAGTTACCAAAGCTCAAACAGACCCAAACTGTTCTTCTTTCCATTTACAGTAATCAGCAGATGCCCAGGACCTCACCCAGAAGTACCTCATAACTTACCTTATGATGGCAACTTTGTTTTGTTTAGTCGTTTAGTCGTGTCCGACTCTTCGTGACCCCATGGACCATAGCACGCCAGGCACTCCTGTCTTGCACTGCCTCCCGCAGTTTGGTCAAACTCATGTTCGTAGCTTCGAGAACACTGTCCAACCATCTTGTCCTCTGTCGTCCCCTTCTCCTAGTGCCCTCAATCTTTCCCAACATCAGGGTCTTTTCCAAGGATTCTTCTCTTCTCATGAGGTGGCCAAAGTATTGGAGCCTCAGCTTCACGATCTGTCCTTCCAGGGAGCACTCAGGGCTGATTTCCTTAAGAATGGATAGGTTTGATCTTCTTGCAGTCCATGGGACTCTCAAGAGTCTCCTCCAGCACCATAATTCAAAAGCATCAATTCTTCGGCGATCAGCCTTCTTTATGGTCCAGCTCTCACTTCCATACATCACTACTGGGAAAACCATAGCTTTAACTATACGGACCTTTGTCGGCAAAGTGATGTCTCTGCTTTTTAAGATGCTGTCTAGGTTTGTCATTGCTTTTCTCCCAAGAAGCAGGCGTCTTTTAATTTCGTGACTGCTGTCACCATCTGCAGTGATCAAGGAGCCCAAGAAAGTAAAATCTCTCACTGCCTCCATTTCTTCCCCTTCTATTTGCCAGGAGGTGATGGGACCAGTGGCCATGATCTTGGTTTTTTGATGTTGAGCTTCAGACCATATTTTGCGCTCTCCTCTTTCACCCTCATTAAAAGGTTCTTTAATTCCTCCTCGCTTTCTGCCATCAAGGTTGTGTCATCTGCATATCTGAGGTTGTTGATATTTCTTCCGGCAATCTTAATTCCGGCTTGGGATTCATCTAGTCCAGCCTTTCGCATGATGAATTCTGCATATAAGTTAAATAAGCAGGGAGACAATATACAACCTTGTCGTACTCCTTTCCCAATTTTGAACCAATCAGTTGTTCCATATCCAGTTCTAACTGTAGCTTCTTGTCCCACATAGAGATTTCTCAGGAGACAGATGAGGTGATCAGGCACACCCATTTCTTTAAGAACTTGCCATAGTTTGCTGTGGTCGACACAGTCAAAGGCTTTTGCATAGTCAATGAAGCAGAAGTAGACGTTTTTCTGGAACTCTCTAGCTTTCTCCATAATCCAGCGCATGTTTGCTATTTGGTCTCTGGTTCCTCTGCCCTTTCGAAACACACCTTGATGATGGCAACACACCTTGCAATTGATTGACACTGGAGAACTCTAAACACTGATTTGTCTGAA
This sequence comes from Zootoca vivipara, assembly GCF_963506605.1. Classification (NCBI taxonomy): domain Eukaryota; kingdom Metazoa; phylum Chordata; class Lepidosauria; order Squamata; family Lacertidae; genus Zootoca; species Zootoca vivipara. The sequence continues at coordinate 52,248,759 of NC_083282.1, read as the reverse complement.
ATGTGGTTTATACACATATGGGACTTGATATTAATGGAAAAAACTAGCTAAGAAAGTTCAAGTGCAAAGAAACAATACCAAGTTTTATAGAACTTGGTTCAGCTTCCTATGAAACTACAAAAGAACATGGATACAGACCACCAGAAACTCACAGGGACATATGTAAATATACTTTTATTTGAAGGAGAACTAATTGTGTGTATTTGAATAATGGTGTGTGCTTGGGAGAGTGGGGTCCTTTCTTAAACTACGAACTTAGAAACACTACCACACAGATCTCTTTGCATGACTGGCACAGTGTAGTGCTGTGTTTAGCACAGAGATGAACATAGGACCCAGAATGTGCAGTGTGCTCACTACAGAATTACGAGAGCCACGTGTGTATGAGCACAGCCATGTGCATATCACAAGTTTTGTGAGCCACATTGAAAATGTTTTTGCATCAAAGGATGGGGCCTGTATTATTAATTCACCCCACTACCAGCCAACCAAGTTTTCAGAGTGAGCAAGATGGTAGCTAAGGAAAACTCAGCCCCCAGTCAGAAAAAGACAAAGAGGATAGTACCATAAGGTGCTGAAGGAAATGGTACAAGTCATTTATTATTTTTCCATTGTTATGCCTAATGTATTGCAAAGCACAAATTCCCCATTCATGAGAGAACAGGTAGCCGTGACCTCTGACAAAGCAGTCCTAGCCCTTATTCCATTAGTGCAAGGATTTACCCTTGTGCAATGGGCTTGCCACCCTTTACCACCTCCATGCATACCCTCCCCAAATCTGCTTTGAAGGGTTGTGGGAAACCACAGAACAGATTCAGAAGTGCGGGGAGGGGAGAGGCGGGGAGCTCAGTTCCACACGGGTAAATCATTGCGCTAATAGAATGAGAGATTTAACACTACTTGGGATCTAAGCCTGTGGTCCAAAACTACATGTTACATTAAACATCATTTGGCAATGTGTGCTTGTATCTGCTTTGCAGGAGACCCATTTATACTTTCCAGATTTCGGAATCTGGGATACTGTACTGGCAACTCATAGTAAGATAATAAGACTTCTCTCTTCCTCTGTAAGAAGCTTGTTTCTATTCAATTCTACATATACATGCAACCAATGCACACAGAGATATACCCGACACACCTGCAATGACATCATTTTTCACATTTAAAATGTGTGCAAATAAAATGGATGAGAGAAAAAAACGGCAACAGCCCTCAAGAAAGTAAATTCTACTTTGAGTCATATTTTCTAACTCTTGGGAATAAAACCCAGCCTTCCAAACAAGACCATACAGAAAACTCTGTGACCACATTTTCCTAAATGAGACTAGGGGTTCATAGAGAGCGTGCCACAAAATGGGAGCGGCTCCAGACCCTTGGAGATATTAGGCCAGTTACCCACGAGTGAGGCTGTGGTTGAGGGTTCATAAGTTAAATACTAAATGCTCACAGCAGGATATGCAGAACCCCCTAACCCTTTCCTTCCGCTTCAAAGCGGTTGCTGCTGCCCACATGTAGCCGCAGGCTCCACTTTCTGGCCCAAGTCAGATTTAGGGCTTCTGCAGACTTTGGCAAAGGCCTTGGCATGGACAATAGCAACTTGTCCCCCAGCAAATCGCTGCTGGTGCTGAGTGATTCTAGGTGCAAGTACAAGAGCCCTGGGCAGCAGCAAGCCTGACTTCACCGCAGGGGCTTGCCAAGATGCATCTAAATTGCTTCACATTCAAAGGGCAATTCAGCAAAGACAGAAGTCCTGGAATCGGCTGCCCTTAATTTGGCATTGCATCCATCTGGAATATTTAACTTTGGGTAACCTTTTCCTTCTCTTTTGAAGGGCCATTGAGGGCAGTAAGCATAACTGCTCTCTGCCATTCTGACCAAGAAGGGCTGTAGTTTACGGCTAGACTAGAGCATCTGTTTTGCAGCAGAAGGTTCCAGGTTCACTTTCTGACATAGGGCTGGAGATGTCCCATGTGTGAAACTGTAATGCCATTCAGCTTTAAAAATACTGAGGTAGATGAACCTCTGGTTTAACTCAGCATGAGGCTGCTTCCAATACGACAATATTTCTATATTCTAGGGACTTCTAGGGACATTGGCTAAGGGAAACGGCAAGGAAAACATTATAAAAGTCATGAAAGAGCATCTATTCCCCCCAAAAGTTTATGTGTTAACAACTGAATTTCACAGGCACTTCTGATTTGTTGGCAACTTCCAAGGCTTGCAACTGCAAAGCTAGTAGGATATTGCAATCCATGGCAAACTACCAGACCCTCAGACATCCAAATAGCTTAGCTGCTCTTCAGAGGAAAACTGCTCTCCCTGTTCTTCAGAGGCTGGTGTCTGAAGAGCAGAGAAACTGGTTCTCCTCCCCTTCACAGCACTGGGCTGAGAGAAGGAGAACCATTCCTCCTACATCAACATTGCAATGGGGCAGAAAGTCCTCTGGTCACCTTGCAAAGGGGCCTTTCTTTTCTCTGGCATACCACAACTGCATCACGGGATGCTTTACACAAAAACACAAACACAAAAACCACAAAAATACATCACAAACCAAAACACTAACACTCTCAACCCCCCCAGAAAAGTTTTAAAGGCCATAGATTTATTTAATTAATTACCCAAAGGCCTGGGAGAAAAGGAATGCTGGTGCCTAAGTATATGAAACCAAGGCACCAGGCAAGCCTCTCTGGGGAGAGTATTCCACAAGTGGGGAGCCACTGCAGAAAAGGCCCGTTCCTCTGGACCTCTTGCAAAGGAGGCACACAAACGGCCTCAGGTGATGATCACAAGGTCTGGGTCAGTTCATATGGGCAGAGGCAGTCCTTGTGGTATGTCTTATTATTATTTCATCAGGATGCTACAAGGTTTGTGCTTATCTTGACTGAACACCAAACTTCAACAGTTATCTCCACTGTGTCAAAGGTACGGTGGCTCTAGGTTTTGTCTTAGTGTACTGGGTAATAGAAGCACTGCAGTAAAAATACTTTCTCAGTGGCATTTGTCACTGAGTACTTAAAATGCAAGGTTTTTGATGATGACAAAAACCTAGAACTACATTTGACACACACACCCCCGAAAAAAATCAATGGAGTGTTCATTTGTGGAATGAGTTACCTAAGTGGAAGAAATGCTCTTTCTCCCACTTGATCCTTCCAACCTTGGCTGCCTTTGGAAAACCAAACTTAGGACAGAGACTCTCTAGAACTCTGTGTACTTTAAACATACAGCCATCCCAATATGAATAAAACTAGGAGTCTAAAAACTAGGAAAACAAGTGTAACACCAAGCAAATAAAATTACAGCACAGCAGTCCTGGACTACCGTGTTTCCCCTTTTTTAAGACACCGTCTTATAACTTTTTTCCCTCAAAAAAACACACAGTGGCTTATTTTCAGGGGGTGTCTTTTTTTTTTTAAAAAAGTGCTGGTACAACTGGGACCCACTGGCTCAGGATGCTCGGTGCTCTCTTCTGCACATTGCTGGGCGCGTTGTTGGCGCTGCCAGTTCCGAGCGCCTGCAGGGTGGGGTGGGGGTGGCAGTGCTTTAAACCCCCAACCCTGTAGAAAGCAATGGAAGTTATGGACCGTAACAATCCTTAAGAGGCGCAGGTCTTAAAAAACCCCTGGTATCACCCTTGAAGCACAGCCTTCCAAAGTCAGGGGGGAAGAGGTCTGTTTAGACAAAGGAAAGGATCGGGGTGATTCTGTGCCCTGGGACCCACAGAACTACTTTAAAAATCCCAACCTGGGGTGGGGGGTCAAATAGTGAAGCCCCATAGCCCTGTAGCAACAGAAGGCACATTCTGAAGCACCCGAGCTGTTCGGTTCCATAAAAAATCCAGGAATTGTAAAATTAACAACAATAATGGGGGGGGGCACTCTATCCAAAGAGTTAAGAAGGAATGGGAAAGTGTTGAGTTATATATGGAAAAATATGGAAAGGAAAGTTAGTTAAAGATAAAAAATAAATAATTATCGCAAGGGGAAAAATAACATCATAAAGGGTAATAATATTAAATATAAAATAGACAACACAACAGAAAAAGCAAGTATATGACTAAATGAGATCGCACAGGAGTGAGGGAAGTGGGGAGAGAGGGAGGGGGGTAAGGAATGGAAGGAGACAATGGTTGGAGGAGGGTATAGGGGGATGAATTAAAGGAAAATTAAGACTGAGAAGCGCATGGTTTTTGTTTTTTAAAGATGCAAAGGCTTGCAATCAGCCAAAGTATAGAGCCCAACTTCCAAGAGACTGCGATCTACTTGCGGATTTATAAACTGGAGGTGATCTACCCCCGTTTTATTGGTGTTCAGGTCAGAGTTGTTTTTAGAGAGAGGAAATATCCCATTTTTGAGGTTAAAGTAAAAGTTCCTGACCTTTTTTTTATAATGAGGAAATGCTGCTAAAACTCTGTTCTTCATTCCACGAAGGGGAGAGGGGGCGGGGCCGGGTGCTCAAAGACAAAAGAAATGGAAAAGGAGATAGCGATCAACTCCAGCCTCGCATTCATGCAGCCGTCGGGAGAGGCAGGGGCTGCAGCCGAGTGCTGCTTCACAAACAAACGGGGGAAAGTGCTTAGAACCCAGAGAATCCAGCTGAAAAACACGAAGCAGCAACAGCAATTGCACACACACCATCCCAAGCCAGCACAGTAACCAAGTCCCAAAAGCAAGAAAGGACTCAGCAAACACTGCTGCGGCCGGCGTTGCTGCTGCTGACTCGGGGAGCTCAGTGATCTCTTCCGCACAGCGCCTATCACTATGGCTTATTTTCGGGGTACGGTTTATATTTCTCAAATGCTTAGAAATGCTGCTATGGCTTATTTTATGACTACGCCTTAAAAAGGGGGAAACACGGTATATACCTGTATGGCTGTGAAGTTCTCTTTTTTAAAAAAAAAAAAGGGGGGGACACTTTATTTAGGACATTTAACACAACAACAGAGTTGTTGTTAGCTTGGGAATGTGCAAGCAGCACCCTGGTGAGATGGACCATCTCTATAACTGGAGAAATTCCACGATTTATTTTTTTTAAAAAAATAGACCTCAAAGGTTCCTTCCCTCCATGTCCCCACACTATAGCCATGCACACGAGCTGCAATCACATGTTAAACTGTTTATGCTAAGAGATTCCTCAAAGAGCAGCGGTAATTTCATTTGGGCCACAGCAAGTCTGGAGAGAGATTAATTTGACTTGGCACATCATTGAAATCACTGCAATTATATGTGGCGCCACCACACATGACTAGCTTATATATGAGAGTCCTATCTTTGTGACTATGGTTTAAGTGGCCACTATACCAATGGTTGCGTATATTGCTCAATCTGCAACTTTCCATAATCTGATTTTTACCTATGTACTGCAGAGTCATAGCTACAGGGCAGGGGAGAGGGTTTAAGCTGGGTTCTTTGCCCCGGATGAAGCCTCCAGAGGGGCGCCATTGAGGTTCTTAGCCTGTGTGTACGTGCACAAATGTGCATTTGGGGGTGCCAAACTCAGTCTTTGGTCTGGGTGGAATAAAGCCTAGTTCTGCCCCTGTGTGTTGCCAATTGAAGCAGGCCTTCTCACATGTGATATGAGCTCTGTGGATGCCCTTGTAAAGCACACTGGAAGCTCATACACGGAATTTTTAACAAACAGGTTTTTTTATTTGTATTTGATGGCTACCACTGCACTTTTCTTTTCTATCGCATGTCATCATACTGCCATTCTTACCTTCGGGAAGAATTCTGAACTTATTATTCAACCAGCGCTCTACACCCACAGCCCTTGCCCGAAGATCCTGCTCCCTTCTGTGAGGCAACAAATTTTTAGGAGGTTGTCGTGTGGCTAAAATTATTGGGCTGCAGTAGCTATGCTGCTACTGCTACTAAGGGCTCAAGCTCGTACAGGTAGTGCTAAAAATGTGCATTAATTGAATGGATCCAACAACAATTTGGCACAAGCTAAAGCAGTTAAGTGTTTTGCCAGCTAAGCAGTCACAAAATGAATATGGGTTGAGAGCGCCAGGTTCAGCAATACTGTATGCCGAAGCAATCACACAACCACTTCTGCAAGTGTGAATACTCCATGGATCGGACACACTCAATCCATATTCACAGCATGCCAACTTGAGGCAGATCCAGGTAGCACAACCTTCTTCAATCCCTCACAGGTAACTTTCTAGGGATGCATGTCGCTGGTGGGGGCAGAAGCAAAAGTGGGTGGAGCTGGGCAAAAGCACTCAAGGAGAACACAGAACAGAGTCAGCAATGGATGCAGCCCAGGGAGAGTCCCCAAGGGCCAGACAGCCTAGCGGGCCACATTTGGTCCTGGAGCTGGAGGTCCCCCACCCTTGCTCTCAAACCAGATTACTGAAGTAGAAAGAAAGGGGGTATATGCATTCACACATGTGAATGCCCACTAAGAACAGAAGAGGAGTCAGACCAAAAACCTATCTAGTCCATCATGGTGTCTCCCAGGCTGGCAAACCTGGTTCCCATGGGAGCACACACAGAGGATATAGGGTTGCCAGACTCAATAGAGGACAGGCCTTCTGTGCCTTTAATTGCCCTGCTCTCTTTTGAGTCTGGAAACCTTAAAGAGAAACCTGCAGACCCTTTGCTTGGAAATTAAACAAAGGGTCTGCTGCTTTCTCTTTAAGGTTTCCAGACTCAAAAGAGAGCAGTGCAATTAAAGGCACAGAAGTCCTGTCCTCTATTGAGTCTGGCAACCCTAAGAGGATAATAATAGCTCACTGCCTCTGTTCCGCAGCAATTGGTTTTCAGGGGCACAGCAACTCTGCATATATACCTACCATGACCAGAAGTTTTTTTATATTCTCCCATTAAGACTCAGGCCCTTGGCTTCTCTAATCCAAATGCTGCCAATTTACAACATTACAAACACACACAACATTATCCCCACACAAAGACAGATTATTAGAATACTGTATGCATGGTCCTATTAAACAAACCCTTCTGCAGAGGAATAAAATTATTTGGTCCTTCTTGTTAGCAGTTTAAGAGAGATGTTTTTGGAGGAGTGGTCAAGTTGCTTCACCCATGATGAAACTGGAGGAACCCCAGTTCATGCTATCAGCGACTGTTCCCCACCAAGGTAGGATTTATATATTATTTTCTTTACATAGGCAGACAAAAAAGAATTATCCCACTTCACATGCTTGTCAACTCTCTTAAATGAGTAGAATTTGCATATGGACACACTACTTTCCCCTCCAGGTATTTAATTCCTGTGCTTTATGTTTAAAGTTCTAGTCAATTATTGTAAAGTGGGGGGGGGAGAGATGGGAACTGGGCAGCTAATAAAAATAGAAAATTAAACCAAAAAATCCATTATTTTCTTCAGTCCCAAAGAACTTCTTAGGTTTTAAAAGCGACTTTTATTATTTAATTTAATATAATGTACATTAACAGGATTTTAAAAATATATTTAGTGAATGTATATGTGTAGCTGTTGGCAGCCTTGCAGAGTTTCCACTTGAGTTAAGGCCAAATTAAAGCTTTATAACCTCAGTAGCCCCCCCCCTTTTTTAACCAGCGCACTAATAACCACCTCAGACACTGTGGTACAGTTTGTTTGGCTCAGAGAACAGCAAGTGAGAAGACGAAGGAGCTTGCTAAGGCAATTTGTACTGCACTTAAGGAGTCTGGTCAGAAGACAACGCATTGCTTTGTCTGGAAGAAGATGAAAAGGGGTGCCAGAAATGCTGAAACTCTCGTCTCCCTCCTAAGATGGCTTGGAAGAGCTTGAGGAGGCACTTGTGGGGCATCCACTAAGAACTTGGCATCCTGTGGCAGATTTTCTGCAGAATCATCTGTATATACAACAGCTAGTCCCCAACATCCTACTACATTCCAGCTTTTTCCAACCATTGGCCATACTGGCTGGGGATTGTCCTTTTGCCCCTCCCTCCTCTACCAAATGGGAATAGGGAATCACATCAGCCAAAACATATATCTAGGTATGGTAGTAGCCTAAGTCATTTAATCGTACCCTTCTTTCTATTAGCAATGTTCAGTGGTGAGTGCCAAACGAAGCAACTCTACCCTCCAAACCATGCTTGACACATCGAAAGCATTCAGACAACTGACCAAAGACACTGAGGGCTGAAGCAGTGCTACAGCTAGGGCTGGACCTCAGGGGTGTCATTTCTTACTATAAAAAAGTTTAAGGGGCAACCTACCAGGCATGTACATAGTTACAAGTACTCATTTTATTATTTTTACTTTATATTGTGCTTATTCCAAAGTAAATGTGTTTAGCATCAGGATAGTAGAAGCCAGCCCCACGTATTCCTGTAGCCACCACTGCGCTTTGATTTAAGTGAGTTCAAAATGTGAAACTGCACATGCTCAGATTATTTCTTTTTCACAGGGCTGGCAACCTGGTTTTTTTGCTCTAACACACCAGGACTGCTGAAGCAGTTTTAAAGCATGGAGTAGTGGTGGGAGAAATGTTAATTTCACAACTGAACATGGCTATCCAAAGCCTTTGCCTCCGCCCCAATAAAACCATTAAGTCCTGGGATTAAAATGACTTCTCTGCACCATGGGGCTCAAGCACTATCTTCTCCCCTCGTAATATATGTATTAAACACCCAAAACACACTTGGGTGTTTTGTCTGGACCAGCAGACTATGGTTTGGATGAGCCCTCCAAACCAGGATTGGAAACCACAGTTCTAGTTGGGAGGGCTTGCTCAAACCAGTTTGCTGATTTAGACAGGGGGAAAAACCTTACAATGTGAGAAGTCTGCAGGGTTCCAAGTTCATGGGAGAGGAGGTGGGTGCACTAAATAAGTATCATCCACACAATGGAGCACCATAACTCCATCTACAGAATAGTGAAACAAAGGCTCAGAAAACAGAATTTGAGATGCTACAACCAAAGTAGTACATAATTAACTGATCTATACAAGGATTCTCCCCAAAGGTGTCCTGTCCACATTCATACATGGAGCATTTTGCTGAAAGGCTGAATCATAATGCATTGTGTTGATACATGCCTTGCTTCTTGTTAGGCACATTAAGCAAGGAAAAGTAATTATACTGTATGATTACACTAAGATAGCAGACCTTGTAAACATAAATCATGAGACAGCATTATACGGTTGGCATGTCTTTGAAGTTCATAAAATATGTGATGTATAGTTTTTTCCTACCATTAAGAGGACTCAGTGAGCTAATTCCACTCTCATCTGCATTCCTCTGAATAACCAGTCATTAAATGAAGCTCCCACTACTTTCTTGGACCAGATAAAGTCAGTTTGAACACCCCTAAAGTCATGGGAACAGAGAGGAGCAGGTTCTGAACTCTCCTGAGGTCTGCTGGGGCCAAATATTAAAAATGAGGCATCTGACAGAGCTTTCTATGTTCAAAACTTGCTGTCTACTCCCTGAGTGCTTCCAGGCAACCTGTTTGTGTATTCATTCCGATTTGTTTGCAAAGAGGTTAGATGACATCGCATCAAGACCAAGTGTTTTCTCCCATTTTCCAGTGCGTTTTCTCCTTGTTTTCATTATCACAAAACGTCTGCTCTTTGGAGGAAGTAGGTTTGTGGCACAAGACAATCAACTATAATCGTGGAACATGAATTTGTTTATGTATGACTAAATCCCCCCTGAGAAATGTGACAGCCTGGAAGCGTCCTGTGTCTCTTGCTGCTTTTTACAATCAGATTGTGGTCCTCTGATTTAACACTGGCAAACTTATTACTATAACTGGGGCTGTGCAAAATCAAGTGCCTTCCTAAAACTTATATTACCTTCACATATTTTGTTAAATTACTGTTGTCTTCCCTAAGATGCAAGTCAAGTTTGGTTTTAAGTAAGGCCTCAAACTGTTTTTCTATGGTTCAGGGGTGCCAACTCCTGGGGGCCAAAACCTTTTGGCCCCTCAATATTTTTTGGGGGGGACGGGGAGGGAGCTTAAGTGGCCAGCTCCTTCTCCTACTCCTCCTTCTGCCACGGAGGGGAAGGAGAAGGGAATCAGGCCCTAGCTGGTGGTAGCAGCAGGAGGACCAGGAGGAAGTGCTGCCAGCCAATAAAGCTGCATTGCTGCCATGTTTAGCACTCCCCAAGCACCTCTGCATCATGCATGCATGCAGTGTCACAAGTGCGAAGCCAGGCCCTCTGAAACACCCTCACAAGTTGGCACCTCTGCTATGATCTATCCTGGAAAAACATTAGGATTAGTGATTGCTGCATATTATAGTCTGCATATTAGGGGGGGACACAGCCATTAACGTGCTAATTTACAGCTAGGATCTTGCATCATTAATTACATTTCTACATAACTTGATGACACATTAGTCATAAAAGCTAATAAGCTGCTTTCTCTCCACCCCACCTCCTCAAAGATAGAAACCTGCACTTTTCTAGGTGTTGTTTTTAACTAATTAAAACTATCCTTAAAGTATTAACACTCAGTTGGATAAAGCGAAAGTTGCAAGAGCTCGAGGACGAAAAAGAAGCCCATGATGTTTGCAGCGTAAGCTGAAGAGAAGCCAGCACACTGAGGCTAGTTTTAAGATTGTGCAGACAGAGTACACTTTATTTACCATCATCGTAAGCTTCTCCTAAGCCTCTCTGGGGACTTATAACTTTGAAAATGAAGGTTAAAATTATTCTGGAATATTTTCCTATGTAGATTACTCCAGTGTGCCTCCCCCCCCCTTTTTTTTGGTGGTGGTGGTGGTTGTAGTCAAAACAATATAACCCTTACACTTTGGAGACAGCAATGCCTCTGAGGACAGGATGATTCAAGGTGTCTGAACGTTTCGGTGTTACAAAAAAAGACTTTCAGCCCCTTTCCCAACCCCCTCCCTCTGTCAAATCTAAGTACAGGCATGTTAGACGTCTTCAATCAAAGTTCTTCTTTGAACTGCTTCATGTTGAAATGTTTACGGTTTTATATTTCAGGGGTGCGGGAGACTATCATCATCCTATATGATTTTCTGAGTGAATAAGCAGGAGGAGGAGATAAAGGGGATTGGGGGGGGGAGGTTACAGTAAGAGGTGGTGAGATGGGAGGGGGGAGTAGATCATGATGTATCTGCAATCAAGTGAATTATATTCTTTAAAAATTCCCTTCTTTGAGGCCCTGCAGGTGCATTCTGACTTTAAAAGAACCCAACCCATTATCTCCCAAACCCATCAATGCTCTACATCATCCTTCTCATAATCATACTCTGCACCATTGCCTCTGGGGAGGTATAAATTGTAATGGGAGGCAGAGTCCCTCCAATTCCATTGAAACACAATCCACAGGAATAAAGATTTTAGCATAGCCAAATTAATGATTTTAACCGTGCATTAACAATTTGTTTGAGTTACTGGCTCACCGTATTTAATTCCCACTAGATCTTCCAAAATCTCATTTAGCTTCACTGCTTTTGGCATCAGGATTTATATGCTAAATAGCATGCACAAAGGTGCATTTAAAAATTGTTAGCAGAAAATGTTCTTTTTGAACTCTGGGCCAAAGGGTTAACCCAATGCATTGCTATCTATTTCTGAACACAGGGAGGTTGCCACTGAACTTCCTGATTTGAAGAAGATCTAAAGGAGCAGAATGCTTTGAGAAGATAAGCACCGAGTCAAATTAGTTGTGTACCTTACCACTGCCTATTTTCACAAAGATAAAAACGGGATCCAGCCTAGCCCAATAAGGGGGACAAAATGGTGATCAGGTGGTGAGCTGTAATGAATGGGTATTCCAGATATGCAGTGAGTCATCCACCCCCATCCACTACCGTAACACCACGATGTTAGAAGCAAACTTCTAACTATCTGAATTAGTCATTCCCAGAAGAAGGGTTGACAGGTATCACAACATCACAGGAACCTGGTGGGTGTGTTTTAAGTCTGTCATCAGAGAGGATGCTGGGCAAATATCTGCCCAAGTGGCCCTACTTTCGGAACAGGGAGGAATTGATAGATGAGCCTCCCACAAAGGCAAAACTCCTCTGGCAGGCTTCACTGATGTAAACAACAGAAACCATGAACATGAGATATTTCCCCCATCCATGTTTGCCAAAGCATATCGACTCCAACATTAGTAGAAATGTTATCATCACTATACTCACTTCCAGATGAAGCCTGGCCTAGTAAGATAAAACCCACTTACTCCAAACGAGTGCCAGTCTACATGATTTGTCAGTTTGGGTTCAATTGCAACCTATTTGAATTGTCAATGTTTGCACATTAAGCATGAAAAAAACACCCCCAAACATTTTTCAGGTTTTTCTGGCCAATGGGCTGAAGCACTGCCTCATCTTTTAGCCAGTCCTTCTGCTTTTCTACATCTGTGAACAGCCACACAAAATTCCACTTTCTGAACACTTTGCCTCCAAGTTTATGGCATGAAAACAGAATGTGCTGGACATTCAACACTTACAATTCTTTGTTACCATCTTTTGTTGTCTGTTTATGAAATCCAGATTACGTGGGTTTATACAATTCTGCCCACCATTCCAAAACTGACCCAGCAAGTTTAGTAGCGATCCAACCATTCTTGTATCCCCTGGCTTCTCTTGAAGGAGTGCTGGAGAATGATTGAAATAAAGCTGTTTCTTTCAGACTAAACAACCAGTGGGAAATTCATAATGTTATTAAGAATGTCAGCAAGGAGCAGTCTAATATTCCAAAAAAATCAGTGAGCCAAACAAATGCAAGAATCATTGTTGTTTTAGATTGATTTATTAAAATGTAGGCAAATCCTGTAACATATAGCTGTGATGCCTACAGCACTGCTGTGATTGGGCAGTAGACAGGTGGAAGCTGGGCAGATTGATAATTTAAGAGCCTGCTCAGCAATTGATGAGGGCCAATTTGATGGTGGGAGGGTGAGTCCAGCCTCTTCCCCACCCCACCCCACCCCTCAAAGTTTCAGAGCTGCCACGTTTCATAGCCAGAGGCACTGCTTCTTCCATATCCTCTTTTGAGCCATGGAGCCAGCAATCTGCATGAGGCCAGGTGTGGCCCTGGGGCTCCCACTCTCTGATTCTTGAAGGTAGTGGGCAAACCTTTTGTAAGAGCCACAGTGCACAGCTGTTGCACAAGAATGTAGGTGGAAAATATAAACATGCTTCCTAAGGATATTACTGTACATTATTCAGCTCAAGTGTAATCCACTTTTTTCCGACACCTTTTTTCTTACCTCCTTTTTTTTTTTTACTGTAATCATGTTCTTTAAGTTTTAAATCCTTAGGGTGGATCTCACATACAGAAAGTTGTGGAACTGGAAGAAAAAGGGACAGGGCAAAGAGGAGGAAATGTTGCTTCCTTTTCCCCCTGCCTCCCCATCATCCACACAGTGCTATCTCACCCCATTCAGCTAAGGGATCTGCGCACAGAGATCCACAGAGGGTTGCATATCCAAATGCAGGTCCCACTAAAAGCAGGGTTGGCAAACTGCAGCGGCATGGATGGGCATCAATCTGGTTTATCCTCAGTTTCTGATCCAGTAGGTCACATATGCTCAGAAGCATTGTTTCACCATGAAGATCTCTAAGCAGAGGAACAGGGCAGTATGGAGCAATCTCTGGAACCAGGCACTGCTGCACCTCTGCTTGAGTTCACCCTTGTTTTGGCCTTGGACCACAGAGATGCAAACAGCTTGGTTCCAAGACATATATATGAGCAGACATATATAGGATTGTGCTGTCAGCTTCACTCCCAACCCCACCAGTTGCTCTCTACTGCCAACGTTTGGCGACACTGGAAAGGCAGTGTGTGGACGCACCACACTTGGATCTCTCCTTCTTTTGAGGGTTTAGGGAAAGCGTGCCACTTTGACTCATAATCACAACGGTTTCCAGAAGAACGGAGAGGACAAAGAGCCTCAAGTTCAAACTTTTTGTGTGTGGCTATCGCTCACTCCTCCCCAAGAAAATATTCTCATGAACAGCAGCAAGTGTGCTAGCAACATAATCAATGTACACGTCTTGCAAGATGAGCTACTGTTCTGGGTATTTTGAAACAGAATGACCTCAATACATACGGAATAATTTTTAAAAAAATAAAATAAGAAAGAAAAGCAGTCAGGACCCCCAGCCAATGTATTGATGGTGATGATGATGATGATGATTTCTATACTACTTAATATATTAAAAATATATCTAAGCAGTGTACAGAAAACAGAAACAACAACAGACAACTTAAAGTATTACAAAAATACATGGTTATGTATAAAAAAATTAAGTTATTGATACTGGTTTAGATATGTTAGTAACGTTGTATTGATGTAAGTCAGCATTGTTCCACTGAAATGTCATTTCAGATCTCTTCTACTGGAAACTGAGGCAGTGGCTGTTTTTAACCTGCTCATTTTTAACCAACCAAGAATCTAACCCAGCTCCACATCATATTCTCCTCCCCTTCTTCCCCTGAAGGTATCAGTCAAGTCTCTACAGGATGGAATTTTGCTTTGCTATTTTAGCATAAATCTGGCCAGGGCTTCAATGGAATTTGAAACCAAAAGGCCTTAATAAATAAATATTGTGATAAGGGTATGAAAGCAATGTATGAACCAAAGATAATCAGAGAGGAGAGGAAAGCCTAAGCATTCTTTTTTAAGCTAAAAGGATACAGCTTTACATGAAGCCAGGTTATCTCGTTATTGTTTTTATTTTGTCCTCTATAAAGAACACACTCTTCTACTTTTCCAGTCTGACTTCCTTTATCATCTATTGTGTGTTTGCGTTCATTATTAAAAAAAATATACTTCTAAAGAGATGTCACAGTAACCTTGAGTGTGCTTCCCCCTCAAAAAAAAAAAACTTTTTAGGAGAAAGGGAAGACGTACAAGCCACATGGCTAATATATTGTCATATCACCTAATACTTATATGGTGGAGTTGTTTAAAACATCTCCAGATCACTCTCCTATTTCCATTACATGGTGTTGGTTCAATTTCATCTGGAGGCGATATGCTACTATTACAGCAACAGGAAAACTATAAAGAGATAGGCTATATGTGTGCATCTGTTTTTTTCATGCGGAGAGACTACAAAGTAATCAGGCTATTTGCAGGTAGACACATGCAAAATATGTCTCTGCTCCAAATATCTGTGTCTATCTCTCAAGCTATATTTGCGCAGTGTACAATAACTCATTGGATTCAACAAAGATAATCACGCACGTGCATGTCTCATCAATATTTCACAGGTAATTATTTATAAAACCATTATTGATCCCATAACAGATAAGAGGAACCAGGGAAGGGGTTACAGATAATGATCTCCTTTCTAGCTCATGGGAGGAGTGAAACTTTTTGCAATATCCACACACCCACAACTAAACAGCAATTTGAACAGCATCTCCGACAAAACACAGCTACTAAAAGTTCAAAGGGTGGCAGTAAAAGGTCTGCATCAAATTAGGTATTTTGCTAATGCTTGCCAATCTCACTGGCTGACTAAAGGGTTAAAAATCGGGGGACGATGCATACAAACACAGTTGGGGTAATAGGAAGGGGAGGGGGGAGAGATTCTTCTTACCTTGACTGGCTTTAGCCATGGTGTTGCCAGAGTACAGGAGAAAGGAAAGCGTGTACAATCCAACAATCTCCACGGCCCCCATTACAATTGGCTTGTATATGCAGAAAGGTCGGGCCAGGAAGAGGGGGGGGGTCCTTCTCTGATGCTTTCAAACAACGCACTGAGCGAATGCAAACTTTAAGCCAAGAAGAGAGAGGGAGAGGGAGAGAGAGAGGGAGAGAAAGGTCTACTCTTTCCTGGTGGTGTATACTGGAGAAAGCGCTTTAGGAGAAAAGGATGGCCAAATCTGCTCAGGATTCCGTTGGGTTTCCCTGATGCTACTTTAAGTAGGAAGGCAGACCCGCCGCGGTATCTTTTTAAGTGGACTTGATCGTCCTCCTCCCTTCAGCTGCTTCCTTTTGGAAGAATGAATCCCAGCCAGCTCCAGTTTGGTTAAAGAGGGGGAGAGATTTTAAAAAGCCACAGAGTGCCTTGCTCTCTAGTGCTGGGGACCTGTGAAAGGTCCATCCAAGCAACGCCCTTTCCCCCCACCCCTTTCTCTCCCTCCCTCCCTCTCCCTCTCCCTTTCTTTCTATTTGCCTTCGCCTGCTGCTGCTCCTGCCTCACTCCCTCCCACCCGCCCGGGCTGCGCTCAGCTCTGCCTGCAGGAATTTACAGTCTGCCACTGGGGGAGTCGGGCCAGTAGCCATGGAGACCGCTTCCCTGGGAGCAAGGAGGTCAGGCGAGAGACCATGTGCAATCAATGGATCAATGCAAACTCCCGTGCGAGCTCCAGACCCAACAAGCTCCCTTCGCAGGCTCTTCCCCCTACTTTGCCCGGCTCGGGAGGAAAGAAGGGAGGGGCATGAGAAAGGGGGATTGTGCTCAGAAAAGAGAATTAAGAAGGGAAGGAGAGGGAGGGGGCGAGAAACCAGCTTGCAGATGCCATGACCTGCAACACTTTAGTCCCCCCTCCTTCTCTCTCTCTTTTTACTTTTTTGGTGTGCCTAGGCTGAAGGCAAGGGACGTGCTCTCGGATCAATGCAAACTCCAGATCAAAGAGCCTTGGGCTCTCTCACTCTCTCGCTCCCCCCCCCACCCCAATTCGGCTAAGCGGAGGGGGAAGGGTGGGATTGCGAGGAGGCAGAAATATTTTTAAAAAAACAAAACAAAAACGCTCGATAAAAAGTCTTTGCCATGTTCTACTAAACTCCTCCAGGAATACCCCCGTGGGAGGGGATTTCCCTCCTGAAGGAAGGTCACCATCCCATTCCTCGTGCGTCCTTCTGGACCGGCCGTGATTTGCAATCCCTCATTAGTCAAACGATTTGTTACTACCGGTATTGCTTTTAAAGAACGATCATTGCTGTCTTGGAGCCCAAGAGTTACATATAGAAAAGTCCGGCAGCAACCGGTGTTCTATTTCCCATGCTCTAGCACTGAGCTGGGCAGACTTCAGGCTTGTGGGATCTACCTGAACTGGGAGATCCACCAGGTGAATCCAGGTGAAAAATGGTGTGTGTGGTGGTGATGGGGGACGCGACATGCTTTTAGAAGCAAGAAACATTTTTTGCCTTTGAGTAGATGTTCAGCCCAGGAATTTGTCTGCAATATCAGGACTGAACTCACAGACCTGTCCAGATCTGCTTTTTCAGTGGGCTTCTCCAGACCTGCTCCTTGAGCATTCATCCTGATTTGCTTGCACAAAGCTTATGTGGAAGTTAGGCTATATCCAGTCTTTATTGAGCATTCTAATTTCTTTGTAGGGTGGCTATAGGTCAATGAGCATTAATCCTGAATTGTGCTCCGTTTGCTTGCACTGGGTTATACATCTCCCCATTAATCATTTGTTCATCCACTTTTCAGTGGATTTCGCAATCACTTTCTGAACCACAAAAAAGTGTAGTTACAGGTAGGTAGCCGTGTTGGTCTGCGGTAGTCGAAACAAAATTTTAAAAAATCCTTCCAGTAGCACCTTAGAGACCAACTAAGTTTGTCATTGGTATGAGCTTTCGTGTGCATGCACACTTCTTTATGAATCACAAGACAGAAAAACCAGTAGGAGAACACTTCAATCTTCCAGGACATTCAATACAGGATCTCAAAGCAGCTGTCTTGTTACAAAATAATTTCAGAAATAGACTTGAAAGAGAAGTTGCTGAATTACAACTTATTACTAAACTGAAAACTATGGAGAGACCTGGTCTGAATAGAGATATTGGATTCTTGTCTCATTACATATGGTAAAGCTATTTTTTGTCATCAACAGGTTTACCATACCCATTAAGTCAATCACCCATCTCCTACCCTTCTGAAAAAAACCCCACCCTACCCTCCCACTATATATAAGGGTCTGGTGACTTCTGTTTCAGTATATCTGAAGTGTGCATGCACATGAAAGCTTATACTGAACAAACTTACTTAGTCTCTAAGGTGCTACTTGACAACTTTTTAATTTTATTTATTTATTTCAACTGTGCCAGACCAACACGGCTACCTACTTGAATCCAGGACACAAGATTGAGGGTTCCAGGATCTAGTATTCAGAAGTATGTTGCCTCTGACTATGGAAGGCAGAGCATAGCCATAGCGGCTAGTAACTGATGCTAACCTTGTCCTCCATGAATTTGCCCAAGCCTCTTTTAAAGCTACCCAAGTTAGTGGCCATCACAGCCTCCTGTGGGAGCATGTGCCATAGCTTATCTGTGTGAAGAAGTGCTTTCTTTTATCTGTCTTGAATCTTCCAACATTCAGCTTCATACTAACGTCATGAGAGAGGGAGAATATGTTTTCACCATTTGCTTTCTCTATGCCATGCATCATTTTATAAACTCCGATCATGTCTCCTCTCACTCACCTTTTCTCTAAACTAAAAACTCCCCAATGCTGCAACCTTTTTCTCACAGGGAAGTTGCCCTCCATCCCTTTGATCATTTAGGTTGCCTTTTCCTGAATCTTTTCCAACTCTGCAGTATCCTTTTTGACGTGAGTCAACATTTCAGTTGGTCATGATTAAAGAGATTTGGAAAGTTTCAAAATAAAAGTGGCAGTTTTAACTATAAGACACGGACTTCCGGTTGGAACCGCGGAGCGCGAGCTGGCGAAAAAGGGAGCTCTGCAACTCCCGTCTTTTAGCTGGGTAAAGGGGGGGTCTGCGAGGCAAAGCAACCCCCCGAAAAGGGTTGGGGAGGCGATCCCCACCCAATAAGTCGGCGGCTTTCTCACAAAGATCTCCCGGACACCTTCGTAACCAGTAGAAGGAGGGGGAGAGACCTGGAAACTGCGACAGGAAACTTTCCCAGCGCAAGCCGAAACCAGCAGCGCTCATGACGGTAAAAACCCTTTTTTAAAAAAATAACCCCTACGACTACCCCGGGCGTGAAATAACAATTGAGATCTAAGAAAATAGCGAAGAATCCCCCCCCCCGCAAATCGGTTCTGTCTCTGGGTGTGTTCTAAGGGAGAGCGGGGGAGCGGGAAGGAACAGAGTGAAGAAATTCGCGTGTGCAAGTGACGCCGTCAGGGGAGAGACAAAGAGAATTTTTAAAGTGGGGAAGCAAGAAATCACTTTTAATAGGACCTGTCTGGGCTCCGACAATCGTAAACTTCACACAATAAAAGATAGAACCAATGTTTGATGGTGTAAACAAGAACTAAAGGAGATCTCCTGAGAGAAAGAGAGACAGACACTGCGTTTGTTCTGAGGTTGGACTGTTAAGTGCGTAATTGGGAATAACTTTTAATAAATCTTACAAGCTGAAAAGTGTAAAAGAAAATGGCGACGCTACATTAATAACTATGACTAAGCAGGCAGAGAAACAAAGAAGCCAGAAGTGACGTTTGCAGTGCATAGGATTGAGGAAGAGAAAGATTGAAAGGGGGCAAAAAAGTAACTTTAAACTGTTACATGGTGACACCAGGTGGACACTACAGAAAATACAGACATTTACTGCTTCTCTTTTTTAAAAAAAAACTGAAACAAGAGTGTTACTGTCTGTAAATTGAATAACTAAATAGCAACTAAGGTGGTGAAGCGAAAAAGATGGGAGATAGAGAAAGAGCAAAGAGACCAAATACAGCTAGCACCTCCCAGAGACGAACATCCCAAGCTGAACACGAGATGGACCTCAGAGAATTGATCCTAAGCCTAAAGAGTGATATTGGTGAAATAAAGCAGGACCTTACAGAAATGAAGAAGGATATGAATGAGAGACTTATAAGCCTGGAAGACAAAGTTGGCAAAATTGAAGAAAACTTGGAGGCCAACGATAAGGATAAACAGGAAATCAGAGACCAATTAACCAAAATGGAAGAAGCCTCTAGCAAGACAGAAGAAACAATTCAAGAGATGCAAAATAAAAATCAAACCCTCGAAAATTCATTGAAGAATTTCACGAAAGAAAAGAGGGAGGGGAAGAAAGAAACAGAAAATATAAAGAAAGTTTTGGATGAGCAAAAAGCAACTTTAGAAGCATCTCTGGACGCCCTTGCTATGCTTCAGATGAAAATGAGGGAGAAGATATTGAGATTCCGCAATATCCCGGAGGTGGCAAACGAGGACATCGAAAAAAGAATAATAACGGCTCTGGCGAGGTGGTTAGAGATGGAGGAACGGGAAATTGAGGCACGCGTGGATGAAATCTTCAGGATTAACTCCAAAAAAGCTAAGGCCAATAACTGGCCTGGAGACTGCCTGGTGTCTTTTACTACTATGTGGATACGGAACAAGATCTTAAGAACCAAGGGGAAAAAGAAGTTTGTTATGGACAAAACTGAGATAATCATACTGAAGGAGATTCCCCCGAGACTGGTGCACAAGAGAAAAAAATATCACTTCTTAGCTAAAGCATTGAGAGCGAAAAGAATTTTTTTTAAATGGGCATATCCGGAAGGCATGGCCTTCGCCTTTAAAGGGAGATGGAGGAAATTTGACACCCAAGAAGCGGCAGATAGATTTTTCAGGACATACTCCCAAGAACTGGGAGGAGATAAAGCAAAATCAATTACAGAACAGCTAGCCGAGACAAACATTGAAGAAGAGGATGAACACCTGAGTGGAGAGGAGGGGGAAGGGGAGGAGCAGAGGGAGGAGGAAAGAGAGGAAGGAGAAACAGAAGAATGAAAGACAGTTGGTTTGACATGGCTAAGTGTAAATATATACATTGGTTATACCAACTCTGACTAAATAGATACAGGAGCAATTTGAGTCTCCTACCTAGATTATTTTTCCTTTTTTTCTTTCAGTATACAGTTCTTTTACTATATAGTTCGCTTCCCACTTTCCACCTCTCAAACCTTTCACCCTTTCACCTATCCCCCTAAAGATCACTGTGTAAGAAATAATTTAGCTTTGTTTTCTCTTGCAACTGCTTAGCATAGTTAATTGAATATTAATTCCTTTGAGTTTTTCCTTCCTTTTTTTCCCCTTTTCTTTTTTTTTCTTTTTTTTCTCCCCCCCCCTGTTTCTTTTTTTCTTCCCTTCCATTCCCTCCCCTTCTTTCCCACCCCCTATTCCTTTTCTTATTGATTCTCCGCCTCCTTTCCCCCCCCTTTCTTTTCTTTTTCTTTTTAGTTTAGTTTTTTCTCTTTTCCCCTTTTCCTTTTCCTTTTTCCTTTTAGAAATAAATTTTACAGGAAATTTCAATAAAGTAAATATGAATCTAAAAATTATATCATGGAATTTAAATGGTTTGAATAATAAAAAGAAACGGAACAGGATGGGACATCTACTAAAAAAGCAAAACTTTGATGTAATATGTATTCAAGAAACACATATAAACAAAAAACATGTAAGGGTATTAAAAAATGAGAAATTGGGGAAGGAATTCGTCGCGGCAGATGAAAGAAAAAAAAAAGGGGTGGTGCTTTATATCAAAGAAAAATGGAATCCAGAACTTTTATGGGCAGATGAGGAAGGGAGAATAGTGATAGTGAAAACAATAATCGAAGGCGAGAAATGGGTTTGGGTGGGCCTATACGCCCCTAATGGGAGCAAGATAGCTTTCCTGGAAAAATTGGAAGCTCAGCTAATGAATCAGATTGATGGCAAATATATAATAATGGGAGATATGAACGGGATTATTGATCCAGAATTTGATAAGAACGGGAACAAATATAGGAAAAGAGTTAAAAAATTACCAAAAAAATTTATGGAATTGACAAGAAATTATAACCTATTGGACGCTTGGAGATATAAGAATCCCATAAAAAAAGAATTTACCCATATATCAGCACGCCATCAGACAGCTAGTAGAATCGATATGATATGGATATCTAAAGAATTAGCATTAAGAGTACAAAAGGCAGAAATCGATCCCAAAATTATATCAGATCACAACCCAGTAACCATGATCCTAAAAGAAGGAAAAAAAGAAGTTAATTGGAGGTTAAACGTATTTATGTTAAAAGATCCAAAAATAATAAAAGAAGCAAATAAGAAATTTAAAGAATTATTAGAATTGAATAATAACGGTGAGGTGGACTTAGCTACAGTTTGGGATGCGGGGAAGGCGTTTATGCGAGGGTATTTTATCCAGCAGAGCGCAATATTGAGGAAATCAGAGAGGTCAAAAAAAGAAAATCTCTTGCAAGAAATTAAGAGAAAGGAAAAAATATCAAAATACCAAATTTGATAAGCAGATAGAATTAGAATTGAAAATTTTAAGATCAGAATTTGAAAGAATAATTGATCAGGAGTTAGAAAGACAATTACAAATATGGAAATACAGGAATTTTGAATGGGCAAACAAGCCGAATAAATTATTGACCTGGCAAATTAAAAAAAGGAGAAATGAAAGAATAATACCGTGTTTCTCATATTTTAAGACATCCCTATAAAATAAGCCATGGCACGATTTTCATGCTTTGAAAAAATATAAGACATACCCCGAAAATAAGCCGTAGTGCTACCGTAAGTGCAGTTCTGGAGGGCCTCGCCAAAATACCCAGCAGCGTGCGCCGTGTGGAGCCCCGAGCCAGCGGGACCCAGCTGAAGCGCCGACAAAGCCTCAATCATCCTGTGCTGGGAAACGTTATGGCTGTGGGGTGGTGGAGGTTACTCTGGCTACCCGGCGCTGCTCCTTTCACCCTCCGCTGTTTGTGGCGTGCAGCAGCAGCAAACTGGAAGGGCCAAGCAGCGCCTCGTGGTCTGCAGAAACGCTCACACAGTGCAGGATTGTTTTCCAATTATCTCGGGACAGTCACTCCACCTGGAGCCATAACTTGCCTTTCTCTTTCGCCGTGTAGCGCCAGCGATTATTCCCCTCCTCCCTTTCTGCCCGCTCTCTCTCCCCTCCTCCCTTCCTTTCCCCTTGGCACGGGACCCGCTGAAGCGCCGACAAAGCTCCCGGCAGCGCTGCGCAGAGCGCCCCGAGCCGCAGCAGGAGTGGGTGAGGGTAACGGAAGTTGGAAGTGGTGTGTCTGCCGCGCGCCTTTCCTCTATGGTCTCTACGGGTGCCGCGGAGGAACCTCCTGGTGGAATTGCGCTCGCCCCTGGCTTTGCATGGAGCACTGCCGAGCGGACAAAGCCTGGGACGCCCCGGGAGGGAGCAGGAGGCGGCGGCGCCTGCGGCGGAAACAGGAACAGGACGGCGGAGAGGCCGAGAGCCACGGTGCTCCTCCTGCGGCTCAGGGCGCTCTGCGCAGCGCTGCCGGGAGCTTTGTCGGCGCTTCAGCGGGTCCCGCTGGCTCGGGGCTCCATGCGGCGCACGCTGCTGGGCGCTTTGTCGGTGCTTGAGCAGCAGCAGCAACTTACCGGTTAGTAAAAGAAATAAAATAAGACACCCCCCGAAAATAAGCCATAGGCTTATTTTCTTGAGTAAAAATAAATATAAGACATGTCTTAAAATGTGAGAAACACGGTAAATAGGATCAAATCAGGCGATAAATTTTTTGATAAATCAGAAGAGATCATGAAAATATTTCAGAAATTTTTTGAAACATTATATAAAAAAGAAGAGATAAATGATCAAGAAATAGATGAGTTCTTCAAAAAATATCAGTTGCCGCAAATCCCATTGGAAAAAATAAGATCTTTGAATAGAGAAATAACACCCCTCGAAATAGGAGAGTCAATAAAATCTATGAAAAAAGGTAAAGCTCCGGGACCGGACAGTTTCCCAATAGAATATTATAAAACCTTCCAAGAAATTTTGTTAGCCCCAT
Source organism: Zootoca vivipara (assembly GCF_963506605.1). Lineage (NCBI taxonomy): Eukaryota > Metazoa > Chordata > Lepidosauria > Squamata > Lacertidae > Zootoca > Zootoca vivipara. The sequence goes on along the minus strand of NC_083282.1, from coordinate 52,225,116 downwards.
TCAAGGATCTAACGAATAATATATTGACAAAAGGAATTACCCCCAAAACCTGGGGAGAAGCTCAAATTATACTAATACCAAAATCAAAAACAGAGGCAGACTTGCCAGACAAGTATAGACCAATCTCACTATTAAATAGTGATTATAAAATCTTTACCAAAATCATCGCTAATAGACTGAATACTATATTGGAAGACCTAATACACAAAGATCAGGCCGGTTTTGTAAAAGGAAGATTTGCTAAAGATAATATTAGAAGTATAGTGAATATCCTGGAATGCCTCGAGAACAGGAGAGATAAAGGTGCAGCCCTCCTGGCCATTGATGCGGAGAAGGCATTTGATAGAGTCTCCTGGAGGTTTATGATAAAAACAATTGAAAAATTAAAAATGGGAGAATATTTAGAAAGTGCAATAAAAGCTATATATAAGAAGCAGGAAGCCACTATCTTAATAAACGGAAGATCAACTAAAAAAATAAATATAGAGAGAGGCACCAGACAAGGTTGCCCTCTGTCGCCTATTCTCTTCATATTAACATTGGAAATTTTATTAAAAAATTTAAGAGAGGAAGAAAATATTAGAGGAATAGTAATTGGGAAAAAAAAGTTTAAAGTAAAGGCTTTCGCAGATGACATTATAATAACTACAGAAGACCCTATTCAAAGCATTCCCGCAGCTTTAGAAAAAATTAAAGAATATGGCAAACTAGCAGGCTTGAAAATAAATTATGAGAAAACCAAGATGTTGGTGAAAAATTTGGAAAACAAAGAGATGCAGGAGCTCCGTGAAAAAACAGGCCTAAAAATTGATAAACGGTTAAAATATCTAGGCATTCATACAACGATCAAAGGGATAGACCTGGTGCAAGAAAATTATAAAGAAATTTGGAAAAAGATAAAGAAAAATTTTGAAATATGGAGTAAACTTAAATTATCAATTATGGGGCGAATTTCACTGATAAAAATGTGTGTGATTCCAAAAATGAACTTCCTTTTTCAAAACCTCCCAATCTTAGGAAGAGAAAAAATTTTCAGAGAATGGAGAAAAGATTTGGTAAGATTTATTTGGAATGGGAAAAGGCCGAGGGTTAACTATACAATTATGATTGATCATAGAAACAGGGGAGGCTTCGGCCTACCAGATCTTGAAACCTATCACGACGCTGCAGCCATCACTTGGATTAAAGAATGGATAGAGCTTAAGAATTCGGACCTCCTGGACCTGGAAGGCCAAGGGCTGCCATTTGGATGGCATTTTTATTTAATGAAAGATAAGATAAGTAACAGGAATATCTTTATGTTTAATTTAATTAGAAAATCCCTATTCTCAGTATGGCAAAAGTACAAAAGATATTTCGAACCTAAGACCCCTTGGTGGGTCTCACCATTAGAAATAGTCGCAGTCAGAAGAACAAATATGGAAAATACCTGGCCCACTTATAAAGAAATTTTGGAAGAAAGAGAAGGAGTATTGAAGTTGAAAGATTATTCGGAAATAAAAAATTATTTGACCTCATGGTTACAATATTTTCAAATAAATCAAAGATTACAATTAGATAAAAAAATAGGATTCGAACCTAAAACATCAAAATTGAAAGAGATTCTATTGGTCAATGTGAGGGACAGGGGATATCGCGAAGTCCCTCCCCTCCTGAGTTCAAGCCAATCACCGAGCACAGGGGGAAGCAGAGAGAGTTCCGATTCCAGTGGGGAAGCAGGAAGTCGTGTCCGAGGCTCAGGCAAGGTAGAGGAGCCAGGGTCCCAGGTGGGACAGGAAGGGGTGAATAAGGGGGGGAGACCCATCCCCCCAACTCCGGAACTACGCAGAAAGAGGAGGGGAAAGAGGATGGGTCTGCCAAAGCTTTTGTGTTGGAGAAAGACGCGCCAAAAGCCATTAGGAGGTTCTGAAACCGACTGATCACATCACTCCGTGTAAATAGCAATGACCTCAGCACTGTAAATACGCAGCACCAATAAAAGAATAAAATGCAGAGCTGCGTAGCGTCGTTACTCTGAAGTAGTCCACTCCGGCCACTGTGACAGCAACCTCCTAATCCTTTCTGGGCTACTTTGGAGTTGCCGGGATGAGCGTGTCAGAGGCGGAGAGATGGCGGCAGATCGCGGAGCAAGCCCAGCAAGAACTGCAGCAGCTGTCGCTGCAGGCGCAGGGGGAATTGAAGGCAGCTAAAGAAGAGACTAAGAAGGTCCAGGACGACCGGCTACAACTTGCGGAACAGGTGAGAGCGATACAGGAAAGAGAGCAGGAATTAAGGGCGGTGGCGGTAGACCTCCAAAACAAGCTGGATGCAGAGAAAAACAAGGCGGGAGGGGCACCCCAAGTCCAAGTGCTGCCAGGAAGGAGAGCCGGGACGCTAGTAAGCAAGTTCAATGGAGACCCGAGGGAATATCAGGGCTTTGAGACTGAGATTGTGTATGCTCTTGAGCTGCACCACGCTGAGTTCCCTGATGATGAGCACAGGGTAGCGTTTATTGTGGAGCACCTTACCGGGGCAGCCAGGGAGTGGCTAAGACCGTTAATCGCAACAAAGAATCCTTGCATGAAGAATGTCAAACTATTTCTAGAAGGTTTGAAAACGATGTATTCGTCCGATAGTCATATGGACCAGACTAAGGAGGAACTTCATAATTTACGCCAAGGAAATATGACAGTTCGCGCGTATTGGGCGAAATTCACCATGCTGGTGCACAGATTGGGGTGGGAACTAGAGTCACCCCCAATGCAAGCGGCGTTCTACTTGGGGTTGCATGAGGAGGTGAAGGATGAGCTCTCGAGAGGTCCAAAGCCCAGTAATATGGATCAGCTGAGCAAAGCGGCTCTGGCGGTGGGGGTGAGACAGGAATCCCGGTGGAGCGACAAGCAAGCAACGCGCGCAAAGCGGGCTTGGTTCCCACGGTCGCAGGAGAAGCCACTCCCCCAACAACCCTTTCAAGCCACGCCTGGGGCCAGTCAGGACCAGGAACCCATGCAGATTGATAGCGCGCGCGCGCGGGCTTTTCAAACCCCAGCGGCGCCAAGACGCAAGGAGGGAAGGGGTGGGAATTGCTTTCTCTGCAATTCCCCCCAGCATCTCGTCAGAGACTGCCCACATCGCAGGGAGTGGCAAGGAAAGGCGGGAACGGTTGTGCCCTCCCCCACTGACGCAGCACCACAGCAGGGAAACGGGAAAGCCTGGCTGCAGGAGACAAGGGGCAGCAGCCAGGCACAGTCAGCAGACAACAGCCCCAGCCCACCCACCCGCACAGAGAGGAGCAGAGCCAGCCCACCCCTCCCAGAGCAGGAGTGGTTCTAGAAGTGACGCTCACGCTCCCAAATGGCTATCCCCTGACGGTCCTCGCCCTAATTGACAGTGGTGCCTCAGCCAACTTCTTCTCGAGAAACTTTGCAGAAGAGCACCAGATCCAGCTTCTGCAGCTGGATTTTCCCCTGCACGTGGCAACCATTGACGGCAGAGAGCTGCTGGGAGGGGCCATCACTCATCAAACCCCCCCCCATGAGAATGACGGTGGAAAGGCACTCAGAGACACTGGCATTCAACGTCACAACCATCTCAGACCCCCCCATCGTCTTGGGCATGAGCTGGCTGGCGCGCCACGACCCCTCCATCAGTTGGCACCAGAGATGCATCACTTTTGGATCGGACTTTTGCCTGGAACATTGCATGCAGCACCAACCAGGGGAGGGGCCTCCGATAGCCACGGTGGCCACCATGCACATCAAAGGGGGTGAGGCGATACCCAAGCCGTACTGGGACCTGCAGGAGGTCTTCAGCGAAGCGGAGTCCGACCACCTACCCCCCCACAGGCCTTTTGACTGCCAGATCAACCTGGTGCCAGGGGCAACTATACCCCCAGCCAAGCTGTACGCCATGTCAGACCAGGAACTGGAGGATCTGCGCGCTTTCATCGACAAGAACCTCAAGCGGGGGTTCATCAGAGAAAGCAAGGCAGCAGGGGGCAGCCCAGTCTTCTGGGTGGACAAGAAAGACACGCAACAGCGCCGTCTTGTGGTGGATTTTAGACGGCTGAATTCAGTAACAGAGCCAGTGGCTTTCCCCATGCCCAGAGTGGATGATCTCCTGACAGCGGCACGCAGGGGCAAGATTTTCACCAAGCTAGACCTGAGGGGGGCGTACAACTTGATCAGGATCCGGGAAGGCGATGAATGGAAAACCACGATGTTCACGCCTCTGGGCTCTTTTGAATATCTGGTGATGCCCTTCGGGTTGCAAGGGGGCTCAGCATGCTTCCAGGCCTTCATGCACCACGTCCTGGGGTCCCTCCTCTTCAGGAAATGCTTGGTCTTCCTGGATGACATCCTTATCTATTCCGATGACCCAGTGCAGCATGTGAAAGATGTCAGGGAGGTGTTGCAGCGCCTGAAGGAGAACCACCTGTATGTGAAGCTGGAGAAGTGCAAGTTTCACACCAAGGAGGTGGACTTCCTGGGCTACAAGCTGTCAGACAAGGGGCTGGCGATGGACAAGGACAAGGTGCAGGCCATCCTGGACTGGCACAGCCCCAGGACGCGCAAAGATGCCCAACGCCTACTAGGCTTCGCCAACTTCTACAGGAAGTTCATCAAGAACTTCTCTCGCGTTACGGCTCCCATCACTGACTGCCTGAGAGGCAAGCAGAAGTTCAGGTGGACACCAGAGGCGCAAGCAGCGTTTGAAAGCCTCAAGAGGGTGTTCGCCTCCGACCAGAACCTGTTCCACGTGGTTCAGGACGCGCCCCTACGCGTGGAGACAGATGCTTCTGATAAAGCTGTGGGCGCCATTTTGTTGCAACTGGACGCCAACAGAGAGTGGAGACCCTGTGCCTTCTTCTCCAGGAAGTTGACCCAGCCAGAGCGAAACTACACGGTGTTTGATCGGGAACTTCTTGCGATCCACACTGCGTTCCAGCACTGGAGACACTTCCTGGTGGGCGCCAAGCACCCCATCCAGGTGTGCACAGACCACAAGAACCTGGAGTTCTGGAGAACTGCCAGGGTGCTCAACCAGCGGCAGATACGGTGGGCAGAGTTCTTCTCGAACTTCAACTTCTCCATACACTACATCCCGGGAGAGCAGAATGTCAGGGCGGATGCCCTCTCCCGCAAGCCAGAGTACATGGAGGAGGAGGCGCCACCGGCACCCAGGCACATTTTCCCCCCGTCAGCATGGTCCTGCGGGGCAGCAGTGGTGAGCGAGGCGGAACTCACAGCACTGACGGCAGCGGATGAATTTGCCAACCGCATCTTCAGAGAACTGAGAAGGGGGGGGGAGCAGGCAACAGACTTTGCAGAACGCAGGGGGCTGCTTTTCTACAAGGGTGCACTGTACCTGCCCACCACCCAGCTTAGACGTACGGTCCTCAAGCAGATGCACGACAACCCAACGGCGGGTCATTTTGGGAGGGACAAAACCGCTCACCTAGTCATGAGACACTTCTGGTGGCCAGGGGTGCGGGAGGATGTGAGGGATTATGTAAGGGGCTGTGACACCTGCCAGCGGGCAAAGGTGGTCAGAGCGCCACCAGCAGGTTTGCTGGAGCCCTTAGCCACACCGCACAGGCCGTGGGAAGTAGTGTCCATGGACTTCATCACAGACCTGCTGTCGTCCAGGGGCAAGACCGCAGTGTTGGTGGTGGTGGACCTCATGTCCAAAATGTGCCACTTTATACCGTGTGCCAGGGCGGTCTCTGCAGAAGAGACAGCCAAACTGTTTGTGGATCACGTATTCAGACTGCATGGATTACCTTTAAGGGTTATTTCGGATCGTGGCCGCCAATTTGTTTCCAGGTTCTGGCGGCGGCTCATGAACCTCCTGCAGGTGGAGGTCAGCTTGTCGACGGCTAGACACCCGCAGACCAATGGACAGGCGGAGAGGGTCAACGCCATTCTGCAGCAGTACCTGAGATGCTACGTCAGCCAGCGGCAAACGGACTGGGTGGATCGCCTGCCACTGGCAGAATTTGCCTACAACAATGCGGTGCACGTCTCCACAGGGGTGTCGCCCTTTAAGGCCAATTACGGGCGTGACCTCAGATCTTTCCCAGAGAGGGAGGGGGAGGAGGAGGAGGAGGGCCCACAGGCTGAGGATTGGGCAGAGGAACTGGAGACGGTGCACCAGCAGCTCAGAGAACACTTGGAGAGAGCCAAGGAAGCGTACAAGAAGGGGGCAGATCGCCACAGGCGACCGGGGGAGGTCATTAGGGTGGGGGACAAAGTGTGGTTGTCCTCGGAGGGCCTTCCCATCAGAGGGCGATGCAAAAAGCTGGCGCCCAGAAGGTTGGGCCCCTTCACGGTCACGCAACAGGTCAACCCGGTGGCATACAGGCTGGCACTGCCAGAGGACATGAGGGTGCACCCTGTGTTTCATAGATCGCTGCTGTCGCCGTACAGGGAAAGCAGCAGGCTCCGAGACAGCGAACAAACCCCTGAGGGAGGGGGGAGAGGGAAGGCAGGGAGCAACTCAATGAGGCCACGGCCATCCTGGATTCAAGGTGGGGGGTGGGGGGACTGGAGTACCTCATGGCATGGGAGGATGCTCCACCGTCCCAGAATGAATGGGTCCCAGCCACTCAGATACAGGAGGAATTCCTGGTAGAAGAATTTCACGCCCTCTTTCCCCATAGACCCAAGCCCTGGCACATGGAAAGGGAGGGGGAGGGGGAGGAAGCACGGGAGAGCAGTTCACCATGGCGCTGGGAAGCGGAGTTTGAGGAACCAGAGGATGAGGTATGGGTGTCACCGAGATCCACCCAGTCAGAGGAAGGAGCAGATTGGCAGAACATTTTTACCCCCACCAGCTCTGACGCCACGGACTTTTTGGGATTCCCATCCTCCCAGGCGGAAGGGGGGGGCTTGCAGGACTGGGGGGAGGTGTTCACACCAACGGGCTCGGAAAGCACTGAGTTCTTAGGCTTCCAGTCGTCACCGACACCTGGGGGGGACCTGGGGAGGGGTGAAGGAGAGCTTGGGAGGGGGGTGGATGTGAGGGACAGGGGATATCGCGAAGTCCCTCCCCTCCTGAGTTCAAGCCAATCACCGAGCACAGGGGAAAGCAGAGAGAGTTCCGATTCCAGTGGGGAAGCAGGAAGTCGTGTCCGAGGCTCAGGCAAGGTAGAGGAGCCAGGGTCCCAGGTGGGACAGGAAGGGGTGAATAAGGGGGGGAGACCCATCCCCCCAACTCCGGAACTACGCAGAAAGAGGAGGGGAAAGAGGATGGGTCTGCCAAAGCTTTTGTGTTGGAGAAAGACGCGCCAAAAGCCATTAGGAGGTTCTGAAACCGACTGATCACATCACTCCGTGTAAATAGCAATGACCTCAGCACTGTAAATACGCAGCACCAATAAAAGAATAAAATGCAGAGCTGCGTAGCGTCGTTACTCTGAAGTAGTCCACTCCGGCCACTGTGACAGTCAACCAAGATAAATATATTAAAAATTTGTACCAAATTATGTTACAATGGAAGACAGAAAAGGAGATGACTAAAGATTACATGATAAAGTGGGGCCAAGACTTGGGAAAACCAATCCCAATACAAAAATGGGAAAATCTCTGGAAACGCGACTTAAACTTTACACCAAATTATGATTTGAAAGAAAATATTCTAAAAATGCTAAACAGATGGCACCTGACGCCATTAAAACTATCAAAAATTTATCCGGGGGTCAGTAATCTATGCTGGAGGTGTAAAAAGGAAATTGGCTCATATATTCATATATGGTGGAATTGCAACATAATTAAGGGATTTTGGGAAATGTTATACAAAGAATTAAAAAAAATACTGAAATATCCCATCAAGAAAAATCCGGAAATGTTCCTCTTGGGAATGCTACCGGAGGATGTTAAATCTGAGGATAGGTGTATAATAAGTTATGCAGTAGCAGCCGCTAGGCTTCTAATTGCAAAAAATTGGAAAACCTCGGCAATTCCCAGCAGAGAGGACTGGCAAATCAAGGTATTACAATATTGTAGACTAGCGATAAGATATGAAGAACTCAAGGGAACGGACCCAGAGGCAATTATAAAAATATGGAAACCATTTACCAATTATATAAAAGATAAAGTGGAGAACCCAAACCTGATCTCAGACCTTTAAAGGGTTCTATCATAGGTATAAGCATAACTGTAAATTGTAAAGGGTTTATATTTATATGTTATTGATAATTTCGTGTAACATGATTGGTAGTGTGTAATATCTTATATGGTTTTTCATGGAGGAGCCCGGTACAGGTTGGGAAGTCATGAGGGAGGAGGGCCAGGGAGGGGGGGGGAGGGGGGAGGGGTGGGGAGGGGAAAAGAACAAACACACGACAACATATTGTTGATGTACATTATTTTCTTTTTTAATTGTTTGTACATTTTTGAAACTAATAAAGCTTTTCATAAAAAAAAAAAAACTATAAGACACGTACGTTAATGTAACTTACCTCCTCCTCTGTCTAGCTTATTGAGTGGATTTCTCTCTGCAAAAGTTTATCTGGCATGCAGAGTACTGGCAAGCAGTGCCCAAGAGATGACATCATGGTCCCTGTCATGAAATATGTAGTAGTTATTGCTAAAGTGGCCTTTGAACTTCTGTCCTACTATTAATTTGTTGGTAAGTTTCAAGCCTGCTCACGCAAGGCAGAAAGTGGGAAAGAGTTCTTTCAAAAATATCTAGCCAATGTGAAGTTTTGCACTTGAAAAACAAACAGAAAAAAGATGATGCAACTAAATCGGCGGTGTCAAATGTAAGGTTCAAGAACCATATCATGGCAATGAAAGTCCTCAGCACCCTATCACAGTTCATGCAAATGATCCCAATACAGACTTTAAACTATTTCTGTGACAACTACCAGCAATTGTGGCAATACCAGCAATTGCGGCAAAAGGTTTTGACCTTTAAAGCCCTATGCGGCCTAGGACCCTCGTACCTATGGGTATGCCCCATGGAGGACCTTAAGGTCCACAAATAACAACACATTGGAGATCCTGAGCCATAAGGTGGTTAGATTGTGCTCAACTAGGGCCCAGGGCCTTTTCAGTTTTGGCCCCAACTTGGTGGAACGCTCTCTCACAATGTAAATTGTATTTTAACCTGTATTTTAACTAACTGTTTTTCTTTCTTTATGTCTTACTGTAATTTTATTGGTGGCAGCCACCCTGAGCCCGGTTTCGACTGGGGAGGGCGGGGTATAAATAAAAATTTATTATTATTATTATTATTATTATTACCTATGTTAAGAAGAGAGAATTGGTAAAGGGTGAGATCAGAAATGTCACACACATAGAACAGAGCTTTCCAAACTGTGTATTGTGACACATTAGTGTGTAGGTGTGTCGCACGAACAGTCCCCACGCTGCACCCAGGGCTTGAAAGGGGCTAGTTTAACCTCCAGTTTGCTAGTAAAACTGAATTACTGTGTCACGAAATGATGCATGTCTAACGTGTGTCACCAACATGAAAAGTTTGGAAAGCTCTGACACAGAAGACTTAACAGCAGAATGATTCTGGATGTTGGGAGAAGCTTTTTGATCAGCTGCCTTTGGAACTGAATATGAAAAGATGGACTAAAATTTGTTAAAACAAACAGATATTGTGTTACGTGGGGACTGAGTTTGCAAGCTTTGGAAATATGATGTCCCACATTTCAAGATATCATGTGCATTACCGCTTCTGTCCCTTATTGTAGAGGGCAGGGGTTACATGGGACAACAATAAGAATGATAATGGCCCGTTTTTGGAGTTCCTGCTTCACAGCTGTCAGAATAGATCTCATCCCGCTGGATCAAATAGGATCAGCTGTGAAATCAGATAGCACAAGGATGGCTGAAGGAACACATGTAACAAAGCGGCTAGAGGAAAATCAATAATATAGATTTTCTTGCCATTCAGTCAACATCACATAAGAACCTAGACCTCAGCAAGTTGAAGATCATGTGCTGATTGCCTTAACACTAGAAAAGTGTTTTGCTCTAGGCCAACTTCAGCTCTTTACAATCAATAGCAACGCAGTAAGAATCAATAGCAGTAGGACCCAGCAGTATCCCAGGGGACTATCCCAGGGACTATACCTATCAAGTTGATGATAGGTATAGAAAGACAAAGGTAGGATGGGGAGAGAGAGAGGTTGCAAGAAGTACTGAGTGGGCAAAGCAGTATTTGCAAGCAAAAAGGGATTTATCTGGGTACATTATATACTGTATATATATATATATATATATAGTTTTATCACATTTAAAACCATGAAATAGAAATGCTCATCCATCCTAGCAATAAATGTATAGCATGTTCTTACACAAGACTTCCTCCAAATAATCCTGGAAACTGTGGCTTACCTCTCACAGAGCTACAATTCACAGCACCCTTAACAAACTACCTTTCCCCATATTCTTTGAGAGAAGCCATGTGCTTTAAATGCATTGGTGTGCACATAGCTATTGGTAAACAAATCTCTGGTCCAGGTGGGTGGCTCCCTATAATCCAATGGAGCTTTGTCTGTTACCAGCAGTTCTACTTTAAGGGTGGAATTCAATGTTGCACTATGATGAATGTTCCATCTGCACAAGGATTTCAACTTGCAAGATGGACAATCCCTCTTCTCCTCCCTCCTGTACACTGTTTTGGAGGTTGTCCCAACCCACTCAAGCCAATTTTGGAGGATCAAAGAGGGAGGATGGAGGAAGCCCTATTGCACACATGGGCACAGGGCTTCTGCTGATGGGGCTAATTAGGTGAATCCTCCCCTAATTGTGGAACTCAGCCCAAGAGGTCCATCTGTGATTTCCTAGTGGTGAGATCATTCCTCTTTGCTTATAAACATATTAATGAATCCAAACCACTGTGCTATGAAGACATCTTCATAATGATCGTTTCTACACGATCTTCACTGGCTGGTAAGTTTTTCTGCCGATGCCAGGATATTTATCTTTTGAGATCTGTGCAAAGAAGAGTCAAGTGGTGTTATCTTCTGCCTTTAAACTTTTTGGATCACATCAACCACAGATGCTGCCTAGTGCCAGCATGAGTGCATGCAGAGACTTGCATCAGGACAAGGGGTTCATGTGCAAAAGCTCCTGAGTGAAAGTCAAACTAACCTATGCATTTGATATCTTTATACTTTGTTGGAAACATGGGACCTTTCTAGATGATAAGTGGGGAAAGCCGGATTTTTAATGCAATACAATATCTTCATTCATAGTACAATAGTATGTCCTGACACAATTGGTGGAGTTAGTCATGCTGTGGGGAAAGTATAACCATGTTGAGCAGGGTGCGGGGTCGGGCATTACCTGTTTAACACTTTTTTTGGAAGGGGAGCCTAAAAACACAGGAGGCATTTATTCCACTCCTGGAGAGGGGGACTGCTTAGAACCAAAAGAAAAAAAAGGATAGAAAAGTTATACGGAATAATAACAGGAGATGGAATAGACTTATTAGAATTCTTTCCTCCTTTGAAGAAAAAATATATATTCATGGAGCCACATTCCATACAGCACTGACTCCAAACAGGCACAAGGAGGGAAGACAAGATGCAGAGGTCTCTGGGATATTAGGGAGCGGGTTTCTCCCATCCCTACTTGGAGATGGCAATAATTGAACCCAGAAACCTCTGCATACAAAGCAGATGCTCTACCACAAAATGCCAACTCTGAGTACCTCTGAATACCAGGTGCTGGGAGGGACATGGTGGGAGAGGCAGGGTTTGGTCTTCATGGCTTATGAGTTTCCTGGAGGCATCTGGGTTGACATCTGTGAGAACAGGTTGCTATATTGGTCTTTGGACTGATCCAGGGTATAGTCTTAAGACAAGGCTACATTCTTGCTGAAGCTAAGCTGGTCTGGTCAGTTTCTGGATGGGGAGAACTACGGTATATGTGGCTTTGGGCTCTATGAGATAAATGTATCCTTGGGCTGTATGACAGAAGAAAAGAAGGATATAATTGTAAGGAAACTAATGCTAAAAAAAGAAGCCTTGTTAGAAGGGCTCCATGTTGACACCCAAGTATGAAAGTATCTGAGCCATACATTTACTTGACTCAGGTTTCGGTGATTTTACACATAACTTGGGAAGACAGGCGAACCAATATCAGTGTATTGGAAGAAGCAAAGATCACCAGTGTTGAAGCAATGATTCTTCAACATCAACTTTGTTGGACTGGTCATGTTGTGCGGATGCCTGATGATCGTCTTCCAAAGCAACTACTCTATTCCGAACTTAAAAATGGAAAGCGTAATGCTGGTGGTCAACAAAGGAGGTTTAAAGACTGTCTCAAGGCAAATCTTTTAAAATGTAGTATAAACACTGACAACTGGGAAACACTGGCCTGCGAGCGCTCCAGTTGGAGAACAGCCTTTACCAAAGGTGCCATGGGCTTTCAAGAAACTCGATCTCAGGACGCAAGGGAGAAACGTGCTAAGAGGAAGGAACACTTGGCAAATCCACACTGTGATCAACTCCCGCCTGGAAACCCATGTCCCCACTGCGGAAGGATGTGTGGATCCATAATTGGCCTCCACAGTCACATTGTTAAAACCATGTTTATGGAAGACAATCTTACTCGGCTACGAGTGATCGCCAAAGAAGAAGAAGCTGTCGTGCACGGGCCGTTAGTCCTGGCTCCAAGTCTCCGCATGTACAGTATTCATGCCAGCATTAGGAAGCATCTGCTGTCAATGTGATCCCACAAGGTCAAAGGTAGGGAGTACAACACCGCTGACTTCCGCAACCTGATAGTGCAAAAGATTTTTGTTTTCTGGAAAACCCTTCTTCGCTTGCCGCTGCTACTTTGCCCTTCCTCCGCACCAATTCTTCCTGAAAAAATTTCCCGGCAACAACGGACTGCGGTTACGTAGGGGGGTGGGGTGGATAAAGTGACATTCATCACAACAGATGGGCTGCTGAGAGAATGATGTTTGGATTCCCGCAACAACTAAGTAACAACTGCATCAGCCCATGATCTCTGACATTTCAGCACACTTTCCGACTCTGACCTTTTCCCCAGCAGCTATAGAATGGTTGTTGTCTCCACTCCCGTTGGTTCTTCTCTGTGGCTATTGACAGATATAGAATGGAAATCTCACAGTACGAGCTATTCAAGATGCTTCAGAGATTAGTGCTGTTGATGGAAGTTCATGTAAACATCCTAAAAACAATAAAGAAAATAGTTTTGATTTTCCACATTATTCATAATCTATGGGGGGGAGATAGGGTGCATCTGTGTTAAGCATAGGCTTGCATATGTTAAGGATGTGTCCATGCTAAGTGGTGTGTGTGTGTGTGTGTGTGTGTGACTTCATTTCTTTGTGTGGGAAATTGATTTCATGGTAATGTGGCCTTTGGCCCCAAAAGATTATAATATCATTGCCAAAACCCCACCAGTTATTCTGACTATTGATTACCGTGTGTGTGTGTGTGAAAGGGAGCGGGTGGCACTGTGGTCTAAACCACTGAACCTCTGGGGCTTGCCGATCGGGAGGCCAGCGGTTTGAATTCATGCGGCAGGGTGCGCTCCCATTGCACTGTCCCAGCTCCTACCAACCTAGCTGTTTGAAATCACACCAGTGCAAGTAGATAAATAGGTACCGCTGCGACGGGAAGGTAAACGACGTTTCCATGCACTCTGGTTTCCGTCACGGTGTTCCATTGTGCCAGATGACCCAGAAAGCTGTCTGTGGACAAACACCGGCTTCCGCGCCACACCTATCTTTGACTGGACTTAACTGTCCAAGGGTCCTTTACCTTTTACCTTACCTATAGGAGCAATATAGCTCTACTTGGGGACAAACAACAGGAGAGGGTTGTTGCCTTCACAGCCAACTTGTGGGTCTTCCAGAGGCATCCAGATGACCACTACTGTAAACAGAGTACTAGTCCCAAGCTGCAACCCTATACTCATTTACCTGGAAGTAAGCCCTCTTGGTCTCACTGGGGCTTACTATTGAGTAGACATTTGTAGAATTGCATTGTACATGGAGTTTTGATCCGATACAGCAGGATTCTTCTTACATCCTTTCACTTGTTATTTTATTTGTTTAATTAATTTATGCCCATCAGTAAATAGCTTCAGGGTACACACACACACACACACACACACACACACACACACACACACACACACAATTTAGATAGATAGAAAGATAGATCTGGCTGCTCCCTCTCCCTACCTACCACTTCCTCATTTTAGATGGTGGAGACACTCAGAAGAGGGTCTCCAAAGATAATGGAATACAGTGGTACCCTGGGTTACAGACGCTTCAGCTTACAGATTCCACTAACCCAGAAATAGTACCTCAAGTTAAGAACTTTGCTTCAGTGGCAGATGAAGATGATGGAATTCGTGGAACTGGCGGAGATGACCGGAAGTATCCGCAACCAGGGGGAGGAAGCGATGGAGGAAGAATGGAAAGATTTTAAATTGTATTTTAAAAAATATGCTAAAGTAATTTACTAGATCAGAAATCAAGTTGTAAATAAACTGTGGAATTTGTGAACATGATATTTTAGAGGAAGAAAATAAGTTTTTATAAGGTGAATAAACTGATATAGAATTTGCTAAATATAAATGTATTTAAGAACCACAGGGAGGGGAACCCGAGGAGGTCCCAATACACACTGTGAAGTGATATAAGATTTTGTGCTTTATATGTATTTGTTTCTCTTTTGTTATTGTCTTTATTGTTTTGTATTGTTGTACTTTTTGGAAAATTTAATAAAACATTATATATATATTAAAAAAAAGAACTTTGCTTCAGGATGAGAACAGAAATCGCGCGACGGCAGTAGGAGGCCCCATTAGCTAAAGTGGTACCTCAGGTTAGGAACAGTTTCAGGTTAAGAATGGACCTCCAGAATGAATTAAGTTCTTAACCCGAGGTACTACTGTAAATGGTTCTTCAGGTATCTAGATCTCAAGCCATGCAGGGCTTTAAAAGTAAGCATCAGCACTCTGAAATTGGCTCAGAGTCTGAGTGAGAAACAATGCAGCTCTTTAAGCACAGGTGAGATATGTTGCCAAAGACTAGTCCCAGTTGGTACCATAGCAGCTGCATTTTGGAGTAACTGCAGTTTCCAGCCTTCATGAGCAGCCCTTTGTACAATGCACCACAGTAATCTAACCAGAGGTTTATTAGAGCAGGGATAACTGTGGCTAGGTTTTCTCTGTTCAGAAGGGGCTGCAATCTGCACACCTATGTCAGTGAGTGGCAATCTCCAGTGGCACAGCTGGATCTATGAGCTTCTCTATTAATCATCACCTGGCCTGTTACTGTTTCCAAGCTCCTCTAAACTAGCATTTTCTCTGCCTCATTTGAATCAGATTTAAGAGAGATGTCATCTGCATGCTGATGACACCCAACTTTAAAACTTCAGAGTTGTCAGATGTTTCCTGCAAATGTTAAAAATATCTTTTTAAATGATTCAGTCTCCTTTGGCAATAATGACTAAAAGCAAAAGGTGTAAAAAGTCAGAGACCTCTTTGCACATTTTCTGCCTCATCTTTTATTATTTGCAGCACTTTTTCATATGAAAGTAGATGTTAACAAGCATATCCTTCGTCATTGCAATTATGATGCATCATTCATCATTGTAACAACCCATTTTACAAACGGGAAGCAGATGCCTAGAGAAGATGAAATTACAAGACCAGCAAGGGTGCCAATGATTGAGTAGAAAGTTTAAATTCATGTCTCTCCAAGCCCATGTTCAAGGATGCAAGGAATCTTCATTGTGGTGGTGGTGGTGTTACAAGTCTCACTGGCAACATTGTCTTACAAATTCTAACCCTTGTGGGTTTATACCCCTGTTCCTGCTCTTTGAGCTGCCTCCTTTTAAAGAGAATCATTGTGGTCACTGGAGTGCCTCTTGCTGGGTGCTATTAAACACATCCCAGGAACACATACAGTATTTGGTTAGCTTGCTCCTTGCTAGAGTGTTTTCCCCTGATATGAAACAGACTTCATTCCCCTTTGCATATGTAACCAGCATTGTGGGAGCCACTTCTGTGTGGTGTGAACTTGTGAAACAGGCCATGTCTAAATAACATGATCATAGGGGTGGGCTCTGAGTCGTCCCGCCCATGCAATCAATGCTCCTCCAAGAGGGAGAGGGCTCACTGGATGGGACAAACTC
Organism: Zootoca vivipara; assembly: GCF_963506605.1. Lineage (NCBI taxonomy): Eukaryota > Metazoa > Chordata > Lepidosauria > Squamata > Lacertidae > Zootoca > Zootoca vivipara. Next base: position 52,208,993 of record NC_083282.1, on the reverse strand, counting down.
ATGGAGTCATCCCTCCCTACATGGTTAACATTATTCACCAGTGATGTCGGGTGGTGCTGTGTGCAAGTGGTTCCCACACTTGAAGGTGCACATTTGAAGGCGGTTTTTGTGGTAAGAGGTTCAAATGGTAGGTGTAAAAATGCCTCCTTTATGGACTTTTTAGAGGAGCAAAATAACTCTGGGCAAAGTGCTGATACAAAACTCAGCTAGTTTATTCTCTCAAATATTAAATGTACCCCACAGCTGGGTCTCAGTATGAGAATCATGTTGGCTCAACAAGAGAAGCCCCTGGGGCCATGACAACACCACTGAAAGATCCAAATAGGAAGCCATTCATTGTGTAAATATTAAATTTTCTGACAAGTTGTTGCCCCAACATTTTTGGATGAAAAAATACTCATTTTTCTTTCACATGGATGTAACTTTGCTTTAACCAATGGTGGTTGGTTGGCTGATTTTGCTGCTGCCTGCTTTAGTTCTGAGCAGTATATGGCTCCCTCCATGCACCGCAACTAGAGGAAAACTAAACAGTATTTTTTTTATTTTAAAAAAGCACATTTCTTCTAAATCTGGAAACAGACTTCAAGGCACAAGGGACAAGACCTTTAACTATGTTGATTTATATGCTGAAGTTATAAATTACACATTTACACACTAGTGTAAACACTCATAAAGCAGGCTTATATCCACAATATTACATGCAATCAAATGCCAAAACACTAAACAGCTACATACATAACACTGGCTAGGAAAACACAGGGTATTAGCAGTGCACTCCACAATCAAATTCAGAATCAATAGATGCACTGAGAGAGCCAGCTGCCACTCCATAGGGAAGTCAATAGGATTAAAATATTGATTCTAAATAGGCTGGGCAGTCTGAGCCTCATCTGATGTTAATTGTCTTTAATGTGTGATGAAAGCAATGAAACTTTGCTGAATCACACCAGCAGCTGATCTTAGCTCTTTGCATTTGGGACACACAGCTCCAAAGGAATAATCGGGCAGATGAGTTACATATACCTGCACTCCCCCCGCCCCCGAGAAAAGTATTGCCATTTATTGTGATTATTTAGAAGGAGGAGTCAAAGCTCAGCACATTCTTTGCAAGCAGAAGATCCTAGATCCAATGAAAATGATTTTAGGTAGTGTAGTCACATTTAATTGACAGTTCCCTATGCCTTTAAAGTCTCGAATGTGGTGCAGAAAGGCATGAAAGGAGCCTTATTCTCAGGATGTAGATTAATTTCTGATTTAGGTGTAGTGATAGGAACAGCTTACAGTGATAGGGACAACTTCATGTGGCAATCTCAAACTCAGGTTAGGAAATACTTTTGCCTGACCCCCATCTTAGTTGACAGTACTGAGGGCTTTAGTACTGGTCTGTGAGCATTAGTTTCAGAATTCACTGTAAACAACATCTCAGCATCCATTGATGGTCACATCTTTTCCCTTTAATGCTGTCTCGAGTATTTCCAGGCCAAAATTCATACAGGAAAAATGATTGGAAGGTCAGTAAAAATGATCTGGTAAGTGGAATACCTGCCATACAAGGAGAAATGGAAGAATAATTGGATTCTTAGCTTTAGAAGAAAACGCTACACCATCTGACAAAAATCTATGAAATCAGTAATTATGTGACTGCAGCCCATGAACAAGAGACTCTTATTGAAAAGGTGTGTGTTTTTATACAGTGCAGTTTATATATGTAGAACAACTGGCCATGGGGATTTGCTAAGGTCAAGACTGTGTATAACAGGATTTTTAAAAGGGTTAGACAAATTTATGGACAGGTCTATCAAAAGGTATAAGTGAAGAAAGATGTTGATGTTGTCCCCAACATAGCTGTCAAGTTCTCCCTTTTTTAAAGGGAAATTCCTTTATGCTGAATAGACTTCTTCGCGAGAAAAGGGAAAACTTGACAGCTATGGTCCCCAAGCCTCAGACTAAATGTTGGATCACTCTGCATTTTATCTAGCACCACAATGCTGGCCACCAAATAAGGCCAAATTCTGATCTAACCTGACAATTTTACAATAAGCCTTTACACATAGAAGAGGCTGATGGGAGTTGTAGTTCAGCAACAACTGGCAAGCCAAAGTTTCACCACACCTACTGTACCTCAATCTGGTTCCTGAGATGTTGTTGGGCTGCAACACCCATGAGCCCCAGCCAGAATGACCAATGGTTACAGAGTGGGAACTTGGATCCAGCAACATCCAGCAGGCCACAGGTTCTCTGCTATAACAAGGCTCACTGCAGCGCAAGTTCATGTTTTTTCCTGCCTCACATAAAGTGAAACTGAAGGCTGACCACATATCTGGGAGCCTGCAAACTTCATCCAAGTTTGCTTTTTGGTCTGTCTGGAAGATAATCCCTTTCAAAGGCAGTTCATGAATCAATAGCTCTTAACAACTTGCAGTTAGAAATTATAAACAGTGACCAAAAGCAGCTAACAGAATGTTTGTTTGCTGACATAGGAACTACAACAGTTATTAGGTGTTGAGTGCAGGACTGCTGACTCCAAGTGTCCCAGAAAACATGAGTGGGGCACATGGGATTGGTTTATCAATATGAGATTTTTTTAAAGAAGAAAGGCTATTTGCTTTATACTTTCTAAAACTTTAGGGTCTCTTTTCAGTCATAACATCTTGTTTTTCTTCTCAAGCAGGAAGGTTAGAAATGTGAGATTTGCTCAAGGGTGTGTTTAAGGCTGGGGCCATTAAAAAAGAAAAAAAGAAAGCTGAGATCTTGTGAGACTGTCTCTAAGAAATAGCTAAAAGTTCTCAAGATAAAATCATAGGATTTAGTAACCCTATAATTTCACATACCAAAAATTACATTTAATCAGCTAAAACAGACAATATGTAAAAAAAGCAAATGGCATAACTTGACTACCTCTAATTTTCGTTTCCCTCTTTTGCTCTAATAATATATATTTTCTAGTTATGCTCAGCAATGTTTTAAAATATGTTTTTGACCTTAATCTGACCTGGAAAAGATCTGACTAAGTTTTTGCATCATAAACTTGAATGCAATATTTAGGCTGACTTGTAATAATTTTATTCTGTGCTTTATCTTATATAGAAGTGCATTTGTGGGGAACTACCTGCTTATTTTTTAAAAGATGAGCTCAGTCCATTAGCCTTTTTAGCACAGGCTTAGCTAGAAATCCTTATACTTGGCCTCTTGTCATGTTATAGAATTTGTTATACATCACATTAAACATTTCCTTGGGGAAAATCCATTGAAGTCAGTGAGGCTAAACAGGAAGAGGATTGCACTGTAACTAAGGGTGTTAATTTCACATTTTGTCATGGTTAGGCTCCATAAACCAGGATAATAAGTGAATGGGTGAACTTTCAAAGTTGAGATTAGAGATCCTGGGTGAATCCCTGCAGTATGTACTGTGGCAGCTGTCATACAATCTAGCATAAGGGCAGTGTGGTGTATATGTGCAATGGCATGCAAGCACGAAGCTCAGAATGCAGTACTAGGTTCAGAATTCAGCTATCTAAGTATATCAGTTTTAATGAAGAAGTGTGCATGCACACGAAAGCTCATACAAATAAAAAACTTAGTTTGTCTCTAAGGTGCTATGCTATTGGAAGGAATTTTTTTATTTAGTTTTAATGAGGTGAGGAAAGCACGTTTCTAGTCCATATGGTTGCAAAGATTTGATTTTGATAGCATCTAATATGTTTATGCCATTTTTCCAACAACCAAGTTGAGCTCAAAGCAACTCAAAACAATAGCAAAGATTAACAAATAAAAACACTTCCTTTTTGTACTGTTGTTGGCATCCATCTGTCTCAAGAGACAATGGAGTGCACCTCCAGGGGTGAAGTCAAACTGCTGTGTTACCAGCACCAAAGTGACCTCCCCGGGGTGCTAGAGAGGTCCTAGGATGCCCAGATGACAAGACCCCACTCTTGGCCTCACTGATGTGGTCCGAAGGAAAGCAGAGCAATAAGTTTGACACCAACTTCACTGGATGAACCAAAACAATGTAAAATAGCAAAATTACAAAACAAAACAAATCAATCACAAGCTTGGAAGTATTTGGACAAGAACTGAATAGGGTGGCATCTCCAAAAGAAGAAGAAGAAAAGCAACTCCCCACATCCCAAAAAAATGACAAAAAGGATGTCAATTTGCATAAGACTTGCATATGCTAATTTATATGTATGGATGCAAACAGCTGTATAGATATAAGTTAAGAAACAATTGTTATAATTTAAACAGAAATAGTGGAGAAAGACTGCATGTCTGCTCAGTCTGCTGTCCAGGTACTAACAGCTGATGGGCAGCTTCAACCCCCCTCTCTATCTGTGCATTATAAAGCCAGGCATAGTTATCCCTTTTCTGGCCATTCCCTCCAATAATTTAAGACAGTGTAGGAAAAGGTAACACAGGAAGTGGCCCTCAGACATTCTGGGAGACATGATCAGCATGATTCAATTCAGGATTGACTCCAAATCCCAAAGAGGAGTATTAATTCCTGAGTTTTCTCACCCTGTAGAAAACCTGTGATTTTATTTGCACATGTTGTGTAATATGTCAAGACATTTTCCCCTTGCATTTTCCTTCCCCACCTCTATTCTGCTTAACAAGACATCTGTTTATTTCCAGAAGCCCTGGCCAGGACTAAAGCCAACTGCGCAAATATTTTGTCACTTTCACAAATGCCACTGCTAGCTTCAACATTCAGAATGGAGCTATTAGAGGTTGGGTGTTGTTGTTTTATTTCCAAACATGGTTTCTTCAACATGATGTATGTACAGCCCTTAGAAAAAAATATAGTTACAATAAAACCCTTTCAACTGCACTTACCTAGGCACTGAGACAGCACTTTAAAGGGGGAAAATGTTACCTGGGGGCATTGACCTGACCCAATGTATTTATTACTAAGCTCTTCTAAGAGAATTCCCAGGAAACACTGCTGAAGTGTGGACAAGCAAAGGTCTATATTGGTCTACCCTGACCACCCTAAACAAGTCTGCTGCCTCAGAAGCAGTGAAGGAAGCTGCTCCATCAGCAGTGTGATGCAGCCTGCTCGGCTTTTGTACATGGTAAAAAGCAGGAGGTGCCATCTTGTCCTTCACCTCAGGTGACAAAATGTATTGGGCTAGCCCTGGAGCTGTATGTCCCACATGCCCTGCATCCCATAAGCTAGCCTGGACACTGTTCATTGGCGGGGCTGAAACAAGATTCAGCTGCCAGTCCACAGAGTATGAGAGGTGCCCTTTTGCCCTTCATCTTGAGTTGGACCTAAAAGCTTACTCCCAGGTAAATATGCCTAAAATAATGGGAGCATTAACATATTTTGAGACTCTAAACATCTACATTCATTCCCAGCTCTTTCTTCTCCTGCCAATGCTCAGTACAAGTACACAGAAGTAGTCATCCAAACTTGCAGATACATGCACACATTTTCTCCTTGTCCTGCTAATCCCAGCTCTGATTTATGCCACATAATAGGGGGAAAAACACAGTATTCTGTTGTTCTCATAACTACCATTTATCTTATTCATAATCAAGGCCGATGCCCGCCATTCCTCTGTCATGTAATAGCAGAACAATCACAATTTTCTGAACTCAAGGTTTGTGTGGGCGTGGGCGTAAAAGGAGCAAATGTAGTAACAATAATGAATTCCCCAGAATTTAGTGCTGTCAAATAATTTTACTATGACAAGAGGACCAACCTGGCTGAAAAGCCTGTGTATAATGATCCAGATAGCAGACATCTAGCACACTATGGTACTTGGATAGGAGACTCTGGTACAGCAGCTCTGATTTAGGTCTCTTGCCCTATGTGACCAGGCACGAAGTAGGGCAGGGCTCTTGTTCCTTGAATAGTTGTTAGGATTATCATGTGACCTACTATACAGAGGACAGTCTCATTTTTAAAGGTGTTCACTGTTGGAATAAGTTTCTGGTCCTATTTTGGATTCAAGGTAAAGAACCATGGGAATGGAGAGCAGGAACCTTGAAGTTTTCCATCAACAACAGACTGAGCAGTAGACCATGTAGGTGAACAGGTCACAAGCAGTCCTCCCCACTATAGTAAGATGTACTGCGATAGCAAACATTTCTAAATTTGCGAACATAAATCAGCATGTGCATATATTTTAAGCATATGTCAGTCCTGTTTTGTCCTCTTCTTTTGATAATACATTTCTTTGCTTTTTGGTGATACAAAACTGACCACCTTAACAGCTGCATAGAAGAGGGAATTACAGCTTGTTGTGCCATAGTGCAGCAGGACTGGAAAATGTCCTGTTCTACACAGTGAAATAGGAATCCTGCTCTCTAATCCCCTAGTCTTCAAGGTCAGAACACACTATTGGGTCACAGGGTAAAGGAGCACAACCCACCACACAAATGTAGGGTGAAAAAATGAAGGTATCCACATGCAGGTTCAGACTGAAGGTAGATCCCAGGTCTGAAAAGCATGCAGGCTTTAGTCTACTGCATTTGTTCACCTTGGTGTCTCTTGACTTCTTGAAGTCTAAGAGACACATAGAAAATAATTCCCTATACAGGTATATGAAGCTTCCATATGGTTCCATAGTGGGAAAGAGAGCCACCTTCAGCTCAAAAGAAGCATTTGATGTTGACCCCCAATATTCTGGCCAAACGTCTACAGGTAACATCCCTAGTCTGGAGATTTGGTGATGGGTTGCAATCTGCCTGCTACACATCTACTAAAGAAGTAATCCCTAGAACTCTTTTTTAAAAAATGTGGCTGGCAACTCTAATCTAGAAAGCTATGCCATGATTATTATCTTTGTGATCATTAGTTTATGGAGACTATTTCTCATCTGATATTTGTATTAAAATTTATGGGGAAATGGTGTGCCCCAGGCTGCAGAATTAAACACAACTTAACAGCATCTGATTTTGCGGTAGGGTAAAATTTCTACATGCTCACTCAAGAGGAATTGGGCTGTATTTGCTACAATTGGGTGCTGGGGATTTGTTACAGCATGCAATAAAATCCATCATTCCATGTTCTTAAAGGATTTGCCCTAATGCCTGCTAATCAATATTACATTAGGCTGGAAGCAATTTGGAAATAAGATTGAAAGGAACATACTATCATCATGCAGAATTATACATGTGTCAATAATGTAAACCACCCTGAGACCTGCGGGTATAGGGCAGTATATAAATGCAACAACAACAACAACAACAACAATATAATTTCAAAATCAGGGTGCAAAGATCAGAAGAAATGTATAAAACTTCCACATTCAAACTTTAAAAGACCAATCTCATAATGTTGGGTGTCTAAATCACAGAATCCAAATGTATGTTTGATTATGATGATGTTTTATGCCCCTTTATCTGGGGCTTAGCCAAGAAAAAGTCTGGCATATGTACCAAGGACACCCAAATATACTCAGATTAATTATATAAATGGAATACGCTCTTGAGAATTGAGGATTGACTTCCACGTCAATGGCCTTGACAAAACATCACCACCACTGAATTAGACAACTAACATGGTGTGGTGGATATAGACTGGGGTGATAGCTCACTAAGTCATACTGAGAATAGATGCACTGAAATAGGTGGATTTAAGTAAATTGATTTCAGCAGGTCTACTATCTCTCCTGGGTTTATTTAATTTATTGCATTTATATCCCGCCTTTTCCTTCAAGGAGCTCAAAGTGGTATACATGATTCCCCACCCCCGGCCTACATTTAATCTGCACAACAATCCTGTGAGGTAGGTTAGGCCAAGAGGCTGGCCCAAGGCCTAAACTGAGCTTCATGGCCTAGTGGAGATTTGAACCCTGGTCTCCCAGGTCCTAGTCTGACTCTCTAACCACTACATACATGGCTTAGTCATGAAGCTTATTAGTTAACCCTGAGACAATTATTATTTCTCAGCCTAACCTACCTCATGGGATTGTTTGAGGACAAAAGGGGGAGGGAAATTCTACTGAAGAAGGGCAGAATACAAACATAATAAAAAAGAATTAAGTGGTAGACAAGCTCTCTTCAAACTCAGTGCAAAGGGAGAGAGTTTTGTTTTCCCACTGGTGCTTAATTCCTCATCAGACAAGTAGGGGCATAGGTGGGAAAGCCCAGCTACAAAGCAGTAAACAAACTAATGTAAAGTATAGCCTCATACTGAAAGCTGCAGAGCACTTAAGATGAAATATCGGTGTCAACTGTATGAACCAGATGAAGGGGGAAAAATTTAAATTAACTTCATCAGAAAGACCGACTGGGCTCATTAAAGCAGTATATAAAGTTGCTTGCTCACAGCTCTCCTGGGACGTCAACCTTTATTACACCTTCAAGTCATTGGAGACTACAGAGGAACTCGATTTCCTTTTGAGCACCTGCAGGAAACACACATGCACACAGACACACACACACACTGCTTGGCCAGTTGCGACTTCTAATATTGCCAGCCACTGCAGGAGGGAGGGGATGTGGTGCAAACACACACACACACACACACACACACACACACACACACTATCCTTTGGGATTGGGGTTTGGAAGATTTATAGGCTGAGAGGTCTGGGCTCTGGAACAGGAGGGACCTGAGCTCAGATGTGAAACTGAAACAGAAGCTGCCAGAACAGGATTTATTCAAAGGTTTGTCTACAGTTTATTTTAACTTTAACCTGGTATCACACATTCACACAGGACTGACCAAACAAACACAAACAGACAGACAGACAGACAGACAGACAGACAGACAGACACACACACACACACACACACACACACACACACACACTTTAATGCTGAAGATCTGAAATAGTTCTGGAACGGAGCAATACATGCCTGGGTTAATTCAGGTGGGCACTTGTCAAAAACAGTCCAGGAAGATTGTTTATCTCTTCACTTGAATCATTTTGGAATGTGCTACAGGGCAAACATTGTCGACCGTGCAAGGTTGTGGACTGCCCGAGGATAAAGCGGTAAAAAGCGATGGTTTGCCAAAATCCTTTCCCTTATAATTACTTACGACTGATGAACAACAACAAAATAAGGGCCCTGGAAAACAGCCACCAGTAGCACATCAGCTGAGAACCCATAAATTAGGCTGTAGAACACCAACTTTGCATGTTATTGAGGCAGGTTCAGTTCCTGACATCTCCAAAGAGATATCCGTTAGTTTCAGTGCATGGTCTGACGGATATGATAAAGTAAAAATTCGGAAATTATGCAGTTTGGGGTGTGGCTCAGTGTGCGTATGAGTAATCACTTTGGATCCCTAGGTATGTTGCTTTGAACTCTATGATGGAAGAACGGTGGGATATAAAGGTAAGTCACAAAATATAAACAGCAGGCCTTGGAATGGCATTGCCTTACACCCTGGACAGTCTATGCCAATCTAGCCACTGCTCTACATTTGCTGGCCATTGATGCAGTATGGGAAACCCTTTAAACCAAAACCAAGCCATCAGATCCCGTGTGGTATATGACATAAATGTATCTGCACATTATTTAATTAAATGTGTATATGTCTTAATTAAGGTAACAAGGATGGCTTGTGTGTGTGCATGAAACTGGTTAATGTAGCAAAAGCTCTCAGAATCTTGCCCTTCTGTAAAATCCTTGGTAGATGTTTTTCTCTATCAAGATGTGTATATTTGCATTCCCTTTAGAACAAATCCTTATCTGAAAATAGCCAACATGTTCCTCATGAATAGTATTCTTTTTGATAGTGAGTCAGATTGAACCAGTTTCTTTCACTAGTCATAGCTCTTTGGGTCCAGCCTGAGAATGGAGTTTTGCGGTCTGTACTAGTAACAGGATGCCAGAAGTGCCTTTTAGAAGCTACCTCTGCAACTACCTGCTGCCTTTTATATTTTCTGCCTTCAGAATCTTACAGAAATCCAAATTTTACAAGTTGCCAGCTGATCTAACATCTGGAGTCTCTTATCATGGAACCTGATATCTGGTGAAAGACATTAATATCTCACATTCTGCTTTTTTCTATGCTCCCACGATACAGTATCCTGCACAGCAAGAATGCCACAAAAACAAAGGATGCTTTAAACAGATCAACACTATGTACCGGTACCTCTGGTTGAGCAAACGTGCAATGAAATAACGAATGCAAACCGAGACAGTAGCATAACATACATTAAGGTATTTCTCAGTCTGCAAAGCACTGTGTGCATTCTCATGCCATGCCAGCTATGAAGAATGTGCCTGGTTAAGGACACTTGCATTTTCCATTATAGGTAAGCATGTTCCTTGCACATTTTGAAGCTAGGGCTGTTTTCCCTTAGGTCTCCTCACATCCTTTTGGTGTCAGGTTTTTAGACTGGAAATACCAAGAAATGTTCCACTTATGTCCCTAAAGTACTGCACACAATATTTTTGGAAAGTTTAGCAGAATAGTAATGAGATTATGTGTTGCTACTGGAGATCCTCACCTATGGAATGAATTCATTTTATGTCAATTTTGCTGCATTTTGGAAAGTGGAGTTCTACAAACCAAGTTTATCTTTAGAAAAGTAGGAAAACATTACTTGCCCTTTTAAGTAAGGCCATATGTTTACTTAAATATTAAGAGTATGGCGGTCATTGTTAATACCTGCTCCTAGACCAGGCCTCTTTTGGTTTGGGTGGAGATTAGCACCTTGTAATGCTGAGATTATAGGGCAGCTCTGAGGCTTTATTGCAAATCCAAGGAAATGACCTTTCCACATATACCCAGTATGACCTTCCATTCCAAATAGTCAAAGTCGCTGGATATTAATTCATTGATATTTCCTGGAATGGTAGACTACACCAATACCGCCAAAAGGTAAGAAAAGAAAAAGACCCATTGAGTCCTAGAAGCAGGACTGTGTGTAGAGTTACAAATATCTCCCCAAGTATTTTTAGCTACGGTAGTTCACTAGAAATAAGGCTTTCTTACCTATCACTTTCTCACACAAATATATTGTGTCTGTTGTTCTGTGATTCCCTCCTCCCTTCCCCAGCCTTGATTCCATATTTATTTAATAAATTTCTATACTGCATGATTGTAAAAAATAATACTGTAATCCAAAACGGTTTACAAAATAGTTTAATAGCAGTTCACATATAGCATAAAGCTGTGTACAGTATCCTGTATCCTGCCTCTGAATAAAGATGGTAGAGGGAAGAACAAGTTTTTAATCTGCTACTACATAAGCAACCCTGCCTAAGTTCTAGCTCTATTGCTCATATTGACACCTACAATTATTGCAGAACCATAGATCAACTGTATTATTATTATTATTAGTAGTAGTAGTAGTAGTAGTATGTAAACACTGCCCTTCATCCAAAAATCTCAGGGTGGTTCACAAGCTAAAAATACAGGATAAAAGCACAAAATAAAAACAGTAGCTAAAACCAAACCAAAACACACACACATTTAAAAGGCCGTAAAATATTCATCAGCCAAAGGCTTGGTTGGAGAGGAACAACACCTGACACCTAAAGATGTATAATGAAGGCCCCAGATGAACCTCCCTGAGGAGAGCATTCCACAAATGGGAATTTAATGAAAGGTGAGTTGGATCTAGAGTTTTCCCTCCATGAGCAGAATGGCTTCTTCCATTTGCAGATGGGATTCTAATCTAGGGGAGGTTCGTGCTCTGCTAAATGGATGCTTCTGCGTGCAGAAGGAGGAGGAGACCATTTTTTACCATTTCCCTACCCTGCAGACCCTTGCCACCTCTCAACTTGTTATCGAGGATGCACCAACCTTCTAGTGCAAATTTCAGTGGGGGACACTGTGACACAAGAGGCTGCAGGAGGAAGGAGGTAACACTGAAAATCTCCTCTCTCTTCTGCCTTTTAGCAGTTAGCAAAATTCCTCCAGTGGTTAGTCTGGGTCCAACACACTTTTTTAAAACCATGTTACTCAGATCGGTTTTTAAATCAGTGGTCTATATCAGGAAATAAACTGATGAAATACTGATGAAGGCAGAGAGACCCTCAAGAACCTACCAGAACACGTTCCTGGTATCAGGTGAGCAAGATTAATGCTCAGCCAGCCGGCATTTCTTTTCAACTCAAAGGAAAACTGTTCGTAAAATAAAGGGCAGGGCCATTGCCTCCTCCATTGTCTCCCTAGTATTCAAGATTTCTATTAACTCTGAGAGATCTAGGGTTAATACCCCTGCAGTTGACAGGCGCTAAGCTGGGGCCTTGCACAGGCTTTAGATGTAAAAACAATCAGCCATCCACCGATGCCATTACTCCCCCAGACTATAGAGTGTGGAGAAATTCCTGCCATTCCACAGAGGGTGAGGGGACTGGGATGGGGTGACCTCCTTTTGTTCAGCTCCAGCTCTGCTCAACCAAGGAATAGCTTCCAAATGATTTGTGAGTTCCATCTATGAGTTGCATTGTAGAGGGCTGAGGAGAGAGACTTGGGAGTGTCAGCGGATTGCTGAGTTATGTCTTTTTCAAAGGAAAATTATATAGCACATACAGGGGGTGGGGGAGAAGGAGAAACAAGGAGAAATTGAAGAAGTGGAACCAGATTTTCAACGGTGTGATTAGCATTTCTTTTGATGCCATTATGTTCCCGCACAATTGTAATGGGGCCTGTGCGAAACCCAATTAGATGATTAGAAGGAAAGCTAGACGTATGGATAAACCTTCAGGCTTGCTTTCAACATACTGGTATATAAAGGAAGGTTCCCGATTACAGAATCAAAGAAAGGACAGCACTGATAAAGGATTAAGGAACATAGACCATCCTACTGCATGGAGGCATTCCTTGTAGATTAACCATATAATAGAAGAATGAAGTCTATGATCAAATCAAATTATAGCATGCAATATGCAGATAGCAGGAAGGACTAAGTGCAGAGGTCTTTAGGTAGGAAGTCAATTTAGTAAGAGAAACTCAAATTACTTAAGCAAAGAAGCCACATCACATGGTGTCAAGTAAACCACATATTCTTTAGGGCAGTGTTTTTCAACCACTGTTCTGTGGCACACTAGTGTGCCGCGATATGTTGCCTGGTGTGCCATGGGAAAAATTGAAAAATTTGATTTATATATAGTCAATATAGGCACAGAGTTAATTTTTTTAACATTTTCTAATGGTGGTGTGCCTCGTGATTTTTTTCATGAAACAAGTGTGCCTTTGCCAAAAAAGGTTGAAAAACACTGCTTTAGGGGAACAATTTCTTAGCCACAGTTTGAATCTTCTCTAGCCCTCTCTAGATGACTTGTTTATTGAACACTCATCCTCATTTGCTTACACAAAGCAGACAGAAAGGTTAAATTATGTCTGGATTTCATTGAGCATTTGTTTTGATTTTTTTGCAGGATGGTTTTACAATGAACATTCACCCTGCATTAATACTGATTTGCTCATGAGGTGTTCAGATATCATTCCGTTGGTTAATTGTTCATCCCACACTTTTCAATGCATTTTCAATGTACTTTTCTATGATTCTACGATCCATTTCCCCATCATTTCCAAACTTCAAAAAGTCTGGGGAGGTGGTATGGGGGTGGTATGGTTGAATGCTTAGATTTAATTGTATGCTTAAATTTTGCTATGCATTTATGAAAACCAATCAAAACGATTGACAAAAATTAAAACTGATTCTTTTAAAATTTGGATTTGTTGTGCTAGGGTGACAGAACCCATTAATCCACTTTAACTGTGCAAACCTAACCTTCCAGTATGCACTTGAATCCCTCTTGCAAAATAGTGGCAATCTGGAGTCAGCCAAGTGGCTAAACCTCTGTTTTAAACAGGCTGTATTATATCATATACTGAAACAGTTGCTGCCATCTGCTGGAATGTGTAGAAATGATGAGTATCCCCAAATTTATGCTGCATCAACCAAAATTCAACTCATGTTACAACTGCATTTCTTTAAGACGAGTAAAATAGAACCATGTGTGAAATGATGGCAGTCCCTGCTCTAACAGCAACACTTCCAACATTTATCTTAATATTTGACGCTTCCATGTTTAGTACTTGCAACTTAATAAAGCTTTACAAGCTCCCATGCATACTACATAATATAATAGGTAAAGGTAAAGGACCCTGGATGGTTAAGTCCAGTCGAATTTGACTATGGGGTACTGCACTCATGGCCATTTTCAGGCCAAGGAGGCCGGCACTTGTCCACAGACAGCTTTCCGAGTCATGTGGACAATATAATATATCAGTTGATATCAAGCTACCAGCTTATGGAAAGAGCTATGTGGCAGGACCAGCCCTGACCTGGATATTGTTATCTGCCCCACTTTCAGATCAGTATGGAAGGCACTCTATGGAGCGGCTGCTCTTTGCCCCACCACTGAGGCTGAGGCAGTCAGAACTGGAACTGGCAAAGCAGGAAGCAATTGCACCAAGCTCCCTTCTCTGAGCTACCATCAGAAACCAATATCCCCCTCCCCCCTTTCTTTGCTTTATTTAACATCCAGCATGATTAAGTGTTCTGGTTTGCTTGCTATTTTGGACATCTTGTTATCTCATTTTTCAAAATAGAAGTGGCAGTTTAATCATTAGCCATGCATGCTAATGTAACCCTTCTCTTCCTCTGCTGCGTTTATTTGGAAGGTTTCTTCCTCAGAAATGTTTGCTTATTTAGCATGCAGAGGATTGCCAAAAGGCACCCCAGGAGATGACATCATCATGCCTGCTGTAAAGTGGAGTTGCTTGTTCCTGCTCCACTACACCACTGAGTTGGAATCTTGTTTCTTGTAGTTTGAATCCATTGCTCCGTGTCCGCTTCTCTGGAGCAGCAGAAAACAACCTTTCTCCCTCCTCTATATGACATCCTTTTATATATTTGAACATGGCTATCATATCACCCCTTAACCTTCTCTTCTCCAGGCTAAACATACCCAGCTCCCTAAGCCGTTCCTCATAAGGCATCGTTTCCAGGCCTTTGACCATTTTGGTTGCCCTCTTCTGGACACGTTCCAGCTTGTCAGTATCCTTCTTGAACTGTGGTGCCCAGAACTGGACACAGTACTCCAGGTGAGTTCTGACCAGAGCAGAATACAGTGGTACTATTACTTCCCTTGATCTAGATGCTATACTCCTATTGATGCAGCCCAGAATTGCATTGGCTTTTTTAGCTGCTGCATCACACTGTTGACTCATGTTAAGTTTGTGGTCTACCAGGACTCCTAGATCCTTTTCACATGCTCTACTCTCAAGCCAGATGTCTCCTATCCTGTATTTGTGCCTTTCATTTTTTTTGCCCAAGTGTAGTACTTTACATTTCTCCTTGTTAAAATTCATCTTGTTTGCTTTGGCCCAGTTGTCTAATCTGTTAAGGTCATTTTGAAGTGTGATCCTGTCCTCTGAGGTATTAGCCACCCCTCCCAATTTGGTGTCATCTGCAAACTTGCTCAGGATGCCATCAAGCCCATCATCCAAGTCATTGATAAAGATGTTGAATAAGACTGGGCCCAAGACAGAACCCTGTGGCACCCCACTAGTCACTACTCTCCAGGATGAGGAGGAGCCATTGATGAGCACCCTTTGGGTTCGGTCAGTCCACCAGTTACAAATCCACTGAATGGTAGCATTGTCTAGCCCGCATTTTACCAGCTTCTCTACAAGAATATCATGGGGCACTTTGTCAAAGGCCTTGCTGAAATCAAGTTAGGCTACATCCACAGCGTTTCCTTGATCTACCAGGCTTGTAATTCTGTCAAAAAATGAGATCAGATTAGTCTGACATGACTTATTTTTCAGAAACCCATGCTGTCTTTTAGTGATCACAGCGTTTCTTTCTAGGTGCTCACAGACCGTTTGTTTAATGATCTGCTCTAGAATCTTTCCTGGTATTGATGTCAGGCTGACTGGGCGGTAATTGTTTGGGTCCTCTCTTTCCCCCTTTTTGAAAATAGGGACAACATTTGCCCTCCTCCAGTCTGCTGGAACTTCGCCTGTTCTCCAGGAATTTTCAAAGATTCAAAGTCAAGGGTATTTGAGTCTAAATCATTGTACTGGAAGCACCTTCTTAATTCTATCCCACAGAAATCAGTTCAGTATTGTATGTGCTGAACTTTAGCTTGATTGTGTCTGTTGGGTTTTTCAGCTACCGGTAGTAGGAGATGAAGTCACAATTTTCACTTGGTTGAATAAGTGTAAAACAGCACTTTTGTTGCAATAAGGGTATGCTCTCAAGGGCCTCTACAGTGGAATTATCACTTGGATAGGTGTGCTACATTCGTGACATTCTAATTTTGGTATTTCAAAAATAATTAGAAAGGGTTTGCAATTAAAACATTGAGAGCCAGTCATAAGTCTCCCATACTCCCGCCTTGCCTGTTACAACATTTCCACAATTTATCAGAGAAAAGATTAGGATTACTGTTGTCGTTGCTTACATTATTGAATTGAATAATACTGGTAATTTCGACCTGGGCAGGTTCTACATGCAGTTTTTAAATACCTTTTAACACACACACAGCCGATAAACCTCCAATGCTTGCAGCCCATTGCAACTCTTTCGCACTACAGTATTTATGTCTCACCTAAAACTAGGTGGCGCTTGTTACAGGTAAGGTAGCCGTGTTGGTCTGCTGTAGTCGAAACAAAATAAAAACAATTCCTTCCAGTAGCACCTTAGAGACCCACTAAGTTGGTCATTGGTATGAGCTTTCGTGTGCATGCACACTTCTTCAGATACACACAGGTGGCGCTGTTATCCTCCCCTCTGATATGCCAATTCTGCAGCCTCTTTCATGAGTATCCCATTAATGCTGAGAGGGGGGAGATAGATTATAATAAGTGGACATCTATTCCAACAGCTGCGTGGGAAAAAAATTAGATTAGATAACTTATAATAATAAATTCTGATAGTTATCTAATTTCGGGACAATATTACCATTAAGGGATGTTAATTTGGGGTAGTGTATGTCTTCTCATTTCTGTGGCAATTGGTTCGGTCCTCAGGGATGCGCGTCAACGGCCAGGCATGGAGCAGCCCATTTAAGGGGGGGGAATTAGGGAGAGTAGTCAAGGTCTACTCAAACCTTGGCAGAGAAAAGCTTCAGTTTCATCCTGCAGATGAGAAAATACACTTTCGCTTTACAGGACGACGCCGGGTTTTTTCTCATTTTCTCTTGGTTTTGTGGGGCGCGACACCTTGCCCCACCCCACCCCCCTGCCAGCAGGTGTTTGGTTCCATCCAGTTTGAATCTGCCGGAGGAGGAGGAAGGGGCAGCAACACCAACGGGCACCCTAGAAGCGGCGGCGGCGGCTGTTTGGAGGCGGCCAGAGAACACCGGCCGTGCTGCCCTCTCTCCCTTTGCCACCGCCGCCCGGTCACCTGCCCTGCCTCGTATTTCCCCATCATCTCCCCGGGGAAGGTGAGGGAGCTCGCAGCCCTTCGCCGCTTGCCCTTCGCCCATGACGCTCCTGCCCGCTTGCTTGTCCCCCTCACTCGGCACGCAGACGACGGAGGGAGACGTTCGTCGCCCGCACTGCGGCTTCCCTCCCAATTCCCGCTTATGAAAATTTATATGGGACAGCGAATTATTATTATTATTATTAGTGTTTATACGCTGCCTTTCTCCCCTGACAAGGGCTCAAGGCAGCTTACAGATGAAATAGGGACCTGGCGCTTGTAGGCGGGGGGGGGGGGTGCGGCCTGTCATGCCTCGCCTTGTAACTGCAGTACTGTGAATATAAAACAGTTCGGGGCACAAGAAGTGCTAGTTAGGGTTAAGGGTTCTCTTTCGCAGGGCATGAAGTGTTAGCCCAAGGGGGCAAACACTTAAGTGTTGGCAATGGCATACATAGTCAGGGCGCTTCTGGAGGACCTGTTTATAGCATTGAATCCTGATTTTGTTTAGCTCATGACCATTCATTCTGATTTGTATCAGGGGAGGTTAGTTGATGCTGCATCAAAGTAAGTGTAAGCCCATATTTTCCCGTTCATTCCCTGTTCCTTTTTTATTGAAGGAAGGAAGGGAGGGAATTTGTTGGGCAAGAGCTAATAAACTCTTAATTGGGCAACCTGAATTTGCTGGTATGGGCGCTTCCATTTTTGAGTGGGATTCAGTCACATTACTGGCAAATTCAGGTTGCACAATTGATGCAGAGCTCTTCTGCAACGAACCTTTATTATTTATTAAATTTGTACAGTATAGCAACCTTCATCTGAAGATCTCAGAGTGGTTCACAGCATAAAAATACAAGATAAAAACACAAAATACATAATCAAAAGAAAACAATACCCCCCATATATAGGGTGTTAATCAGCCAAAGGCCTGGTTGAAGAGGAATGTTTTTGCCTAGTCCCTAATGGTGTATACGTAATGGAGATGCAGGGTGAGCATCTCGGGAGAGCATTCCACAAACAGGAAGCCACTGCTGAAAAGGCCTGCTCTTGTGTTGCCACCCTCTGAATCTCTTTATGGTAAGGAATGGGAAAATGCTGTGGAAAGTGTGGGATAACGCTTTCATGCAACATTATCTAACATCCCTGTAAACATCAGAATGCATGTTTATTGACTAGCTGACCTCAACTAATCTCTGCAAACAAAGCAAGAAGAACACTTAAACAGGTCATTTGAAAGTTTCCTGTATGATTGAATCCCACTCTAAAATAGTGGCAGTTTGGAAGTGCTCATACCAGTTGTTGTTGTTTAGTCGTTTAGTCGTGTCCGACTCTTCGTGACCCCATGGACCATAGCACGCCAGGCACTCCTGTCTTGCACTGCCTCCCGCAGTTTGGTCAAACTCATGTTCGTAGCTTCAAGAACACTGTCCAACCATCTTGTCCTCTGTCGTCCCCTTCTCCTAGTGCCCTCAATCTTTCCCAACATCAGGGTCTTTTCCAAGGATTCTTCTCTTCTCATGAGGTGGCCAAAGTATTGGAGCCTCAGCTTCACGATCTGTCCTTCCAGGGAGCACTCAGGGCTGATTTCCTTAAGAATGGATAGGTTTGATCTTCTTGCAGTCCATGGGACTCTCAAGAGTCTCCTCCAGCACCATAATTCAAAAGCATCAATTCTTCGGCGATCAGCCTTCTTTATGGTCCAGCTCTCACTTCCATACATCACTACTGGGAAAACCATAGCTTTAACTATACGGACCTTTGTCGGCAAGGTGATGTCTCTGCTTTTTAAGATGCTGTCTAGGTTTGTCATTGCTTTTCTCCCAAGAAGCAGGCGTCTTTTAATTTCGTGACTGCTGTCACCATCTGCAGTGATCAAGGAGCCCAAGAAAGTAAAATCTCTCACTGCCTCCATTTCTTCCCCTTCCATTTGCCAGGAGGTGATGGGACCAGTGGCCATGATCTTGGTTTTTTTGATGTTGAGCTTCAGACCATATTTTGCGCTCTCCTCTTTCACCCTCATTAAAAGGTTCTTTAATTCCTCCTCGCTTTCTGCCATCAAGGTTGTGTCATCTGCATATCTGAGGTTGTTGATATTTCTTCCGGCAATCTTAATTCCGGCTTGGGATTCATCTAGTCCAGCCTTTCGCATGATGAATTCTGCATATAAGTTAAATAAGCAGGGAGACAATATACAACCTTGTCGTACTCCTTTCCCAATTTTGAACCAATCAGTTGTTCCATATCCAGTTCTAACTGTAGCTTCTTGTCCCACATAGAGATTTCTCAGGAGACAGATGAGGTGATCAGGCACTCCCATTTCTTTAAGAACTTGCCATAGTTTGCTGTGGTCGACGCAGTCAAAGGCTTTTGCATAGTCAATGAAGCAGAAGTAGACGTCTTTCTGGAACTCTCTAGCTTTCTCCATAATCCAGCGCATGTTTGCTATTTGGTCTCTGGTTCCTCTGCCCTTTCGAAATCCAGCTTGCACTTCTGGGAGTTCTCGGTCCACATACTGCCTAAGCCTGCCTTGTAGAATTTTAAGCATAACCTTGCTAGCGTGTGAAATGAGCGCAATTGTCCGGTAGTTGGAGCATTCTTTGGCACTGCCCTTCTTTGGAATTGGGATGTAGACTGATCTTCTCCAATCCTCTGGCCATTGCTGAGTTTTCCAAACTTGCTGGCATATTGGGTGTAGCACCTTAACAGCATCATCTTTTAAAATTTTAAATAGTTCAGCTGGAATATCATCACTTCCACTGGCCTTGTTATTAGCAGTGCTTTCTAAGGCCCATTTGACTTCACTCTCCAAGATGTCTGGCTCAAGGTCAGCAACCACACTACCTGGGGTGTACGAGACCTCCGTATCTTTCTGGTATAATTCCTCTGTGTATTCTTGCCACCTCTTCTTGATGTCTTCTGCTTCTGTTAGGTCCTTACCACTTTTGTCCTTGATTATGGTAATCTTTGTACGAAATGTTCCTTTCATATCTCCAATTTTCTTGAACAGATCTCTGGTTTTCCCCATTCTATTGTTTTCCTCTATTTCTTTGCATTGCTCATTTAAGAAGACCCTCTTGTCTCTCCTTGCTGTTTTTTGGAAATCTGCATTCAGTTTCCTGTATCTTTCCCTATCTCCCTTGCATTTTGCTTGCCTCCTCTCCTCCGCTATTTGTAAGGCCTCGTTGGATAGCCATTTTGCTTTCTTGCATTTCCTTTTCCTTGGGATGGTTTTCGTTGCTGCCTCCTGTATAATGTTACGAGCCTCCATCCATAGTTCTTCAGGCACTCTGTCCACCAAATCTAAATCCTTAAACCTGTTCCTCACTTCCACTGTGTATTCATAAGGGATTTGATTCAGATTGTATCTTACTGGCCCAGTGGTTTTTCCTACTTTCTTCAGTTTAAGCTGGAATTTTGCTATAAGAAGCTGATGATCTGAGTTACAGTCAGCTCCAGGTCTTGTTTTTGCTGACTGTATAGAGCTTCTCCATCTTTGGCTGCAGAGAATATAATCAATCTGATTTCGATGCTGCCCATTTGGTGATATCCATGTGTAGAGTCGTCTCTTGTGTTGTTGGAAGAGAGTGTTTGTGATGACCAGCTTGTTCTCTTGACAGAACTCTATTAGCCTTTGCCCTGCTTCATTTTGAACTCCAAGGCCAAACTTGCCAGTTGTTCCTTTTATCTCTTGATTCCCTACTTTAGCATTCCAATCCCCTGTAATGAGAAGAACATCCTTCTTTGGTGTCATTTCTAGAAGGTGTTGTAAGTCTTCATAGAATTGGTCAATTTCACTTTCTTCAGCACCGGTAGTTGGTACATAAACTTGGATTACTGTGATGTTAAAAGGTCTGCCTTGGATTCGTATCGAGATCATTCTGTCATTTTTGAGATTGCATCCCATTACAGCTTTTGCCACTCTTTTGTTGACTATGAGGGCCACTCCATTTCTTCTACAGGATTCTTGCCCACAGTAGTAGATATGATAGTCACCCGAACTGAATTCGCCCATTCCCTTCCATTTTAGTTCACTGATGCCCAGGATGTCGATCTTTATTCTTGTCATCTCATTTTTGACCACATCCAGCTTACCTCCACTCATGGTTCTTACATTCCAGGTTCCTATGCAATATTTTTCTTTACAGCATCGGACTTTCCTTTCGCTTCCAGGCATATCCGCAACTGAGCGTCCTTTCGGCTTTGGCCCAGCCGCTTCATCAGCTCTGAATCTACTTGTACTTGTCCTCTGCTCTTCCTCAGTAGCATGTTGGACGCCTTCCGACCTGAGGGGCTCATCTTCCAGCGTCATAACTTTTATATGCCTGTTGTCTTTGTCCATGGAGTTTTCTTGGCAGGGATACTGGAGTGGCTTGCCAGTTCCTTCTCCAGGTGGATCACGTTTAGTCAAAACTCTCCACTATGACCTGTCCATCTTGGGTGGCCCTGCATGGCATAGCTCATAGCTTCTCTGAGTTATTCAAGCCCCTTCGCCACGACAAGGCATTGATCCATGAAGGGGGCTCATACCAGTAGATGCCTTAAAAAAATCTAAATGAGACAAACTGCAAGGGTCAATCTATTATGGCTACTTCTAGACAATGCTATTTTGCAGGTCGGATACAATTCATACCACAACAAACCTCCCCCCATTGGAATTTTTTTGAGCTAAGGAAACTATAAGGAAAAGGTGTGTGAAAGTGGGATATTTCTTAACAATGTAACATCTCTACATACAAATCAGAATGAATGCTTGGTAAACAAACAAAAGTCATATATGGTAATCCATGATCTTTGTGCAATCAAATGAGAAGGAATTAAACAGGTTGTAGGGAAGCAAAGTATGACACTCCTTGCATTTCGTGGCCTTTGGTCCCACTGTTTACATCCCCCTCCCATACATGTGTATATATAGCTTTATAAAATAAAAACTAAAGGGAGTGGCAAGTAGGCAAGTAATGGTGGACTCAACTATACAGCTACAAATAAAATGTTTTAAGTGTGTTGTAAAGTGCATCATACAAATGTGACATTAGATGGTGAAGGTGAGCTATGGCAAATCCAATATATTTTTCAAAACACTTTTTTTAAAAAAAGCATTTTCACAACATTTTTGTATGTGTCTAGATACCATTGGTGAACAAAACTCATTTTTCCGGGCCGACATTTTAAATGCTTTATTTATGAAGCTTATCAGTTGCTTTACAAAAGCCTCTCAAAGCAACTTAAATGGTACACATGAAGGAGTAGAGCACAGGGACAGGCTAAAAAGCAGGCTGCTTTATATTTGTGTTACAAATAACAATAAAATTAACTGCCAAGATATATTGAGTTAATGGTGACCACTTGTTATAGGAAGGAGTACATTTTCAATAGCCATTTGCCAAACCTGAGTGCATTAAAACTGATATCACAGTATTCAGAAGTTGATCTGATAGTTCATCTCAACATTTTGTTACTGCTATGTTTTCTACTAGAAACAAGATGCCTAATCCTAAAACAACCTCAAGTGACAGCAATGACTCTCAGAACATAGACTGTAATCCTAGAAAAGTAAGGGACCATGAAGACAGCCATGGCGGAGACATGCCTAGCCTCTGCCCACCTGACATCCCACCTTGTATGTCCAATTCTGATTGCTAGAAAAAATACGTGTCATTTATATTTAGCGCAAAATTTACAACTCAAGATAAATTACAGGCAACTCCCCACTTACATGGTGGTTACGTTCTGGGCCCCCAAGCACATAAGTGAAATCACATCAAGTGGTGAGCACTCTCTAAACACCCTTTAAATCAGGCATCCCCAAACTGCGGCCCTCCAGATGTTTTTGGCCTACAAATCCCATGAGCCCTAGCTAACAGGAACAGTGGTCGGGGAAGATGGGAATTGTAGTCCAAAACATCTGGAGGGCCAAAGTTTGGGGATGCCTGCTTTAAATGTTCTCTGCTACTTTTCATCCATACCAAAAATACCGTATCAAAAAATGCCCACAACTAGAAGTGAAGCTCTGGGACCAGCAGGAGGCTGGAGGACACATAGGAAAGTGGCTACTGCTGCTTTAGCCTGCACATCCACTGTTCAGCGGGGAGACTGAGCAGCGTAAACAAAGCCCTGCTGTGCTTCCAGTATCTTCAGAGCTTCGTCTGCCCTCAATAACATCCTCTTTGGGGAGGGTCTCCTTGCGAGCTACAAGGACTTTCCAGCTCTCCTGCCATTTCCAGGTATGAATTGAATTACTGAATTACTGTATTTCCCAGTGCTGTGCATATATGTGTCACACGCAAGTAGAACATGTGTAAGTGGAGGGATGCCTGAGAGTTGAAGAGAGGGAGTTGCTTTATATAAATTTTCTCTCCAGACTGAGTGGGGGTATTGTTTTTGTTTGTTACCATGTTATGTACTTTTTGTGTTTTCATATAGTAAAGTGCCCTGTGATCCTCAAATTAAGGTTGGAATACAGATTTAATATATTGGGGATTTGACATTTGAACAAGTTGCATTATAATGAGTTGACTCATTGTTTCATCTAGCTCAGTACTTGCTGCTCTGACTGGCTTCAGAGTTCTCTGACTGGGGTGTTTCACACTCATGCTACATGAATGTCTTTTTCAATGAAGGCACTAGGAATTGAATGTGGAATCTTCTTTATGCTAAGCTTTGCTCCACTACTAAGCCTTGGTGCTGCCCTATTCTATGGGTACATCCAGACAAGTATTGGTAAGTGGCAGCCACTGTCCAGCAAATGTATTTATGACATCCAGTAGGGAATGGCACATTCCTTTTTGCAAGTTTCATGATAGTGATGCTGGGGAAACCCCCCCCTTTCTGTTTTGAATAACATTCCTAGTAAATTGGATGGTTTAATTCGGGCCTTCACAACTTAGGAGCTACCAAGTAGTAAATAGACAGCCCTGTTTTTATAACTTGCCTAGAACTGCAAAAATAGTATGTATCAAAAATACATGGTTGGCATTGCCTTGGTGGGTTACAAATAGTGCATGTCTTTTTACATTGGTCCACTCTAAAAGAAAGAGTTGCATTTTCCTTTCTTATATAAATATTCTTCTCCCCTTTGATGGGTAAACAAAGTGCCATTCTGTTTTATTTTTATGCAGCCAGTCCTCCCCAAATTCTTTCTGTGTCAGAACTCATGGAAACAGCCAATGAAGTCTCGAAAATGACCATAGCACATGAAATTGTAGTAAACCATGACTTCAAATTGCAAGAGGTGAATTTCTTACCAAACAGGTAGGTTTTATTCTCCTGGTTATTTTCCTGGTTTTATTTTAGTTTCCTGTCAAATCTAGAAGAATAATGTTGGTAAAAGGATGTGCTCCTGCCAACCTAGCAGTTCAAAAGCTAGGTTGATACCGCTCTGGTGGGAAGGTAAACAATGTTTCCGTGTGCTGCTCTGGTTCGCCAGAAGCAGCTTAGTCATGCTGGCTGCATGACCCGGAAGCTGTACGCCGACTCCCTCGGCCAGTAAAGTGAGATGAGCATTGCAACCCCAGGGTCATCCGCAACTGGACCTAACGGTCAGGGTTACCTTTATCTTTACCTTTAGAAATGGGTAACATATGGCATGGTGGGTCTTCTTGTGCCCAAATACAGGAAACCCAGATATTTGTCTTTTATTTGCTGCTCGCCTCTTCCTGACCAGTTAATTTATTGTCTTGTCCTGGAGCAGGGGTGTGTGTGTGTATACATTCCTCACTGGTCTACTTTTTCTCAGACTTGTATATGTTCTAAAAACAACATCTCTCTCCCTCTCCGTGTGTGTGTGTGTGTGTGTTTGGTCTTCGTCTACTCTGTGTTTTGTGTTGTTTTCCAGAAATGTTAGCCTCAAGTTTCCCTTAATCAGCATTCTCCCACCTTATCCTAATTATAGTTGCCAGTCTGCCTGGATTTTCAGTTAGTGTCAGTAGCTGGGTTTTGTTACTAATAGTTTCCCCTCTCAAACTTGTGTGCTTCTTTGCAGTGACTTTGGGCTTAAAATATCATGATGGGTTTGAGGGCATCCTGAGCAAGTTTGCAGACAACACCAAATTGGGAGGGGTGGCTAATACCCCAGAGGACAGGATCACACTTCAAAATGACCTTTACAGACAACTGGGCCAAAGCAAACAAGATGATTTTTAACAAGGAGAAATGTAAAGTACTACACTTGGGCAAAAAATAATAATGAAAGGCACAAATACAGGATGGGAGACACCTGGCTTGAGAGCAGAACATGTGAAAAGGATCTAGGAGTCTTGGTAGACCACAAACTTAACATGAGTCAACAGTGTGATGCAGCAGCTAAAAAAGCCAATGCAATTCTGGGCTGCATCAATAGGAGTATAACATCTAGATCAAGGGAAGTAATAGTACCACTGTATTCTGCTCTGGTCAGAACTCACCTGGAGTACTGTGTCCAGTTCTGGGCACCACAGTTCAAGAAGGATACTGACAAGCTAGAACGTGTCCAGAAGAGGGCAACGAAAATGGTCAAAGGCCTGGAAACGATGCCTTATGAGGAACGGCTTAGGGAGCTGGGTATGTTTAACCTGGAGAAGAGAAGGTTAAGGGGTGATATGATAGCCATGTTCAAATATATAAAAGGATGTCATATAGAGGAGGGTGAAAGGTTGTTTTCTGCTGCTCCAGAGAAGCGGACACGGAGCAATGGATTCAAACTACAAGAAAGAAGATTCCACCTAAACATTAGGAAGAACTTCCTGACAGTAAGAGCTGTTCGGCAGTGGAATTTGCTACCAAGGAGTGTGATGGAGTCTCCTTCTTTGGAGGTCTTTAAGCAGAGGCTTGACTGGCATATGTCAAGAGTGCTTTGATGGTGTTTCCTGCTTGGCAGGGGGTTGGACTGGATCGCCCTTGTGGTCTCTTCCAATTCTATGATTCTATGTTCATTTTTTCATCCAAGGTGCGCGTGTGGTGACTTCAAGTTCCTATTTGAAGAGGATTTAGCAGTACATTCTGCCATTTGTTTGCCACCTCTGGAAGAAGGAACCATTCACACTTGAAACATGTTTCTCAGAGATGTTCAACACATAGAATCATAGAATCATATGATGAGCGCATCCTTTATAGGGTCAGCGGCTGGGCTGTATGCATGTTTGTTTGTTTATTAATATCAGCAGGACTGTTTTTTCCTGTGTTGCTTTCATTATTCTGCATATAAGTAAGAAGCTGTTCCTATAATCTTGTCATGAAACAGTCTGGTCAAGAGGAGGATGGGAGCAGTCAGTGGACAAAGACTTCTGTTTCCTGTTTTCAGGCACAAGAGGGCTGCATAAGCCACCATGCCATGTCTTTAACACCTCTAGAAAACACCTTTCAAAGGAGAACAACAGTTCCTTTGGATGGTAAGCTGCAAGTGCCTCATACTGGACTGTTTTCAGAGATCTGTGTTTACAGGTTCCACAAAGCGCTACTGTGATAAGCAGTACTACAGTGGGCACATGCATGGTATAATTTCTACCCTGGTGTTAAAGGGCTATTCAAGGGCGTACCCACCACGGGGCAAGTTAGGGCAGCTGCCCTACTCTAGAAGCAGGGCTGGTGGGCAGAGGTGGAGCACAGCCCGGCGGAGCGCGAGTTCGCCATTCCCGCCGCGCCGCACCCTCCCTCCAGCTCCCCGGCGCGCCCTCAGGCAAGGCCAAGCGCGGCGGGGAACCAGGGAGCGCGGCGCGGTGGGCGGGAACGCCAAACTCACGCTCCGCTGGGCTGGGCTCCGCCTCCGCCCACCAGCCCTGCTTCTAGGGAGGGGCACAGCCCGGCGGAGCGCGTGTTCGCCGTTCCCGCCCGCCGCGCTGCGCCCTCCCTCCAGCTCCCCGTCGCGCCCTCTGGCAAGGCCAAGCGCGGCGGGGGACCAGAGAGCGCGGCGCGGCGGGCGGGAACGCTGAACTCGCGCTCCGCTGGGCTGGGCTCCGCCTCCGCCCACCAGCCCTGCTTCTAGGGAGGGGCACAGCCCGGCGGAGCGCGAGTTCGCTGTTCCCGCCCACTTTGTGACCCCTCCCCTTCCGTGCCTTGGCCCCTCCCCTTGCCCCCCCCTAGTTTTGATCCTGGGTACGCCCATGGGGCTATTGCAAGAGAAAAGTATGCAGTATGTGATCCATGTATGCAGTGGGTCCAGAGTAGCACCTCAGGTTCTCTCCCTTTCTTTCTCATAGCTTCAGAAAGCTACTAGTTAAAAGTGTTTTTCCATGGTGGCTTTGATGTTTTTCTGACCACTTTGAGGTGTTGGTTTTTTTAAAAAATCAAGAAGTATATACCGGTAAATATTATGAAAATAAACAAACAATAGTTTCAGAAAACAAATATCCAAGGCTTTACTATGGACCATTCATATCAAATGTAAGTGGAAATATGTTAAATAGCAAGTGCTTTTGACTCGCAGTTTGGAAAGCAGAGTGAAAGAGACATTGCATAAAGCTTTTTGGGACATTCTGAGAGAACAGCTCTCCAAAACACCACCAGACTATTCCCATGCTATCAAGCTACTTCAAGAAATCAAAGAGGTGAGATGTTTGCGTATGTTTGAGACTTCATTATTTATAGCATACAGAGCTTGACCTTTGTGATAAATAAATTGTTACATTAACAATATATGTGGCCATATGTAAAGAAGAAGAAGTGAGATTTCCAAAAACAGTAACTAATGTTGCTTAGGGTTGCCATATTTCAAAAAGTAAAAACCAAGACACTATGAAAGGTATTGAGTTTTTTAAAGGAAGACCCCGGATGTCATTTCCACCTTTGAAATCCTGGTAATGTCCAGGACATATAGCAGCCCTAATATTGCCTGAGAATTTAACCCTAATTGTTTAAACCAATTCATAAACCAAGAACCCATACATTGACCACTAATAATGAAATATATGTTGTAGATACTTTTCCACATTTATTATGCTATTTTTGTGATATACATATGACATGAGAAAACTTGGTATACTTATTTGCATAACATTATTGTTTATAAAATCCATATATGTGGACTTGTTCTGTTTTTTACTTTATTCGGTTATAGTCTTATAGGGATTTGAACATAGCAAATGAAAATCAATAAGGTTATTAAAAATGGCAACACTTTATTCTCATGTAGACCCTACTGTCCTTGCTCCTGCCCCGACAACATCGTCTGCAATGTCAGATTGAAGAAACTCTGGACATGGAGCTGATAAAACAGGAGGCTGAGCATGGTGCTTTAGATATCCCCAACCTCACCACTTACATCTTAGGTACCATGGCAATGCTCTGTGCACCTGTTAGAGATGAGGAGATACAGAGACTACGAGTCATGGCAGACCCAGTTCATCTGCTCAGGTGGGCACCATTGGCTTGGACAAAGGTAACTTTCTAAAAGTAATATATTCTTTACTGAATTTATCCCAAAGGAAGATGCATCATTTTGCTACCCTAGGAGTACAACATCTGTTATTTGATCTCCTAGGGATTTGGTTTTATAAATCACCTATAATTTCATAGTGCTGTGTGTGTCTGACGGAAATAAATAATTTTAAACTAAATTCATAATTTTTGGCTTTCCTTAACAATTCCAGGGGTAAATAAATATTGATATTCCGACCATTGTCTTCAGCACTAAAACATGTCATACAGAAGGTTAGGATGTAACCCATAAAGCCCAGTTTATTGTTGTATACACAAGCAGCAGCGAGCCAGAGACTCGCATGTTCCTTACTTCCCTTTCTTCCTTTGGCACAACTGTAACTGTGTTTCTTGTCTTGTCCATGGAAGAAATTTGGTTAGTTTGTTAACGAGCCAGAGTCATAAACCAACCTGATCCTGACTTGTTTGAACAAACTATAGTTTGCCCCAGCCAGAACCCCCACTCCTTCCCCCCAGTGTGGATATAAAGAAACTCTAGTTAACAGAGAAAGTGAAAGCCTAGAGTCTCTTCATTGTCATGCTTGCTGCTGCTAGTACACATTATAACCAAAAAGACAGAGAATCACAGATGACAAAGACCAAAAGGTCATGCCTTTCAAACCTTTACTGCAAGGTAGAAAAAAATCTAAATTCTAAGACAAGCTTTTAATATGTAATTGCTCTGTGGCATAGCACTATGTCTCCTTAGTTACTGAGTAATTTTTTAAAAAATGTATCTAATCAAATTTTGCTTTGGTATACCCGGGAATAGCATCTTCCTCTTCTTGAGTTGTGCTTCTGTCTATGCTACACTAGTCTAAAGAAGCTCATTCATCGGTAACAGGTTTGGTTTTTGCTCTTTAGTATGATTTCCTAGATTGAGTAGTTAAATGGAATTAAATCTGTAGTTGCAGGAAATTACATTAAAGACATTAAAATATACAACTAATTAAATAATGAATCCCCATTGTTAGAAATGTTTGTTTAGCTAAACTGATAGTTTACTTTGTACCTGTTGCCTATGATAGAGAGATCTTCAGAGTTCTGAACCTAATGAAAATGGATATGGTAAATTTTACCATACAAAGCCTTCGACCCCATCTCCAAGAGCACTCTGTTGAGTATGAAAGGAAAAAATTCCAGGAGCTCCTGAAGAAGCTACCAGGTGTGTAGCAAATATGATTGTAAAATAGTCTCTGGTGCAGACTAGAGCAGAGGGTTAACATGCCACAACCACATCCAAGGTACTTCTTAAACACAGGTACACATAAGCGCAAGAGGAAACATTTAAGTTTTAAAATCCCAGTTTATACCTGCTTTTCTGGAAGATAGAACTTTTTCCTCTACTATGTTACCACATAGATTCTCTGCTTGCCCAATTATGATATGGAGTTTGAGGGGATACTGTATGTTTTATGGTTTCCCCCCTTCTGAGATGGGCATCCCCCATCAATTTTAATGGTAATAATAGCTGGTGTTGCATTGGTATTTTCATTATGTTTTTAATTTTGATTTCATGAACACTGCTTTGAGAAGATTCTCTTTTTTTAGCAGTATAAAAATTTATAAAATAAATAATAATACAGAATTGTCAGAAGCGGGTTGGCAAACTGTTTTAGTGCTAGTTTTGGTTAGTAAAAATGTAGGCAATGTAATGGTACCTCTCCCATCACTCACTTCAGTTTTGGAGAGAAGAGAATATTTATGTGAGAGAAGGTAGAGGGAGAAGGAAGTGAGCCCCTGGGGTGGTCCTAATGAAAACAAATGGTATGTACTCATGAAAAATAGCGCAAAGTCATACCTGAAGATTACTAAAAGTAAAAGGGACGATACTTGATTAACCACCCCCCTTTTTGCAGTTTTAATTTCCTGTTAGCGTCCATAAATGAACCCTCATTAAGAACTGTTTTACTCTTAACTTTTCACTAGTTTTTCTTTTTATTTCAGAAAAAGGCAAAATGCAATGTTGCCAGTAAAGTGCAAATAAATGCAAAAGAAAGGACCAGTTTACACATCTTGTCTTTTCCTCCAAACCTCCATTTCTCTAATGTTACACTTTAGGTGGCCTCACTTGCACAACTGAGTGGTTGCGCAAGGCAGCAGCTGAAATATCAACCTCTGATCTGCTAGCCGCCTCATCCACCTCTGAGACCAATGGATCATCTGTTCCACCCTCCTCTCCGGCTGCTAGAAAAGTGTTCTCTGTCCATAGTCCCACAGCTGTGCTAAACCAAGCATACATGGACTTGCTGCATTGGGAGCCAGGAAAAGAATATCCTGAGGTAAAAGGCATCTTATGAGTCAGAAATAATAGCCGTGCTAATTCATTTTCAGAAACAGGGGTCTTAAGATAACACTATAAGGCCACATTGTGGCACACTAGTTGTCTATGAGTTAGGCAGCAAAACACAGAAATGCAGTGGCCCATTTTCTGTGTTTGTTCCCCACACATCAACCCACAGCCTTCAGTAGCAGGGAATGTACCAGCTTAGCTTGGGCATATTTTCTTTTACTCCAGTAGCATAAGATGCATCTCAAGTGCTAAAGAATTCTGCATAGTAACCCAGTGGTTTATACTGTTATTTCTTGACAGACTATGTTGATGGACAAAGCCCGCTTGGATGCCCTTCAGATGAAAGTGAATCAGCTAGCCATTATTGCTGCAGTCCTATTAGTGAGCAGCAGTACATGTGGAAGTGGAGTGTTCAGCTCACCAGGATGTGGAGATAGGCTAAAACGGGTAATAAAAGCCCTTCTGGAAGGACTTCCTGACACAAGGTAATGTTTTTATATTATTGCTGTTGAAGGCAGGAGAGATACTCACTCAAGCCCAGCCTCATGTAGGCTGCATTCTGAGCTGAAGGCTTGTGGGCACCTAGAAAATCCAGAGTTAATCTAATGCCTCTTCATGCTATTTATGAAAAGGCACTGAGAACCTGTGTCAGTACCTTTTGATGAAGGTTGTCTCCTATTAAAATTCATGGAGAAAGCACACCCACTTCACTTGAGGCATCAATAAATTGTATGTTGTAACTATAATATAGCAGAGAGAAAACTGAACAGGAGTTCAGTATAAGCCAAACTAGGGGCACAACTGCTCATATAGCTTCTCTGTCAAGGGGGGTGAGAGGTTACTTCAAAAATATTGCAGGCTAGTTGTTGCCTACTGCAGGCAAGGTTTACTTTTAAAGACTTAATTCTATAGGATTACAGCAGGTTGACCACTTCTCTGCTATCATGCATATATAAAGTTCAATTTTAAAGAGCTGTCAGATTAACACGGCCCCATCTTTGTGTGGCTTAGGTTAGAAGATGTTTTAATGGATATCAGCAATCAAATGCATGAGGAAGTTAATAGCATTCTCCTTCAGTTGGGGTATCCTGTTCTCAGCACTGACAAGGCTGCTTCACTTAAAGGCCAACTCAGGAGTCTTGCAGAGAAGGACAATGCAGTACGGATTCTAATTGGTGAGTCATGAGTTTTTGCATATTTTAATGTAATATCACACTTGTGTATGAAAAGGCAGAGTGTGTATTGCATTACCATATTTTAACTGCAATTTTTTTTGTTATAGTGCATTTCATACTGTATATTGTTGTGTTTCACCCTGGAATCACCTGTGACAATATATACATTAGTATAGTACAATTTACTACATGCCTCCACTGCATTCTCCTTGTGCTGTCCAGCAGTTATTCCAGGTAGTACAGGGCTTTTTACAGTCTGTCCCAAAGGAGGTGAAAGAACCGTTGGTAGTTTGCTGTGACTTGTTTGCAAATTATTTTGAGGATAAAATCACTTGCATCCACTGGGGACCTTAACTGTGGCAAATGAAAGTTGTCCAGAGCACTGTCTAGTCTTGTTTTGTTGGATGCTTCACTTAAGACTCAAGGATGTGCACAAGGTGCTTGGATTGGTCAGGGTGGCCAGTTGCACTCTGACCCCTTGCCCCTCTTGGCTGATAAAAACTAGCAGGGGGGACAATTGGCTTAGTCTGGGAGGTGATAAATGCCTCCTTGCGAAAGGGGGTGGTCCTTGCCTGCTTGAAGGAAGTATTGCTACTCCTCAAGAAACCTTCCCCAGATTTGGAAAATCTAATTACTGGCCAATATCCCCTTCTTCAGCAGACTTTTTGAGTGGGTGGTTGCAGACCATATATATCCAGGCACTTTTGGAGGAAACTGAGTTTGTAGATCCATTTCAATTGAGGTTTAGGTCCAGTTTTGGCACAGAAACAACTTTGGTCACCCTGTATGATGACCTCTGTTAAGTGAAAGACAGGGAAATGTTGATTCTCCTTGAGATACTATTGACCTTGGTATTAGTCTGAAACTGCAGTTTCTGAGATATGCTTTGCAGTGTTTCTGGTCCTACTTGGATAGTTGTTTCCAGAGGGTAATGCTTGTGGAGTGGTCTTCAGCCCCATGGAGCCTTTACTGCAGGGTTCCTTAGGGTCTCATTATATCCCCCATGCTGTTTAACATTTACATGAGATTGCTGTGTGGGGTCATCCGTAATTTTGGAGTATGTTGTCAGTAATGTGCTGATGACACACAGCTCTACTTCTCTACATCTGCAGGTGTCGCTGTGGATTTGCTGGACTGTTGTCTCAGTATTGGACTGGATGAGAGCCAATAAACTGATGCTCAATCCAGATAAGATTAATGCACTATTATTGGTTGGTTCCCTAGATTGGTGGCCTGCTTGATGGGGTTACACTGCCTCTGAAGGAGTGGGTACACAGTTTGGAGGTACTTCTGGATCCATTGCTGCTGCTTGAGGCTCAGGTGGCCTTGGTGGTGCAAAGTGTCTTCCATCAGCTTTGGCTGATGGCCCAGCTGCTCCCTTATCTGAACAGATAGCCTCTTTTGTAGTCTGTTGCTCTGGTAACCTCTAGGTTAGATTACTGCAAAGCATTGTACATTGGGCTGCCTCTGAAGATGGTTTGGAAACTTCAGCTGTTGCAGAATTCGGTGATCAGGTTGTTCACCAGGCAAGGCAGTCTGAGCAGTCTAACTCCAATCCTGACCCAACAGCACTGTCTGCAGGGCTCTTAAGCATATGCGGTGCTGAGGTGCAAAGATCTGCCCGGCGCCTCCCCCCAAGGTTGCCCAGTCCCTGGTGCGCAGGAGGGCGGAGCTGGTCAGCCGCCTCAGCATCTCACTGGCTCGGTCGCCCCCGAACTTGTGGTGCAGAGCCGCCTGCAGCAGAAGAGCCCATCGTGGAGCTCTGACCGACAGGTTGGCTCTTCCCCAGACTCAACTCTTGGGCCCCGGACTCTCAGCCTGGTGCCCCTGAGAGACCGGGCTCCCCACACCCCTAGCGCCTATGGGCAAGACAGCCCTGTCTGCCAATTGGTTTCCAGGTCCAGTTTGAAGTACTGGTTTTGACCTATAAAATCTTAAACGGCTCAGGACCACAATACCTCAATGACCCCTCTCCACAACCTGACCCCTGCAATGATAATCTGAAGCCCTTTTTTGAGTGCCCCTCCATGAGAGGCCTGGAGGGTGGCAACACAAGAATGGGTCTTTTCTGTGATGACTCCGTTTGTGGAACACCCTTCCTTGGGAGGCTTGTCTGGCATCTTCATTACTTATCTTTAGGCACCAGCTGAAAATGCTTTTCTATAACCAGCCCTTTGGCTGATTGAACATTCTATGGCCTTTTAAATGTGTTTGTGGGAGGGGGTTTAATGGTGTGTTTTTATTCTTGTTATGTATTTTGTGTTCTCATTTTGTATTTTTATGTTGAACGGCCTTGTGATGTTTTATTAAGGGTGGTGTACACATTTAATAAATAATAATCAAATCACAATGACATAGTGGAATTAATAATACACCTCATGTAAAATTGCATACAAGAGGCCATTAATACGCCATTGTGATTAAATGAACACTGCAGTCACAATGAATATCTTAATTGCATATCACCAACATCTGTATAATGATTTTGTACAACACCACCCCTTGTTTCTATGAAAAGTTTATTCCAGTCTTTCATCCTTTAATTATCCTATCTGCCTTGTGATTTTTCAGCTAACTAGGGAGCCCTAACGTGAATAAGTTACAGGAATCAGGTCTTTTTCTAAATCTGTTTTAATTCCTACAGAGCAACGGATCCAAACGTTTCTTAGGCTTTGTTTGTATCCTGGTGGCCAGAACGCTAAGAATCTACCCCAAGGCCTTGCTCCTATTCAAGAAGAATTACTGGAAGTGGGCCAGAGGTTTGGCAGTTTGATTCATCACAACAGACAGGTGTTTGGTCCCTACTACTCAGGGATACTAAAGAAATTGCTGCTTCCAGAGGGAAAATCTGAAGCAGGGACAGATTCCCATTAACGATCTAAAACAAGCAGCACACACAACGGCAGGGAGAGGGGGAGAAAAAAACTGGCAATTGTTCAGACTGTGCTTTGGCTCAAAGTCCACTGCAATCAAGTGAGCAGCTGTCCTGCTCTGTGCTGTGATACCTAAAGCACTCATACAGCTGGACTATTGAAGCTGTGGGATACAGTTACATAAATACCAACTGACAATGCCAAGTTTGCCGCAGTAAACCTTTAAACAGCTCAGAATGTTGTCTTGTGTTTTTAGACTAGCTGGTGCATTTTCCATCAAATGGGAAGGGCAAAACTAGGGACCTGATCTTGTAGCCATTAATGTAGAAGGTAATTAATTTCAGTGAAACTAGATATAAAAGCATATTCAGGATTAAGCCTTGTTAATAAACAATACAGACCAGTATACCACAGCAACCCATACAGAGAGATGTTGTGTCTAATTTTATTAATTTAGTCTGCTCTAAGTCATACAATTATGAAAAACAAACAACAAAACGACTGCTGGAAGCCCAGGAATATTTACAGTCTCGCCTTGTTGTAGTGAGGTCAGTCTATGTTGTTGCACAGATTGGTTATGTTTGGTACCACAAAAACATGGACAGATTTAACAATTTTTATATACAGAAAATAAAAAGGAAATAGTTCAAGTATCAAAATACAAAGACAGATTAAATAACATTTTTATTACAAATCAGTCCCACTGCCATACATCACAATTAGCAAAGGAGTGTCTACATTGTAAACCAAACTGCCTGTTACCAAGAATCAACCTGCCCTCTTCAGGTGCAAGCATAGCGTAAATTCCTGCTGCTAGACATTCATACTGATCATGCAAAAGGAGACAATGTAGGAGTGAGGTGTCACCCAACTCATTTTAGTTTCACAAGTGTAGAAGTTATTTTAAAAAGTGAGGTACCCTCAGATATCTGGTCTGCAAGAACAGCACAACTCTTAAACTGCTCTAGAATTTCATTTATGGGGGGCCAGAATTGTTACGTACCTCAGAAATCAAATAAGACTTTCATTTCAAGCTAAGAAAGTAAAAAATGCCAGATCCTATGAGCCAACAATGACATGTACAAAATAAAAATATTTCAAGAGTCTGATTTTAATAACATGATTTCCCATTCAAGAGCTAAGGAGCAGTTCTTTTAGCCACCTTAAAATTTATAGTGTTTTCTCCAGGACACAAAAGATAAAAAGAAGTCTACAGAAGACATACATCTTTTTGAAAAGGGGAACATTTGGCGCACTGGGGGGGAAAGCATTGATGATGCCACTTCAGCACAGGTTGGTGCTAGAACAGCAACAGCATTTTCATTGAAGACCTCAAAACACATTCAATGCCAGGAATATAGGGCACTTTTCCTCAGAGTGCTGCAAAACCCCACAGAGAGGCAGGAGTCTCGTAGTATTCAAACTGCTCAGAGCCAAGGAACAACTAAAATTCATAGGAAAAGTCCAGTCCAGAATGGCTTTGATTACCTTCTTATAAATAATGCCTAAGCAGGAGATACTGTCATAGATATTGCTACCGTATGTCCATGTAAACTCTGAGAAAGGAAGCACCTGATCACTGGAAGAAGCAAGTTGGAAGCTTTCGCTCATTTTGTCACCATGTTCTAAGGCTATCCTCTCTATAGCAAAACAGTTCACTGTGCATTCTCTCAACAGTTATAAGTACCTCAGTATTTATAACCATCACCAGCATATCATTCACATATGAATATAAAGGAATGTTAATATTTCAAAAATTCATCCACCAATTATTTCCAAAGCCAGGCCTTTGGGAAGATGATTTGGTTTTTTCTCGATACCTTTTCATCTGGAATAAGACTAAATTACATTTTAAAGATACAGAAGTCGAAACAAGCCATTAACAAAATAGCAGGGTACCACAAGCTAACACAGACTTATTTGCACTTCCTCAGATAGGCTATAGAAAGATGTATATATCACAGCCATAGCCAAAACCAGTGTTTGAGACTGTGATACTCTATGTGAAGCATACAGTCGTTCTTGGGTGGAGTAGAACAAGAAACAACTGTTTCAGCATAATGCCCAAAATCTCTCCACATCTTTTTCATATTGTGAAACTGATATACTAAGTATACTTAAATTATGAACTAGTATAAAAAGTGCTAATCAGTGAATTAACTACTTAAAAATCCCAAACCATCAGGGCACAACCACATTTTCAAAAATATGGTACAGGAATGAGATGCATGGAGCTACAGTCCAGTTATTCAATGTATATATAAATGTGTGACAAAATTTTACTTAACCAGAAAAGAAATACTGCAATAATAAGAGTTCTTTGCAGTAAAAGCACACTTGTACCAGGCATCAGTTCAGCAATGATCATGAAGGGTTAAATATTGATAGTTTTATTAAAGACGCCCTGTTTTCCACTTCTTTCACTGCAGCTGTGAAGGGTGTACAGTACCTTCACAGTTGCCAGTACCTTCAAAGTTTAATATTGCAGTGACTTCAGAATCTTTGCCTACTACTTAGCAACCTCAAGTGTATAATGCTTAATATTCTAGCATCCACTCAACCTATGCTGTAAGACAGGCACATTCACATTTTTAACAGTTAAGATTCTCCACTTTCATCAACACATGTTATGCTGAAATTGTGGATTTCACAATATTGCTGCATTTACACCACTGTTTTAAATCAGAGCATCAGTCTCTTAACCTCAGATGTTTCATTCTCTTGCTAAAAACACATACTGCTTTTTGTCAGATTGTAGCTGGAATCTCTTTTCACTCAACTCTGGAAGTCCTTAATGAGCAGCCAAGGACATATCCCAGAGCCGGGTGTTGATCTTCATACATCACGGTTTCTCTGCTTCTTAGTGCTCTGCCCCTTTACTACATTTCCATGGAGGAACGCGGATGTCTGCTGTTCAGCTTGGCAGAAGGCAAACAGAATGGGGACAATATTAATGGAAAGAAATATAGGGAACGAGCTATTCATTCATGTAAAACTACTGAGGGAAGCCTTCAATTACAGTGGTGGAGAAGTTAATGGCCACAGCTTTGTGTGTTTTATAGCCATATGGTGGATGCCCTCTGTTCATAACCAACTGCTCTGATGTTTCTTGGATAAAGGTAAAGGGACCCCTGACCATTAGGTCCAGTCGTGACCGACTCTGGGGTTGCGCGCTCATCTCGCATTATTGGCTGAGGGAGCCGGCGTATAGCTTCGAGGTCATGTGGCCAGCATGACAAAGACGCTTCTGGCGAACCAGAGCAGCACACGGAAACGCCGTTTACCTTCCCGCTGTAGCGGTCCCTATTTATCTACTTGCATTTTGACGTGCTTTCGAACTGCTAGGTTGGCAGGAGTTTCTTGGATAGTTTACCATTAAAAGGCACATGTACTATGTTATCTGGTTTTCAGGAGAGAGAAAAATCACCAATAACTCCTGTAGCTCTTACTGACAGAGATTAAAACTATTCATATTAGAGAAATAATTGTTTGCTTTTTGAGAATAAAAGCAAAGCACAGATATATTTATTAACACTCAAATGTGCAGTAGTATAAAGAGACTAAATTCTGCAGTAGTCTAAAGAGACTAAATTCTTCAACTGTAATTATACCTAGTTACAATTTGGTATAATTTCCTGGACATAATTCCAGGGACAGTGGGCAGATGTCTGGCCCCACCTCACCTATCATCAACAACTGTCTCACTGCTGACCCTATTCTCAGAACAGAGATAGATAAAAAATTGCTTGAGATCTTTGTCCAATACAGTGACTTCTCTACTCTAACAATATCAGAAATAATCTCTGTAGGAATAAGTATTTTGGCCTTAACGTTATTATCAAAAGCAGGTCCTAATCCAACATTTCTTTGCAATCATTGTTTAATGAGCTACGTAAAGTTTGCCATTTGAAGAATGTAATAAGGCAAATACAACAGACTGCTCATCTGCTTGAAGACAAATAAATGGCAAATATTTTGATAGTGTCAGTGTGCTTGGAATGCTACATTTAGCCATTTTTAAAGGGATGCTATTTGCATGAAATTTTGACCCCTTTTCTTCTAAAGGGGAACTGTGTTCTGTTACAGTAAAAGTACACCCTTGATTGTCAGTCTTTGTGTACAATTTAGTGACATGTGCCTTTGAAAGTTTCAATTTTAGCAAGAGTTTAGGGGGGAATCAATTCAAAATTATTATTTATAAGCAGATTGGTTAACCTGAACAGAAAGTGATAATTCCAGGAAACGATTTAAAAAAAGGCATCATGTTTAATGAACAGCTGAAAACATCCCTTTTTGGCATTTTCTTAAATATACCAAGCCGAACTCCTAGGAAAAAGGAAAAGCGTTTAAGTAGAGCAGACACACTGCCAAGTAGAACTTTATATTATACCATGCATTCAGTTATCCAAGGACAGCAAAGATTGTGAGCAGCATCCATGCTAGGAAATCTGGTGAGCAAGAGGTTTGCAAGCAGTATCACAGTGGTTAGTGTCTTCTGAGATGACAAGTAGAAGAGTGCTACTTATTGGAAACAGTTTTGTGGCCATGACTCAGTATGGAGGTATAAATCTAAATTGAGACAGCATGTACATATGAGACCAAAGTTGTAGAACAGTCCAAGGTTTAGAATGATAAATAGAAAAGGCCTATGGAGTGTTACTTCACCCCACAAATTCACAGTGTCAAAATGAAGAGAAAGTCAAGAAACACTGGGTGTTTTCTGAAATCCACATATTTGACTCCTACGGGCTTCATTTCTCCCACCTCACAGACATCTAAAACAGGTAGCTCTCTCAGTGAGTTACACTTGTTTCCATTAGGAGAATTCACAGCGTTCAGTAGAGATCAGATACAAAATGCTGTTTAGTCTATGGTATCCTAGTGCTGTTGCCTCTGATGGTGCCACACCTAGTGTCAGCAATGGAAGGAAGGAGGGATTTAGAACAGCAGACAGATCAGACTGCAAAGGCACGGTTAGACTGGTTGGATGCAGGATTTGTTTTCAGAAGATAGTAGTCTCATACTTAGTGCTGAGGGTCCTCTTGGAATCCTGCTTGGGCTCTACAACCCAGGACACACTAGCATGGGACTGGGAGTCTTGGTCCACTTCAGATGGCTCGAGCTAGAAAACATTAGAAGGAGAGAGAATATCAGCCAAGCTGCTCATTTTGAAAATGGGAAGGCAAACCTGGATACATTTTTAAAAGCTCTGTACAAGGACAGCTTTGGGAGGGAGCTGCCTAGGTCAGATTTTTAAAAAAGTATTTAAAGCAGAGGATGTGCACATGTACAGGTATTTACCACTTGAAATGTTACCATAAAGACTTGGACCAATTTTTCATATTAAAGAAATAGATACAGCTCATTTTGGAAAAAGAACAAATTAAATTTTGTTTAAGCGCAAATCAATTATCAATTCAAGGTGCGGTCCAGCAGCAGTTTGTTGAAATTCACTAGAAACAGAATGCTTAGTTGGAGTTTAAAATGTTATATTCAGCTATCTAGGGTTAGGTTTTTATGATCTGATATAGTCTCTTAGACAACAGAACTCTTCTCCTTGAATGTTAAATTGGTTTTAATACGGTAAAACTTGGCAAATGTTGCACTGAAGAAACATTTTATGCTGGTGAGAAGTGTTACAAGCTTGTCCTTGAAATGCCTCTTGTGTAATGTATAGGGAAGCTTGAATGAATTAACCTAGCAAGGTCAAGACAGAAGGGAACATAGACAGAGCAGCAAAACTAAGGGGAAAGAATGAGGGAATCACTGAATGTGAGTTGGTTTCATAACAGAAAACGTTTGTAACGAGAGACATGTGACTGCAAGAATGGTAAAGACCTTAGCTCCTTGACTAACAGATTGCAGCGGCAGATAGGAGGGACGGTGTGTAGTACAGGTGTGACAGTAACAACAGCGACTATCGGGAGGGAGCGGCACCTGAGGAACGGGAG
Organism: Zootoca vivipara; assembly: GCF_963506605.1. Taxonomy (NCBI): domain Eukaryota; kingdom Metazoa; phylum Chordata; class Lepidosauria; order Squamata; family Lacertidae; genus Zootoca; species Zootoca vivipara. The sequence continues at coordinate 52,168,022 of NC_083282.1, read as the reverse complement.
CAAGCAAAACACAGACAAAAGGTAACATTAAAGGAGAGCAACAAGTATAGAGAGCACACGGGCCAGTACTCTGGTATGTTTATTTCCTTGCTAGATTGACAAGGACTCTTTATGGGGACTGCTGAAAAAAAGAAACTAACTACTCAGTAAATGTGTCATTGATTACATGTTCCTGTCAGTCCTACAGAGGAAACTTCAGAAAGAAAGGGAGAAAGCCTGTGTGCACAAGGCACCAGCAACTAGTAGTTCTAAAAGCAGTAAATTCATTTTAGGGTGTCAATATAGCCTGTGGGCTGCCCAAGCAACAATTTCGGAGGGAAAACAACTTTACAGCACAAACAGTCTTGATAGCAAAAATACTGTCCTGTGTCTTCATGGGTTCTCATTTTATTGCATTTCATCATGCAGAGTTTTCAGCCAAGCAGTGGGTGCATGTAACATGTTTAACTTAACAGCTTTTGGTCCAATATCTATGTTGTCTAGAACAGTTGAGAAATGCCTCACTGCAGGCAGACCTTTGTCATTCAGTGGTATGTAAGCTGGGACTTTACTACTTCAATCAGACACATGAATCCACCTCATGAGATGGTCGTGTGAAAGTGAATTTGCTCATAATCCTTTTCTGCGAAAATATTTCTCATCCACTACCCATCTTTTTTTTCCCTTTCAGACAATCAGCAGTGTCAAGACAAAGCACAGTATTACCATGCAGGATGAATGCAAGTTAACTCAGGAAAAAATATGAGCAAACACTCTGATTTACTTCAATGAACAGTTCTGGTATTTGGCCCTTGTCAAAATAGTGAATATATAGTAAAAGGCAAATCTTTGTATTAGTATACTTTTAAGCCTTTCCAGTAACTTGCAATTTGTTCTATTGTCTCATTGTTGCTTAGTGGGCTAATTAGCTCTTAACTATCTTACTTACCTGAAAAGGCTCAATGCAGTATTTTACAGTATTTTTTAAAATCAGCTGTGGTCAGGCATCATGTCAAAAACTAGCATAACTACAGGAAAGAAAGAACCAAAGTTCTTATAACATACGTACTGCTGATTTCCTCATGCTGGCTCGAGGTTTAGGCACCGGTTTTGAAGATTTTGTTTCTATCATTTCAGCTGTCAAAGCACCTGGAGGTTTTGATTTTTGGGCTTGGAGGGCCAGCTGGTAGGCTACTTCAAATGCTTGTCCCAATGTCAGAATGATTTCATATGTTAGATTCTTGAGAAAATAAACACAAAGTATAACTTACTTCAGAAAGTAATGCCAAAAGAGTTATGATGCTAGTTTGTTTCTACAAACAAAATGAGTGCTAAGTGCTGTCTGGTATCTTGAAGACCATTTTATAGCACAATCCTGTGTGTAACAATTAGGGAATAACCCCCATTTTGTATAATGAGGTAGTGATGGCCATTGGGGCTGGGAGGGCAGAAGGCTGGGAGGCAAACAGTAGATTGAGCTAGAGCAAATGACAGTTTAGAGTTGGCTAATTCTAGGTTTGCCCTCATCCTCCTCGCCACCACATGGTACAAGGATAACACCAGGACTAAAGAGGGAGAAGCTGTGAGCTGAAGCTCCCAACTTCATTCATTTCATATATTTATATACAGCTTAATATGAAAAATATATCTAAACAGTTTACAAAAATATTATACAAGATATATCCACACAACAACAACAACAACAACAACAACAACAACAACAACAACAACAGGTAAAACAATAAAAGCAAAATGTAACAGCACACTTTACAACAACAACAACAGGTAAAACAATAAAAGCAAAATGTAACAGCACACTTTGAAAATATCTCAAGAGTCAGCAGACATGACTCAATAGCCTGGCCACCAAGTACCTGTAAGGTGGATGGAGGATCAGAGATCTACAGTCATCTAGACCCCACCCAACCCTTTGGAGAGCAAAGCCACTGGAAATACAAAGTTTGTCTGAGCAAACAGCTTCTGAGGGGTACCTTTTAAAGTTATCCCTTTGTTCTGTGTGACTTTGAGCTGACTGACACCAGTCACAGGAAAGAAAGGATTCTGCCATAAAAATGAATTCTGCCCAGTCAAGTCAGGCTACTTCCCTAAGCTTTGTGAGGCTAGTACTGGTATTGCACAACTGCTTTGCTCTCAGGATTTAGGAGCTCCTCTGGATTATTAACTGTGGATAGCCTTGGCAATTGAACAGTTTCTGGGAGCCTTAAAACCCAGCACTTTTTGCACAATGGTCTAAGCAGTGATTAGTGGCAGTTCCAGAACAAAAATACTGGAGAGGGTACAGAAAGGGCAAAGTGCATTTTGGGGTAGTGAATTTGAAAAGTATTTCCACTGTGTGACCAAAAGTAATCAAGTAATGGATGGGAAGTGAGCATGGGAAGACACTCTACTCCCCCACCCCACTATGTTGCCTATGGCTGCAGTTAATGTCCAGGATTGTAACAAAAAGCAGAAACATATTTCCGAATTCTGTGCAACATTCATAGCTCTGCCATGAAAATCTTTTTTACCATGCAAGTTCTAAAATCCAAATATAAAACATCTGATACACCTCTAGTATTTACTTCTCACTTCCTAGACATTATACCCTATATTTTGTAGAGAAAGCACTGTGGAATTTTAAATGTGTCAGAGGACTGTTTGCCATTTCACATTCAGGGCAAAGAAACTCTTTAGGAAAGTCCAGCATATGTTGCTTAAATCCTTGCACCTCATGTTTGCATAATTGAATTACTGTACCAGGATTCAAAAAGCTTTTTGTTGCAAACCAACTACCTACAGATTATTTTTAGCAAGGCAAAATACAAAGCAAAAAAATCAAGCCATTTATATTCTACTTTACTTACTACATCAATGGTACTAAAGACATGGCAGTAGTGGTGGCTAGTTTGCAAGTCCTTTGTGATATAGGCAAATGTACAAAGATCCTCCGGGTCCTGTGCAGCACAAGAGATGTTCCGGATTTCGTGCTCAGCAATAACATTCTGCCAAATGGAAACAAACAGCTTTATCTGCTCAGTAACTGAGATTATCTTACGAAAAGACAATTCACAATAAAATAATTTTTATTAAATTTATTTATAACTAAATAACAACTAAGATTTTGGGTTAGAATACCCTGGGTGGTATTCAACTAACTTTTACTCGGAGCGGATCCATTAAAATTAGTGTCTATGACTAACTTTGGTCCATTATTTTCAACATGTTTACTCCGAGACCTATTTCAGCAACAAAAGCAGCATCCAAATACAGACAAGCACTATCTGAAAAACTGGTACAAGGGAAAAATCAATCTCTACCTAATTTCTGTAGTGGCAATTCTTACAGGATTTACCACAACATTTTTATGTATTTACTGATAAGGAATGGGTAGTTGCATAACAGATTAATTTCCATGATGTCACTGTCAGCTGACATTCAAGATTTTAAGTATTAACTACGAGCTTAAGATCGTCCTCACCTTGTTAGATGCATCAATGAATTTCACTCCTTTGTAAGTGATAGATAATATTATAGTTGGGGTCTTCTTCATATGCTCTGTTGATTTCTTTGTAAAAGAAAAAAACCATTAAGAGGCATGATTAAAAGATTTCTCAGGATGGAGTGTACAGGCAAGATTTTTTTTTTTAATCCACATCAGGTTTTGGAAGAAGTATGCTAAGTTTTTAAAGATGCATTTTCAAGGCAATGAAAATTCAGTGAAGTGTATATATATATATATATATATATATAATATGTCCAACAAGGTGTAATCAGACTTCACACATCCTAGCAGTAAATACTGCATACCAGCTGAAAACATATCTGTCAAACAAGTTGACTAAAACAAGGTAACAGATAATTGTAGGGCAATTATGAAATTTCAAAGTTTTGTGGTTTGGCTGTTATATCTTGTGCTTGTAGCAGTCTCCAAATCTTGAGCTACACAACAGTTTACTTTTCGAGACTGGTATCAGAAGTTTTGATTTTACACAGTGCACACCTACCCTCATCTTTGCACAGGCATCCTGTGTAGATTCTGTCCCTCGAAGATCTTTGATTAACATGGAGCCTAGATACTGTTTGAAACAGAGGAACAGTAGCAGCAACTATTAACACAAATATTTGTACCCCAAAAGATGAGAAGATATTGTCACAGTTTCTTGCTTCTAACAGGAACCAGGCAATCTTATAAACTTCTGCCTGGATAAGGCCAAATTGTACTAAGTAAAAGCTATTATGTAAGTGGCAGGACCATGCTTTCCAGCAAAGATGGGAAATCTGTTGCCTTCAAATCTTGTGATTCCCAGTAGCCACAGTCAGCATAGCCAACGGTCAGGAATGATGGAGATTGTAGTCCAACATCTGGAAGATCACAGGTTCCTCATCCCTGCTTTACAGGAAGAACCAAGATTATGCACCAGATGAATTAGAGTCATAGAACTGTAGAGTTGGAATGAATCTCAAGGGTTATCTAGACCAGCCCCCTGCAAATGCAGAAATCACAGCTTTAAAATCCCCCAACAGATGGCCATCCAACCTCTGTTTAAACCTCCAATGAAGGAGAGTCCACCACCTTCCGAGGTAGTCCTACTGTTGAACAGCTCTTACCATCGAACACTTCTTCCTAGTGTTTAGTGGGAATCTCCTTTCTTGTAATCTGAAGCCATTGGCTTGAGTCCTTCCATCTGGAGTACCAGAAAACAAGCTTGCTCTATCTTGCATGTGGCAGTTCTTTAGATATTTGAAGATGGCTATTATATCAACCTGAATTTAATTTGTCTAAGAATCTAGAATACACTTACATTGGCTTCATACCCACAGGATTCAAATATAAGCTTCTCTGGTTGATGCTGCCAGTGTTGGACAGGGGCATAAGCAGCAGCCAGACTAGGGGGTCTGAGTGTAAGTTTAGATTCACGGCGTTCCTCCTGAAAACACAAGTTGCAGTTATAGTCAGAATTTGGTCTGAGATGCCTGCTCTATTGAGCATATTTATTTACCAAGGATTTAATTTTACCAAGACTGGGAACACCCATAACTAGACACTCCTGCCCATGGCAATTGCAGAGTTTCTGACAGCCTAAAAAACCAGTACTTTTTGCACAACTGTCTGATCAGTGATTAGTGACAATTCCAGAAAAAAAAATACTGGTGATCAGCAGCAATGGACTAAATCTGCTGCTTCCATATTGGGGGCAGAGGCAACTGCCATACTTCACTGCCGTGGTTCTCCAGTAAGAGAAACTGTGCTACAGCTCCCATGAGATTTCCCCCTCTTTTGTACTACCATCATAAAGTAACTTTGATTCTTGCTACATTTCACAGTGCCATTTCCCAACTTGTGGGAACCAAACCAGCTGCAAGGCTTTCATGCCTCCACCCACCAATGTCAGTCATGCCCCTCAGGTGTCCTCACCAGAGCAGGTAGCCATCTTAGATCACAACAATCTATTTCTAATTTACCAGAGCCAACCAGCCATTCCCCTCCATGCCCTGCTCAACAACAGCTGTAAGGTTAGAGACTCATGTCTTACAAGCTAATAGAAGAATTTCTAAACGAAAAATAATAATGGAATACCTGTGCCTTGAGTCTCTCTGTTCTGGGGTATGATGCAATGTCATGGCTGCCCTCATGTCTCTTCTTTCCAGCATCCCCCAAAGGCAGCAGGAGATCTGCAGACCTCCCTGTACAAGAGTCACTCTGGCTTAGGGGTGAAGACGTCTGGGATATCAAATCCTGGCACTGAAATCAGAGTGGTACACATTACAAGAATTAGATTTTCACAGGGTATATTCAGAGCACCTTTCCCACAATAAATAAAAATGCCACTATTACACAAGGCTGAGGGTTTTTTTCCCTTTTGTTTTAGTATGATCATTAAGGTGAACATAACCAGTAAAAAGGAGGTTTAGTTCATGTATACCCTGCTTTTCCACAATGAACTGTATTCAAAAGGGCTCACATTAATGTATTACAAAAGTACATAATATTCTAAAACAATGTTACAAAACATTAATAATAATAATAATAATAATAATAATAATAATAATAATAATAATAATATATTTATACCCCGCCCATCTGGCTGGGTTTCCCCAGCCACTCTGGGCGGCTTCCAACAGAAAAATGAAATAAAATAATCTATTAAACATTAAAAGCATCCCTAAACAGGGCTGCCTTCAGATGTCTTCTAAAAATCTGGTAGCTGTTTTTCTCTTTGACATCTGATGGGAGGGCGTTCCACAGGGCGGGCACCACCACTGAGGAGGCCCTCTGCCTGGTTCCCTGCAACTTGGCTTCTCGCAACGACGGAACCGCCAAAAGGCCCTCGGTACTGGACCTCAGTGTCCGGGCAGAACGATGGGGGTGGAGATGCTCCTTCAGGTATACTGGACCAAGGCCATTTAGGGCTTTAAAGGTCAGCATCAACACTTTGAACTGTGCTCGGAAACGTACTGGGAGCCAATGTAGATCTTTCAAGACCGGTGTTATGTGGTCTCGGCGGCCGCTCCCAGTCGCCAGTCTAGCTGCTGCATTCTGGATTAGTTGTAGTTTCTGGGTCACCTTCAAAGGTAGCCCCACGTAGAGCGCATTGCAGTAGTCCAAGCGGGAGATAACCAGAGCATGCACCACTCTGGCGAGACAGTCTGCAGGCAGGTAGGGTCTCAGCCTGCGTACCAGATGGAGCTGATAGACAGCTGCCCTGGGCACAGAATTGACCTGTGCCTCCATGGACAGCTGTGAGTCCAGAATGACTCCCAGGCTGCGCACCTGGTCCTTCAGGGGCACAGTTACCCCATTCAGGACCAGGGAGTCCTCCACACCTGCCCGCCTCCTGTCCCCCACAAACAGTACTTCTGTCTTGTCAGGATTCAACCTCAATCTGTTAGCCGCCATCCATCCTCCAACCGCCTCCAGGCACTCACACAGGACTTTCACTGCCTTCACTGTTTCTGATTTGAAAGAGAGGTAGAGCTAGGTATCATCCGCATACTGGTGAACACCCAGCCCAAACCCCCTGATGATCTCTCCCAGCGGCTGCATGTAGATGTTAAAAAGCATGGGAGAGAGGACAGAACCCTGAGGCACCCCACAAGTGAGAGCCCAGGGGTCCGAACACTCATCCCCCCCACCACTTTCTGAACACAGCCCAGGAGGAAGGAGTGGAACCACTGCATGACAGTGCCCCCAGCTCCCAACTTCTCTAGATGGTCTAGAAGGATGTTATGGTCGATGGTGTCAAAAGCCGCTGAGATCCAGCAGAACTAGGAAACAACTCTCACCTTTGTCCCTAGCCCGCCGGAGATCATCAACCAGTGCGACCAAGGTGGTTTCAGTCCCATGATGAGGCCTGAATCCCAACTGGAAGGGATCCAAATGGTCCGCTTCTTCCAGGCGTGCCTGGAGTTGTTCAGCAACCACTTGCTCAATCACCTTGCCCAAGAATGGAAGATTTGAGACTGGGCGATAGTTGGCCATATCGGCAGCATCTAAAGATGTTTTTTTAAGAAGCGATTTAATAATCACCTCTTTCAGCGGGTCTGGGAAGGCTCCCTCACAGAGAGAAGCATTCACCAACCCGCGAAGCCCATTGCCCAGCTGTTCCCGGCTAGCTTTTATAAGCCAGGATGGGCAAGGATCAAGGAGACAGGTGGTTGGTTTCGCTCGTCCAAGCAGCCTGTCCGCATCCTCGGAGGTAACAGATTGGAATTGATCGCACGCAACTGGACTAGACAGGACTCTAGCACTCTCCCGCTCCGGCCCTGCTCCCACGGTGGTCTACCTCCCTTTGAATCTGAGCGACTTTATCTGGAAAAAACTTTGCAAAATCGTTGCGGGAGATCATGCGGCCCCCCATATGAGACTTAGTTAACTAATGAGACTTAGTTAACATCCATTATGAAGAAAACTGATTTAATTTGGAGCTGTTTACTTTGTAGAGGCAGAAGTATAAATGTTGCATTTCTAGTCTATGACTTGAGGTCTACCTGGAGCTGTTCTGAAGCATCTGAGTTCTAAACTTTCAAGTGGTTTCCAAAATCCAGAGGCATGCGTTCAAACAAAGTTTAATTAAAATGGTTTGTAGAAAGAAAAGCAAGACCCACTGGGAACAGAAATGCTGTAGCTAGCCAGCCCCCCCCCATTCTTTCTTAAAATGATGACTCACTCTTAGCTGAGAGAACCGTGGTGGTTTCTGTGGGGGCTCCTCATATGGTCTGTCTGCCAGAGAGGCTATTATACGCTTACGATGGCCAATAAGATTTACCTTAAGTACCTGTAGGTAAAGAGAATGTCAGAAAAACATGCTACAAAAAACTTTCTACATTGTGGCTTCTCAGTATTAACACAGTGCTGCAATCTTTCACCTTGTGAATCACCAGAATTTTCATCTTAACTGGAACTGAATAGGGTTAGCAACTTACATTTACTAGTTCTAGTTCCCAGAGGTTTTTCACAGAGTCTATAGAGCTATAGCCACTCGACAAAAATGATTGAATATAATCCTGCAGCCCCAGGGAGTCAAGCCATACAGGAACAGAAGGCTGAGTCCCATCACAGCCCAGGGATTTCACCTGCAGAAGGAGCAAGACAGAAAAGTGTTGTAGATGCGTAAGAATCAGGTGTGAACATAGCACTACGTTGGATACAACCCACAGTAAAAGTCACTTAGCCGTATACAATGGTACCTTGGTTTTTGAACAGCTTAGTTCACGAACAACTTGGAACCTGAATGCTGGAAAACCGGAAGGAGGTGTTCTGGTTTTCGAACTTTTTTTTGAAGCCAAATGTGCTCTGTTTTGAGTCCCCCCCCCCGGTGTTTCCTGTTGCGCTGCTAATTTGTGTCCCCCTGTTTCCTGTTGCTCTGCTAATTCTCCCCCCCCCAATTGTAATTCAAGCCTTCCGTTTCTGATTGCAATGTTCTAAGGTGATATTTGGAGCTTATCTTTGGTGCTTTTGTTTTTGCTATTTTGCGTTTTTTGTTTTGAGGCTTTTTCAGTTAATTTGTTTTTTGTGACTGTGTGGATCCCAGCTCAGCTACTGATTGATTGATTGTGTGACTGCAGAAATGGATAAAAGCTTTCCATCCAAACGATGACTATCATCAGTGCAGGTAAGAAAAAAATTAATTTTAATTTCAATCATCTACAATACTGTTTTATTTATTTTATAGTACAGTACATTGATTATTGCTTTCATTTTATGGATCAATGGTCTTGTTAGATAGTAAAATTCATGTTAAATTGCTGTTTTAGGGGTTGTTTTTAAAAGTCTGGAACAGATTAATCAATTTTGCATTACTTTCTATGGGAAAGTGCACCTTGGTTTTTGAACAGACTTCCATTAAAACTTGCCCATCTGCTAGCACAAGAGCCCTTGCATTATTAGACAGAATATTGGATACATCCCATTCTCATTTGACTGTGTAACTCCAGTCTGTATTTGGTTGTAGCAACTATACAGTGATTAATAACTATGCAGTTCCCTGTGAGGTAGAAGTATTATCTCCATTAAGTGGAGGTGAGCCACTAGGGTTAACTACAGAATGCATGAAATCCCAGGGCGGTGGCTCCCCCACCCCACCCCAATAAGCTGTTTTGTGAATATAGGTAAAGGTACCCCTTAGGACCTAAAGGTACCATTAGGTCCAGTTGCAGACGACTCTGGGGTTGCGGCGTTCATCTCGCTTTACTGGCCGAGGGAGCCGGCGTACAGCTTCCGGATCATGTGGCCAGCATGACAGCCGCTTCTGGCGAACCAGAGCAGCGCACAGAAATGCTGTTTACTTTCCCACCGGAGCGGTACCTATTTATCTACTTGCACTTTGATGCGCTTTTGAACTGCTAGGTGGGCAGGAGCTGGGACTGAATGCTGACCTTCTGATCAGCAAGCCTAGGCTCCGTGGTTTAGACCACAGCGTCACCTGTGTTTGTGAATATAACAGGGGGGGAATTAAGCGTGGGAGTAATGGGAGGAGCTTCTTCGGTTTTTTTCTCGCCTGCTGCTTATCTGTTCTAATGTGCTCCCTAAAACTGCTTTTAATCCAACGCATTCTACAGCTGTACTCTGTAGAGAAAAATACATGTATTTGCATGTAATGTTTAATTATCCCCCACAGTTACTTAAGTGTCTGAAGTTGAAGTAAGTTGGCTTTGAAGTGAATTAGCTAAAGGTACAGTTGTCAGCAATAGATCAAAATTTTGCATGTCAGTGGCACAGTAACCATTGCAGAGAGAAGTAGAACAAATCCAAGAGGGACTGGTCTAATCTAGCAAGTGACTGTTGGTGGAACCAGAACAGCCTCACATAAAAAGGGACAATGATCAGGAACCTGAAGAGATAAAATTTGTCGAAACTCACTCTTAGAAATGCACTCTCCCACAATGATCAGAGGCTTTCATTGACCCATTGTGGAAAAAAGAGCAAGCTCAATGCACAACACCAGGCAATTAACTGAATTCAACCAAGGGAAAACACGCAGTGGGACAACATGGATCTATAGTTAAATCCTATTGTTATGAGAAATTCAGCCTCTTCTGGAACTTTTAATTGGTAGTGCAACCAAAAGCTTTCTGCATGGCAAAGCATAATATAGAACCATATGGTAAGCTTCCTACTATGGAATTTGCTTCTTAAAAAGCAGACACTATTGAACAAACAAACCACTTTATTTGGCTCTGTAAGAAGCAGGCTGTTTTGGAATGTAAAATTAAAATATATATTCTAGGAGGAGCCACTTCACTCACTTTAAAATCTTCCTGTTCCATTGTTTTAAAAAAGACTATGTGCAATTGGAATATATAGAAACACCCTATATTTCCAATAATAGAACCAGACAAGGACATTTAAATATAGAAATATTTCGATTGACATTCTGGGAGAATGGAGAACCTCCATTGTCTACACAGACAGAGGGAAAACCTGTTGTGTAAATCAGGAAGTTTTTAACCTCTCACAAGTTAATCACTACTTTAATCTTAGTTTTATCACGATTAAACTGAGATTTGTTCACAATGTTTACACCTGCTTTGGTGATATCTTCTCATTAACTCCATTTACTTAGAAGCTGCAAAAAACATGGATCTTTCCACACAATTTTGGCTCCACTATTTGGACTCTAGCTTAATAGGAAAGCAATACTAAGCCCTCTCCTTACAATGTCTATTAATATGGCAGAATGCAATTATTTGCTTCTCCTCCTGTAAAATTATTTGTTCACTCATAATTATGGAATTCAAGGTATTCCAATGCTAAAAATTATGTTTGCATGTGAAAACATGAATTCATTTTAACCTTAGGAAGAGCCCGTGCTGCCTGAAGAAGTTTTCTGCGATGCTGTGGGTCACTAATACCAATCTCTCGAAGGTCCTGATCTTCCATGACATTACTGCCCTGTAGGAAGACAAGAGGCAGACATGAAATAAGGCTCAGCAACAGCACAAAAATGAAGCTCAGCAGCTTTGCATTTCAATAAAAACTGTGTTTCATAATTTTTGTTTTTACCAGGTCTTTGATTGTATAATAAAAATTGTCCTTGTTGTTTCACAACTCTGCATCATGCAAAAACTCCATGTAAATACAGAATTTGGGCACAGATTTCAACATCCTGGGAATCTCAGCTTTGATTTTTTTTTTAAAAAAAATGTTTCTAGTTCTTAAAGCAGTGAGGATAGCTTTGCAGATGTGGTGGAGAAACCCCAATGGAACCTCAGCAGCCAATTTGGAAGGAGCGTACTTTCTAGACAAGGGCCGGGATTTAAGGTATGCATGCTTTCCTCATGTAACAGCAGAATTAAGCAAGCGAATAAATTCACACAATAGATCATAATTCAGTTTTTCTTGGCACAGAGTTTGCAATATTTGATCACAGCTTCAGTCTTGGCCCAGGTATGAAAATTGAGAGCAGCACAAGAGCCCTTAGAATAAAAAATCATGGTTCCTCACTAGCCGCTGCTTGGTTATCATAACACAGTGTAACAAAAGGTAGTATCACCAGGGCAAATGTTACACAGTTAGAAATCTAAACAACCATGAAAGTAACAGGAGTAATCTGGTTATCATCACAGCAGGACCTGAGTGCAATCAGTACTCTCATTGTGATTTCCTAAAACTGGTATTCTAAGGGATACTGCCTATAGCAGTTGTGGTAGAACACACCATCCAAGGTGGCGACCTTCACTACATCTTGTGGGAATGATTATAGAGTTTATCCATGTGCTGTGCAAAGTAGTATTTTCTTCCAACATTCAGCTTCACTGAATGGACCGCAAGTTCTAATAAAGAGGGAATGGAAAAACTTTTCCCTATCCACTTTTCTCCACATCATGCATAATTTTATATAACTCCATAATTTCCCCTACTTGCCTTTTTTCTAAGTTAAAAAGCAACCTTGCCTCAGGAGAGCTGCTCCAAACCCTTGATCATTTTGACTGCCCTTTTCTGAAACTTTTCAGGCTTTATAGGAGAGCGGGGAAATCTGCAGTCATGGGCACTTTATAAGCATAGAGTTCTTATTTGTTCCCACTCTCAATGACCCTGGCCCCCAAGGTCTAAAGCAAAGACCAATGGATCCTCCAGCAATGGCTCCCTTGCTACCTTCTGCTGCTCTGCAATCTCACTGCATCCCTGCTTCTTTTCTCTCTGTAGGCTTCCCCCTTTCACCTCCTTGCCTCTGCATCAAAGGAGCCTTTTTGTTAAGTGCACTGCATACTTCCCAGTTGCTTGATTCAGGCTACCCAAAGCCTACTTTCACTGCTGGCCCCACTGCATCTCATTCCATCCAATAAATTTCAGTAGATTGATTTACATGACCTTCCCATTTCATACATGCTCGCTTTCATCAGTCATCCCTTTGATCATAGTTTAACAATCCAGTATACCTGGACGCAGCTTCAGCTGCCTGCCCTTTCCTCATAGTCAGCTTTTGCTAGTGCACTGCACTGGCATGCAGGGAAAGCTCGTCTTTGCTTGAATTCCCTTGAGGGCCAGAGAGAGAAAATTGAATTTATTTTAGAGCATGCCAACAATCCAGGGAAGGTCAGTTTCACTGTAATCTATCATGCGTCTCCATGGAGATGGAAGCAACCCAGCCCTCTCTAGAGGAGTGACTTTCATCATTACACTCTTTACAAAGCTCATTATCTCCACATGTGAAGTGTGGAAGAATGAATGAATGAGTACACAGTGCTTAGCAAAGGCAATATTCAACAGCCATTTTACTATATATCTTGTTTTTGTTATAGCTCAGATCCAGCCCAGAACACCCCTTTTATTACTGTAGCGATTAGAAAACCGAAGCTACCTTGTAGCTCGTTTTTTGCAACTAAGATTAGCTAACCCAGACTACTGTCCAATTGTGCTAGATAGTGCTCATATCTAAGGGGCCGCCTCTCCTGGTATGCACCGGGGAGGGCCTTAAGGTCCACAAATAACAACATTCTGGAGATTCCGAGCCATAAGGTGGTTAGATTGGTCTCGACTAGGGCCAGGGCCTTTTCAGTACTGGCCCCAAATTGGTGAAACACTCTTTCACAGGAGACCAGGGCCCTGCGGGATTTGTCATCTTTCTGCAGGGCCTGCAAGACAGAGCTGTTCCGCCTGGCCTTTGGGTTGGATTCAGTCTGACCCCTGTGTTTTCCTCCCTCATGGTTTGGATTTATGGACTATTTAAAATGAGGCTGAATTTTAAATTTTAATATTGTATTTTAATCTGTATTTTAATTGTTTTCTTTTATGTCTTATTGTAATTTTATTGGTGTTAGCCGCCCTGAGCCCGGTTTTGACTGGGGAGGGCGGGGTATAAATCAAAATTTATTATTATTATTATTATTATTATTATTATTATTATTATTATTAACATTCAAAACTAGACACAGTTTCCCACACTATTATATGTGATTCTTTTCTCTATTGTGCTTGTCATAACTAAAATGTGAGAATGAACAGAGAACTGAAAAGGTGAGCTAAAGTACATGAGAAAGGAACAAGATTTTTTTATCTTCAAAAAAAGGTGTGCATCTAGTATAATTCTTCCACATACATTTTTTTAAAAGGTAACATTCAACATGAATTCCCTTTTTGTAAAAGACAATTCCTTAGGTGCTACAGTAATTTTTACATATACAGTGAAAGAAGATCTACCGGTAGATAAAAGCACTAAGATACCTTATTGCTTTATTAAGCACAGACATACAACCATTCCTTTTACATGAAGACCCCCACTATCATATGATGGCATAGCAATTTGAAATTCCCATCTTGTGTCAGCTATCAACACATGTAAACAACTACCACTGAAGGGCAGAAATGGGAATTAACCGGTGATCATTAATTCCTAATTATATCCCTCTTCAGTTCTATCAATAAAGGGGAGACTATTAGAAAAACTAACCCTTGTGAAGGCTGCTTACTATAAACAGTAAAAAGAGAGAGAGAGATCCATTTGAGAGTGAATTTGCCATCTGCTGAATGTACAAGGCCAGACCATTTTCTTCACACATGAAATGACAGCAGTAATTGCACATTGATGTAGGCCATCGTGCACTTTGTATGACAGCATAGAGTAAACACAGCACAAGATTCTTCTTTTGCTTGCTTTGTTTGCTGTGGATATTGTTTAATGGAGAATTTTTACATGGCTATATCAAAAATATTTCTGCAATGCCTTTTCTGTATTTTCATTGAGCTGCATTAACCATTGAATCTGCAAAAATGTCACATATTTTGGTAAAAGGACAACTGGTATTTTGTCTAAATGTAGTAATTTCCATGGTTAGCTCTTTTGCCGTAAAATAATCCTATGAAATAAAGGGCATTTTGTAATCTCAATACAATAACTTCATTTGCACTCAAAAGCTCAATATTTGCTCCATTTTGAGTTAGTAAACATTAACATGATGAACAGCAGCTACAGCCATTTTCTAAAACACAAAACCTGCCTGCATGTTTTGATCTGAAGTATCACCAATTATACCCATACATCACTCATTTAGTACATCTCACAGGCAAATAAATCCTTCTGAACTCAATGAAATGTCCATTTCAATGGGTGCACATAGTGCCCTTTTCAGTGACTCGCTCATGTTTACACAGGCTGTATACACACTTCAATCACCCAAGTGCTGCAGTTTGTGGTTTTCTAAAAGCACCTTTGTAGACATTGCTTTGCAATTGTTCATGGAGGAAGTCTGGTACCATAGGCTGCATAGGTTCATCATATTACTTAGTGTACCACACTTGTACCACACAGACAACGCCATGATTAATTTCTCTCATTTTTTGCAAGGTGATTATATATATATATATATATATGCTCCCTCCCCTTTCAATGGCCACCACACTCCTTAACAAAAACCTTGCCAGTTATTAATGTTTGATGCTTTATTTATTATTATTAATGCTAAACATTATTGTTTGGCTTTTATTATGTTTTTGTGTGTGTTGGAAACTGCCCAGAGTGGCTGGGGCAACCCAGCCAGATGGGTGGGTATAAATACTAAAATTTGTTGTATCAGAAGTCTGGTAGCACAGGTTGTGCAAGCAGAGTAAGTTTTATTGCACTCAGTGCAGGCCCATGGGTTTCCTTCCCTTGTACAATGCAGGTCACTTCTTGACTACGGTACTTCTTTCAGGGAGAGGATGCAAGGGAGTCTGGGCTGTATCCAGCTCTGAGTGTGACTAGCATTGGATACAACCCCCTGTTTATGTCCAGAGATGTTTACCTCTACATATCTCTTTTCTTTTGGCAAATCATTCCTGACCATGCTCAGAGGCTGCCTGTTCTGGTGCCATGCACACAGCTTATAATTACTAATTATAATGAACGGTATGTTTCATTGCAAGGCACTCAAGGCACGGTCTGCTCAGTTTTATGAAATAGAAAGAAAGAAAGAAAGAAAGAAAGAAAGAAAGAAAGAAAGAAAGAAAGAAAGAAAGAAAGATAACCCAGGCCTCCAATATATGTGCACCCCGTTACAACAATTAATTTCATTTGAGTCATTGTGGTTTTTTTAAAGGGCAAAGTATAGTGATATTTTGTTAAAGGGCAACACAGAAAATTGACACGTCTTGAATTTGTTGAACTGCCAACATAAGCAGTCAGAAAAGATATATCTTGGTGAAAGAAGTTTATAGGGATTGCAACATTATGTTGATCAAACCTTTGAGATTTTGATAAACAGGAAGGAATACTTTAAAAATAATAAATGCTATGGTGGAAGCCAGTACCTTTCCAACTGTGCTTAAGTACAGAAGAGAAAGAGTTGATGGCAGCTGTTTCCACCCATCCTTTTAAAGAGTAAAGCAGCAGTAAAACTTCTGTGACTCTCTAAAGACTGAAATATCAGCATACTGATACACATGAGAAAAAATTCAAAGCCCAACTTGATTGTCTTTGAGGTGGTATGGAGCACCAGATGACTCAGAAACCTCTCAGGTCAATCTCCACAGAGGTGTCATAAGACCCCAAATGGAGGTCCAAAAAGAAATTGCTTCCAGTTTCCAAACAAGACAAGGGGTGCATCAGAATGTGTTCTACTGAAAGGTGCTTTCAAAATACCGAAAGAACACTATACCAACTATATAGGGAAGACAATGTTGTACGCTAAGCAAAAACTGCTAATGTGGAAGACAGTGCAGTACAGTCAATCCATATAGTCTCATGCTTATTCCACATGTATGTGCCACTACCAGGCTTGGTGAATGCACATATATAGGTAGGTTACAGAGCAGAAGGCTAAGACATTTAGGTCAGGGGTAGTCAACCTTTTTATACCTACCGCCTACTAATGCATCTCTCTTGATGGTAAAATTTTCTTACTGCCCACCAGTGCTTGATGGAAGGAGGATTCAGCTTGTGCCGTGGAACCCTCTACTGCCCACCTAGAATCCTGAAACGCCCACTAGTGGGCAGTAGGGACTAGGTTGACAACCCCTGATTTAGGTCATCGTTTTTCAAAATACTGCTTTAAATGAGACCTTGTAATGCAGGTCTTGTTACATTAAAACTACTGTTTTGGCCTACGGTTTCCCTTATACAGTCATACCTCAGTTTAAGTACGCTTGGGTTTGAGTACTTTCAGTTTAAGTACTTTGCGGACTCGCCTGGAACGGACTAATCCACTTTCCATTACTTTCAATTGGAAAGTTCGCTTCAGGTTAAGTACGCTTCAGGTCAAGTACAGACTTCTGGAACCAATTGTGTACTTAAACCAAGGTACCACTGTACAATGTTAGCTTGTGCTCTTGTAATCAGTACTGCAGACATTGCTGATTCTCATCTTGAATCTCTGTGTGAGACTTCTCCACATTAAAGCAAAATGAAGCACACCTATGCACCACCAGCTTACAGCAGCAGTGGGTATTTTGAAAGAAGTGCATTGCTGTCTGGATGGATAAGGCAGATACTTCAGAGGCTTTACTCTACAGCAGGGGTGGGGAACATGTGACCCTCCTGGTGTACTTTGACTCCAGTACCCACCATCTCTTACCACTAAGGAAAGTTAAGAGTCCAACAACATCTGGGGGGCACACCTGATCCAAAACACCCACCCATCCCACTCACACACAAAACAAAGACTACCACAGCAATTAAGGTCTAAGCATTATGATCCACCCAGACTAGTTTTACTTAGACCTCAGAAAGTGACATCTTTTAGCAGTAGCAGCTTTGAGAGCTCCATTTGAATAGGCACTTGCTCTGGGATCAGCAGTGTCTCTGCCCCATTTCACTAATATTTTAGGAGCAGAGGCTGCAGGGCAGGACGGGCTCATGTTCAGGGCACAGTGGGAGAGAGAATAATAATTTCCACAATCAAAAATTTGATGGGAGGATTTTTCAGGGCTACTTCTCTCATCATAGATTCAAGAACCATTGAGTGATATTTAAATATGCGCATCTTATGGAGATTCCTCTTCCCACGACTACCCCTGTATTCATATATCCTATGAATCCCCATTCTAAAAGTACTTAACATGCACATCATAATATTCAGGAAATCATTACAGGCTTATGCCTTTGGCCCTGCTGAATTGTGCCCCCCCCCCCAAGAGAAACGTCCATCTTCCATTGCTGAAAAAAGCCCCCCTCTTCCAACCTGAGCAGAGAGCTGGCACTTCCCTAAGGCTGCCTATGAGAACTCCACTCTGCTTTTTAGAGCCCAACATGGCTCTGCGGGACTAAATGGCAAAGACTATTTTAGCTTCTCTGATAAGCAGGCAGAACTGAACACACAGGTAGAAAATCCATAGGGGAGGCAAGAGGCATTTTTACTTAATTGGTTCTGAAGGAGATGCACATTTAAAAGCAGAGGGAAGTGTTCACTAGGTGGTCCTTCCTTACAAGCTTTTGATAACAAGATGGATTGGAGACAGACAAAACCTAGCAGGAAATCTCTTAATGCAATCATGTGAACCAAAGTAGTACAAAGTGTTATGGGCTGTTCTATCTGGGTGTCTGTTGTTTAAAAAAACATTACTATTAATCAATCTAAGGGTGTTTTGACACTCTTACTTTACAATGTTAGAATGCTATCATGACCTTTCATTCAGCTATATTCTGAACAATTTAAGAGATCTATCCCTTGCTATCAGTACCCCAAAGCTCAGCTCCCCAAATGCAGCTAGACTTGGTGAAAACATCTCAAGTCTGTCTTTGTCGATGGTTTGGTTTTCACCTAGATGAATTGCTCTTTGATTCATAGCTGTCAAGTTTTCCCTTTTCTTGCGAGGAAGCCCAGGGCCATCTTAAGCGCCCCTGGCGCCATGGTGTGTCGGATCTCTCCGGCGCCCTTCCGCCCCGTTTCCCAGCGTGGTGGGCGGGTGGGCGCGGCGCTGCTGCGCGGCGGACGGACGGGCAGGCACAGCTCGATCTCTCCGGCGCCCTCCCGCCCCGTTTCCCAGCGTGGTGGGCAGGTGGGCTCCGCGCGCAGTTGGCCGGCCGGCCGGCCAGCGGGCGGGCGCAGCTCGCGGCGCCCTCCTGGCGGGCCGGCGCCATGGTGCCCTGCGCCACCGGGGGTCTACGTAGAGCCGGCCCTGAGGAAGCCTATTCAGTATAAAGGAATTTCCTTTTTTTAAAAAGGGAGAACTTGACAGCTATGCTTTGATTTGGTATGCTTTGGTTCCTTTTCTTTGGTACCTCTACTCATTCCTGCTGCTACTTCTGTTATTTTGCATACCAGGCATCATTCTGTACAATTTGGGTTATTGTTTTTATTATCATTTCCCTATGATATGTTTGCTCTTTCTTTTCTTATGCTTTTATTTGTATTGCTATGTACAGATAAAAATGTTTGCAACCCAAAGGTCAAGGGCCTGGTTATAGAGGAATACTTTTGTTTGGTGCCTAAAGATATATAATGATGGCATCAGGCAACTTCCCCCATCCTAAGACAGGACAAATAGTATGCCCCTCCCCTTCTAAAGAAATGAGTACCCATTTTTATGCCTACCTACTATGCAAGGTCAGGGACGCAGGTAGCACTGTGGATTAAACCACAGAGTCTAGGGCTTGCTGATCAGAAGGTCGGCGGTTCGAATCCCTACAACGGGGTGAGCTCCCATTGTTCGGTCCCAGCTCCTGCCAACCTAGCAGTTCAAAAGCATGTCAAAGTGCAAGGAGATAAATAGGTACCTGCTCTGGTTCGCCAGTAGCGGCTTTGTCATGCTGCCCACATGACCTGGAAGCTGTACGCCGGCTCCCTCGGCCAATAACACGAGATGAGCGCTGCAACCCCAGAGTCGGTCACGACTTGACCTAATGGTCAGGGGCCCCTTTACCTTTTACTATGCAAGGTCATTTGCTTACAACAGTTATCACACTGTTAGAAATTTAGCCCAAAATGTTAGTGCTCTTAAGGAACTTTTTTACCTTTATACTAAATATGCCGTTTTCTTGCTTTAAAGCAGCCTTATATTTATGCATTCATCTGGTAGCAATAGGTGAGAAGGAATGAACGCAGGTGAGTGGACGGGCTGCTGTAAGACAGGCTGAATGCTTCATTCCTCTTCTGCATCCAGTAGAAACCAAAATTCATTCTTCCACAGGCTAAAGCAGGGATGCAACGCTCTGCATCCTATAAGCAAACTAGTAAAGTTTATGATAGGATAATGTTTGCAAACTTATTTGCAAGGTAGATATAAAGTTCTGCCCTAGTTTCATTTCAGCAATACAAGAATATTTCAAACCACATTCACGGACATACAGTTTATAGACTTTGGCCTCTTTTGGATGCAATGCCAAGCTGTGATTTAGCATTATGTGAACAACTCTGGGTGGGCCATGGGTTAACACACTCCCCCTTCCCAGCATGGTCTCAAACTGAAGATCAGAAGCTTTCACTTCCATTTTCACTAATCCAAACTCTAAACTGCGGTTAATATCACCTATGTGTTGTTAAAACAAGCCATCTTCATAAAACGCAGGTTTGAAGTTGGATTGTTGCAGAACACAATCGTTGATGGGACATAACCACCAGTTATGCAGTTAGATTTGGAAGCAAAAGCTTCTAATCAGCTCCTAGCACCTTGACGGTAGCAGGAAATAGATGGGCATGATCCTGATGCTGGTTCAAGATTGTTCATGTTTATCATTATTAGGGTTGCCATATGTCTGGTTGCCGTATGTCTGGAATTTCCCCAACATATCCAGAATACTGAGGTTGGAAGCAGTGACTGGGTGGAAATCGCAAAAATGTCCAGGGAAATCCAGACATATGGCAACCCATGTCAGCAGTGTCGTTTTGGGCATTTTTCCTTAAAAATGGCTCCAAAACTTTTTGTTGTTGTGAATTTATCAGAAAAGCTCAACAACTTTTCTGTCCGGATTTTCACTGTTTGAAATATGGGAACCCTAGCATTATCTCTGAATGAGGTCATTGTGTCAAATTGATCTTGAACATGCTATCCCTGAAGCTAAATTGGTATCAGAATAAAGCAAAATGGAACAGAGAACAATCAAGAAGCTTATGCTTGGGGGGAAGTTACCAAATTCAATGAAATAGAACCAAATGACATCAATATGCTGCTAATGTGTTGTATAAGCAATAAAGTGGTACTCCAACAAAATGAGTAATACTGTGCAGTAACTTAATCGCATCACAACAGCAGCAAGGACTACTAACACATTGGGGAATCTGGAAGTTGCCTGTGTACCTATCACCAAGTATACAAAACAGTAACAAGTGAGGTAGATATCATATGCTTACAATTGTGTCCATGGTATACTTGGTTTCCATAATAGTTTCACCTCTTTCTTTTTTTAGGTGAAGTTGGGACTGGTATTCTCAGTACATGTGTATAGCCATATCACAGGCTCTACTGCATGCATGGTGATCGGTGTGTGGGTCTAAAACCCACAACATTCACATGAACTGTCCCAAACGTCTCTCCCCATACGCTTTACTAATGGAACCATTATGGAATTAGAAAAAAGAATGATCAGAAACTTCTGAAGATGAGAAAAATGCTTTGTGCCACATTCAATGAACCTGTTGCCCCCTCTGCTCTTCCCATGTCCCCCTATGTCCTCACCAAATTTGCTTTGGGGAGTTGGGAGAACATAGGGTGAGGAGAGGAATAATTCAATCAAACGTGAAAATACTTGTGCTGCTGGAATGATCTCCTTAGCACTATGGTGAATATCACCCTTTATCAATGTGGTATTTTTAAACTTCTATTTTCCCAGTCATTAGTGAATTTAAAAAAATTCCTTCCAGTAGCACCTTAGAGACCAACTAAGTTTGTCATTGGTATGAGCTTTCGTGTGCATGCACACTTCTTCAGATACAGTGTGCAGTGTGCTACTGGAATGATTTTTTTATTTCGTTTCGATAACATCAGACCAACACGGCTAACTACCTGTAATTAGTGAATTAACTAGATGTGAATAGGAATGCAGAGTGTTCTATAAAATGAAACCAAGCCCATGCTTGACTCTTGGGAGTACGTAGTCCAAACCACTGACTAACTGTGCTTACAAGGTCACTGAATATTTCCACAATGCTGTATCAGGTATGGGGTGAGAACTACTGGAGTCACCCGACTTTAAAAATAAAACCTTCAAAAGGAAGATGTTTCATTGTTATTCAGTAGTTTCCTACCTAACATACCCTCAAGCCAAGGGCACTGCTGAACCAAAAACTCCAAGTTGCTAAGCAATACTAAACAGAAACAGCAAGATTACAACTGTGGAAATCTGTCAAAACATCTGCTGCTCAAGAAATCTAGCTATGTACCTTAAAACAAAATCAAACATCTTATGCTGTAATGGCAATGTAGCTTCAACCAGAACATTTTTGTTTCTTAGCTGGCTCAATTAAATTTAAATTCAAACTTTTGCATATTACCAAATTGCAGCCTACCTTAAGAGAAGATGGCTATAAAATATCACCACATAGAGACCAGCATAAATTACTAAAAACTTGTGTGTGCATTTGAAAGGAAGTTACATACTAATTAAAAATAACAGCCACTCGTCTTTCTTATTGTGATGCAGTACATGGAATGTTTGGGGATTTGGGTAAATTTAATGCTGAAAATATTTCTGCAGTGTGCGTTACAGTGTGAATTATGGGATTAGTGTTCAATCAACCAACATAGATGTCAGCTGTTCAGTATGCATTTGACTCCTCAAATTATGATACTTAACTTATTTTGCCTCAGTGCCTTATAATCTGGTTTTCGAGCATCCCCCTCTTGAGGAATCTCTCCCATATTGGTTATTCTGTACTCCTGTGAGTCTATCATGGAACCTTGGTATCTTAGAGCATTAGTGGTCACATCTACTGGAAATGATTAATGCTCCTGAAAACATTCCCTAGAATATACAGTACTCAACAGCCCCCTGCATTGCACAATGCAAATGGGGAGATCAGTAGAGGTGGCCATAATTGCATTTTGTGAAAAGTACTGCTTTATGACTGCCTTAATACCCCTTGAACTGATCCAGTGTCTAATGTTGCTGGATGTACAGCTCAGACCATAACATCTCTATTTTTCTACAACCAAATCAAAGCAAACATTTGGAAATGTGACCCGCCCTGAGATCTTGTGCTGAAGGGCGGTATATAAATTTTAATAACAACGCCAAGCTTTCCCCATGCCATCCAGCCTATACACCTGTGTCCCACAGAGAGGCTCCTCCTCCAATAAAATAGTATTTATTCTTTCAGGGAGCATGACTTCTTAGTATTAAATAATTCAATTCTTGTAAATTTCAAAAGTGTATTAAGAAACGATAGCAATAGGAGACTATTGGAACTACAATTTGCAATGTATAGCCCTATCTGTAAGTTCAAAGTATTAGGCACGTCATCTGCCACTCCTTTCCTCCTAAGTGGATATTGAAACCTTTCCCATTCCATTCATGCAAAACTGGTTTTATCATCTCCCTATGCCACTACAATTGTGGAAATCTCCCATCATTCCTTCTGGTTTGTACTGGGACTTACATTTCCTCTCCTCCCCCATGAGCCCCCAAAATCTGCTCTGGAGGGTTCCTCAAACCTACAGAGCTAATTTTGAGGGTGCATAGTGGGTTGGAGGGGACAGAAGAGGAAGTGGATAGGGTAGGATCAAGTATCAGCGGACAGAGCATTGTAGTGAGTCAAGTAAAACAAAAAAATAAGAACAGAATTTGAGTACAAGTCATTTCCCATAACCATGAGAAGCAATACTTTCATTCCTAGTATGTCCTCCTTGCCTCCCCTCCTAAATGCAGTTTAACTAACATGAACCCTAGTTGCTAGGATCCTGAGATATTGTAAGCATGAAAATTGTGAAGTGGACCGTAGCTGACAGTTGAAAGTTTATATTTGATTCATCAGAAGCTTTGGGGCAAACAAATGCTTGTAAAGTGACAGTTAATTTTTTTTTACCCTTCATTTACACCAGTGACATATGACAATCCTTAGTTGATCACCATTGTAGCATTGCCAATGTTACAAAATATTTTGAGCAGAAATGAAACAACCATACTGATTCAGATTTATTGTGGGTTTGTGAATTTTAGTCATGCCTCCAAGTGCTGTTGTTTTTTTAACTAACGAGTGGTCAATTGATAACCCTTTAACACAAATTGTTCCTTCCAAGTGTGAGTCTTCAGAACTTTCAAGCTACATATCAGTAGGAAGGAAATGAGAAAGAAAGCATTTGTTATTGGCCTTGGGATATCTTGGAACAGGGAACTATTAACATACATATGCTTCTCATATGGGAAATAATCTACTGTGAGGGCAAAACTATTTCCCCAGAGACTACATATGTTGTGCCTTAAATATAGCATATTATGTTTCAGAAGAGGAGTATTTCTTATTTCTATAGCAGGGACAGTAAAAAACTAAGATGGAAAGGAAGTGTAAGGAATATATAAAACCAGCATGCAGAGACATGTCCACAATAACTTCTACTTTTTCAGAATGCAGCTAAAGCATAACATTCTCTTGTATACAAGTTACCTCTGCAAATATTGTTGTTGTTATTTATTTCATTTCTATACTGCTTTGCATTTTAAAGAAAAAACCCTCAAAGCAGTTTACAACCTACATTAAAATGTCAAATAAAGCAATACAGAATAAAAGGAAACAAAAATATTATCTTAAAGATTTCAAAATAAAACATTTCAAAGGAGGTAAACTACAGAACGCACATCTAATGCATCAGAGTTAACAAAAATATTATCTAATATTTCAAAAGAAAACATTACTAAAGGAAGTCAAACAAAATGCACATTTAAAGCAGCATAAGTAGCAAGAGAATAGGACATCACAAGCATAGAACAAGCTGCTTTTGCTGCCAATCCTGCCAATGGTGGTGCACGACAGGCGGTGGCTGTGGAAGCTCAGGCTCAATGACCTGGGTCTGCACTAAGAGACAGCCAATTATTGATTAATTCAAAGAATTCAAGTATTTTTAAAAATGCATTGGCCATGATCTGTATGCATGCCTTAGGACTTGGGCATGACCAATAGTTAGTTAGAATTATTGTACCCTCATTTCAAACTGTTCTTTTTTTAAACATAAAGGTAAAGGGACCCCTGACCATTAGGTCCAGTCGTGACCGACTCTGGGGTTGCGGCACTCATCTTGCATTATTGGCCAAGGGAGCCAGCGTACAGCTTCCAGGTCATGTGGCCAGCATGACAAAGCCGCTTCTGGCGAACCAGAGCAGTACATGGAAACGGCGTTTACCTTCCCACAGTACCAGTACCTATTTATCTACTTGCACTTTGACGTGCTTTCAAACTGCTAGGTTGGCAGGAGCTGGGACCAGGCAACGGGAGCTCACCCCATCGTGGGGATTCGAACCGCCAACCTTCTGATCGGCAAGCCCTAGGCTCTGTGGTTTAACCCACAGCGCCACCCGCGTCCCTTTTTTAAACATACTTGAGTTTTAAAAGCAGCTAATTGTGTAGTATGGGATTGGAGCAGTGGCAGCTGTTAAATGAGAAAAATCCCACAAATAACCACAAACAGTCTATTCCAACACATTGTTTCTCAGCAGATTTTGGTTCGCATATTTCTATTATGAGAAGGCAGACACAGTCATGAGGCCTAAGAAATGCAAGAAGGTTAAGAGTCAGTAGTATATATTTAATTCAAAACAGGATCAGTTCTGGTTGAAAAGCATATTACTTCTGTGAAACATGTATCATTGCTAATATAGGAAAAGTCTTAGGCTTCAGGCTAACCTGGTAACATACATTATATGATTTCACTTCTACCTGACAGGTTTTTGGATAATATGCTGAAAAAGGACAGGGAAATTTTATGGGACAATGAAGATGCACAAGCCACTTAGTAAACTTTTTATTAAACTTCTGTAAACAGCAGTATTTCCCCACCACCAAAGCTGCTGGTTTCCCCTTTGTGAAACACACCCATGCTTCTCTTATCAGGGCAAATGGCTTAAGGGAGAAAACAATTTTATTCAGTGAAAATTATGTAGTTTTGCCCTGATTTTGGATATTAAGGAATGGGTTGTACACAAATTAATCGAGATCTCTCTATAGAAGCCATGCTCTCTCGCTGGTAGAAGGTAAATAGTCTTAGATTATTGCTCTCTACATAGACGCTGCACATTTAATTTAGACAAGATGGGGCAGGCATTTATGCTATTGCATCCAGTGTTTCTATGGCTCTAAATTCTACTGCTGAATGTAAGAAATGGGGGAATACCATGAACAAGTGAGCCTGGTAACGATCACTGCAGGCTATTCAGACTTGACAGTAAATTGCATTTAGTCAAATTAATGTCAGAACTTCAAATTATTTGCAAACATCCCGTGCTTTAATGCCCTCAATTTTTACCTCATTTCTCCAATTAAAAAATGAAGCCAGAGGAGCCTAGGGCACACTACATGAGAAGAACAGATTTGCTTCTGACAAAAGTCTCATTGAATCACTGTCGGTTGCATGCCACACTTTTATGGGAAGTTCAGTAGCAGAAAGGGGAAGAGGCAAAAAGTAAAAATAATAATAATGTATCTACAAAAAGATGTGTTGGGATG
The DNA here is from genome assembly GCF_963506605.1 of Zootoca vivipara. Taxonomy (NCBI): domain Eukaryota; kingdom Metazoa; phylum Chordata; class Lepidosauria; order Squamata; family Lacertidae; genus Zootoca; species Zootoca vivipara. The sequence goes on along the minus strand of NC_083282.1, from coordinate 52,141,541 downwards.
TAGTACATATTAGCCCTCCCATCATGATCTCAGAACTGTTTCTAGTATGCTGATTTTGGTAAACTCAAATAGCAGCTGTTACCTGTTTCTAATAACCAAAAACAGTGCCAAACATTCTCTACCCATGAAGGTTTTTATTTTTTCACTTGGCTTTAAGGAGTGCATTGCTATACAAAAAGCCTCCACCATGCACACTGAACTAGATCCTAATTTAAGATTATAATTTCAGCTATTACCACTATTAACTACATTTACAGCCTGTCTTTCCCCCAAGAAGCTAAAGGCAGCACACATTGTTTCCCTCTAATTTTCTTCTCAAAACACCCAGTTTAAATTCCAATTCTCTAATCACCATACTACAGCTAGATTGCATAATAAGGACAATGCTACAGTTTTGGGGGTGGGGGAGGAGGGATAACCTCTGACTGAAAAGCAAGGAAAATAATATTTCATATTTTATTTTATTTTTAAAAAACTATATTAGTATAATCATTAAACTGTATCCCAATATACAACTTGTAAAGAGGCTGCCTCAGACGGTCAATTAAATCAATGATCAGCAATAGTGACATGTTACTGAATTAATGCAGCCTAATCTTGCAACTTCCTGTTATCAAACAACTGCATGTAGCATTGCTTAGCAGCTAACAGCACTAAGCTAGAGAATGAAAGAATCTGAATTCCATTACTGTCTCTACCCAAACAAAATATGCCATTTCGGGAGTAGTGACTTTTCACAGAAAAATGTAGGCAGATTCCAGTTCTAATGCTCTGCGGCTATTCTCTTCCAAACTGTATGCCACTTGTTAAAAAATGAATTATCTAGGGTGAGATGCATAGAAAAGCATACAAAATGTATATAGTATGAAGGTAAAGCTTACATAGGGAAAGGGTAACGGTAAAGGTATCCCTGACTGTTAGGTCCAGTCACGGACGACTCTGGGGTTGTGGCGCTCATCTCGCTCTATAGGCCAAGGGAGCCGGCGTTTGTCCAGACAGTTTCTGGGTCATGTGGCCAGCATGACTAAGCCACTTCTGGTGAAGCAGAGCAGCACATGGAAATGTCGTTTACCTTCCTATTTATCTACTTGCACTTTGACGTGCTTTCGAACTGCTAGGTGGGCAGGAGCTGGGACCAAGCAACGGGAGCTCACTCCGTCGTGGGAATTCAAACCGCTGGCCTTCTGATCGGCAAGCCCTAGGCTCTGTAGTTTAGACCACAGCGCCACCCGCGTCTCTCACATAGGGAAAATGCATACAGAAATGCATGCAATTTAAATGCAAAATTCTGATGCAGTCTTTTTTTAAAAAAAATCAGCAGAAAAGGGATGAAACAAACTTAATTTTGAATGCATGTTAAACTGACACATAACAGAAATAGGCACACCTTGAATCAAGCCTGGAAGGGAACATACAACCAGGGCCGATCAAGCAGTATTGGAGTAATATGCTATGACCGACCTGTTCCAACAAATAACCTGGAGGTGGTGTTTTGTACCAGCTGAAGGTTCTGGACATGTTTCAAGGGCAGCCCCATGAGCATGTTACAATAGTCAAGGCTGAAGGTTACCACAACACACCTGATTGTGGTGAATTTTAAGTGAATTGCTCTTTTGAAGCGGATCACAGATAGAGAAATGCAAGCTGTAAATTATTTTTGGGTGTCATAGCAATTCCCATATATAGTGATTATTTTGTTGCATGCAATCATGATACTTATTTGGTAATCTTTCTATTTACCACCAACTTCTATTTACCACCAACTTGGTCCTTGTCTAGACATGAAAAGTGGCAAATTGGAAGGGCACTTTCCGTATCTAAAATGGAAGTGTTCAAAGTAAGTTTCTACAGAAACCAGAAGGTTCCACAGCCATGCTTCCTTCAGTCCAGTGTAGATCCCAGGTGTCAGCAGCCAGGGCTAGTGCCTACATGCTATTTGGTTTCTAAGGAAGGAAGTTGTGATGGCTGAGGAAGAAATGGCAACTTCCAGGTCCTGGAAGAGTTTGCAAAGGTACTTCTTCCAAACAGGAGGACAGAGGAAGCCTACTGTTTCACCTTCCCCCATCTCACCCCCAGAATCTAATCACACCACTTCCTACTACACACACCATGCATGATTGTGAGTCCCTGCTTGTCTATCATACGCCCAACATCCTAACTAAAAATGAAATATTATTTACATGTGGTAGCTATAGTGTTCACAACATGACATCTTTTCTCAACCACCATATCAACACTTATTTTGGAAACCGTTTCCCCCCACAGCAGATGCATAACTCTTAATTTGAGTATATTCACGAGGAAGCCAATAAAGTAGGAACTTTAAACAGAACAAAAACAGCATTTGTCCAGCTCTGGCAAAATGCATTTCACACTAATATTACGTTCAATGCCATATTTGATCCTGTCTGAAGAAAGCTTATTCTGATGCTTTTTTTTTAATTAGAAAAACACAAGTGGACAGCATCAGGAAGGTGTGTGTGTGTGTGTGTGTGTGTGTGTGTGTGTGTGTGTGTGTGTGTGTCACTTAATTTACCTTCTTCCATAAAGCAGGACATATTATTTCAAGCACTTGTCCTGCTTTTCTTTGAAAATTTACAACAGAAGGTTGTCCCATTGCTGAGCTTTCGATATAGTTCTAAGCAGTAAAAAAAAAAGTGCAGTATCTTGGATAGTTCAACCCAGAATCTCACATAATTCAGTGTGCGTTCTACTTTTAAAAATCCCAACTTAATTTTTATTATTGCTAAAGCAATTAGCCTAATAGTCTATCTGGCAAAGTGCAACCCATTACCTAACATGCGTTGCTAGCCTCTGTGACAGTGAGATTTAATGCAACCCTTTTGATCTATGCCAATCCTTAAGAACCATATAAGCTCACAAACGCATTATTCAGTTTAACAAAAATCTGAAAAATCTGTGTTGGCAAAATATGAAATGAGGGAACAGATTTTTCTAGAGAATTCTGTCCCAAGTGGCTTATGCTGTCTGAACCCTTTGTGAAATCTAATAAGTAGTTTTGGACTATGAACATCTATGTAGGTAACATGCATCTCAGGATTCTGTACTAGGAAGAAGAAACTGACTTTCAAAAGTGAACTCCTTTTGTTGCAGCTTAATTCAGTTATGAAAACCAAAAGCCAGATGTGAAAACTACTAACACTGACGAGGAAAATAAGGTGGGTAGCATTTATTATTCTTTACTTTCTTATTTGGCTAAAACTTAAATCTGTTAAGCATGTATATATTGTAACAGATAATGAAAGAATTATGAACTAAGCTGTTATTGAAAAATATACCCTTCAAGGCATCACTATGAAAGAAAAAATGGACTACCCCAAGCACTTTAAAATAGGTGCAGCAGCAATGTTAGGCTTTCTTGTGAACATCAAACTGCTCTGGGGTGCAGAGAACAGAGTTGCAGGGATTCAATCCCTGAAATGTGTTCCTTAAAGACAAAAAATACTATAAATGAAAATCAGAATTAGAATGATGTCCTTTATATACATATATAGGTTGAACTAGCCATCCATGGAACTCAATTAAAACTCTAAAGCGAAACGTATCACTTTCAGTCTAAGTTCTATTGCTTCCAAGAAATGCAGAAACTTGCACAGAGGGATCATACCATAAAATTTTAATCTTACAATCCTTGAGAAAGAGATCACTTTAAACGAAGTGCAGCATGCAAACATGCTACTCTTGCTGCACAAAGAAACAGTTGTGATCCTTACACTTCTTCTACCAAAACCAGAAGGAGAGCGTTTGTAACTCAAAATATCCCAACGAAAGAATGTAACCAACATCCATTTTTCTGTCATGACCAAAGTATTACACAGCCCTTTATTTGGGGTTATATGCCTTGTACTATATGGGAGCTGTCCAGGGTATTGAAAGTAATTATGGGTATGAAAAGGGCTTAGGGAAGTTTCTCATGTCACTTTTCTATTTTCTGAAATTGATTATTCTGTAATAAAAAGCACTGCAGCAAGAAAAATGGTCACACAAGTACATGGTTCCTAATGTGCGCAAAAGGTACACCTGACACCCCATTCTTATTCAGCTATGTAACCTCATGAACAACTATGCAAGAATCTGCCTTTAGGTGAGATAAGCTGCATCAAGTATTTGGGTTCAAAACTTCCCACTTCAGAAAGATCCTTAAAAAGGAAATGCAGAATAGCAGAGAGCTTGGAGCACTTCTTAACAGAACTAATATGGTAATACAATATATTACTTTCTTCTGCAGCCAGGAGTTTAAAAAGTAGCATGTTAACTGCCAAATATTAATAAACCATACACTTAACAGTGCTTTGTTTATTAAAATATTTAACATGTATTTATGCCTGCCAACATTCATTAAGACAGGAATATATCACCACGTTATTATTTCAGAAGAGGTATCTAAAATATGCTGGAGAAAGTTATCTAATCATTTGCACTGGATGGGGCTAAGATGGTAAGATACTAGTTGAATTGGTTCTCTTTCTTTTGAAACTACTGGATATGGGCATTGTGACAGTCATTGTTTCTAAGGAAAATGCCTGGCAAATGTATCCATGTTCCTTTTATTTCATTTTCCTGCTTTGTAAAATATAAAGTATAACGTCCTAAAAATTCAAGGTGGCAGCAATAATGGAGTCCCAATAAAGACAGGTGTGGTCTTAAGCCTGAAATAGAGGAAATTTAAATTTTAAATGCATGTAAGAGGCTTAGAAGGAGCAATTATAAATAAGTTGTCCCCTACATACTTTCCCCTTGACAGTATGAACGATACCAACAATTTGTCACACAATGTATAGGTGTTACTATTTCCAGTCATCCACCACTTACAGAACAGTCATTAACTGTAAACAGTTAATATTTTGTTAATCTTCCTAAATCTAACTCTTAGTGAAAGGGTACACCTTTAAGTAAACAAATAAACACTACTCTGATTATTTAAGAAAAGCACTACCTGAAGTGGTTAACCCTAACAAGATTTTGTGAAAGACTAAAGCCTAGTCCACTTTGATAGCTAAAAGATTTGAGTTGTCTCCATTTCAAAAGAAATTTTACTTGTTTTGCGCGGCTAGTGTTTTAACATGTTCAGGAAGGGATATCTGACCAGTTTTCAAACTCTGGACCTGCAGGTAATTCTGAGATTAGATACTGACCTTTCCTGAAAAATCAGCAAAGTGAACAGGGACACATTCCTATGCTCAAGCTTTTTTAAGCAATTCAAAATCTGTCTTTAGGAAGGTGGAGGCTGACTAAAAAGTCTACAGTGATTAAGGATTTGCAAATGTGTGGTTTACATTTTCTATTAAAATGGACCAAAGGGGGATAACCCATCATTTTAGGATGCTGAACCTTTGCTTCTTCCATAAAACCACTTCTCAAAGGAAGTTGGCATGTTAATAATTCAAACTCAGCAAGGATCCCCTTGGTAAGGATCTATTCCTTCCTAGTGCTGATGAATGATTGAGCCTAATTTAGCTAAGTGCTGACAGGGCCAACTAATGTTCAGCAACAATGATTGCATAAACAATGTTGTGCTTTAAGAAGCTAAGGCAAGGGTACTACACCTATTATGTAATTTAAGAAGAATGGCCAAAGCTTATTCTGTTTTGAACTGTCCTTCCATAGATATCAGGAAGTATTGGGAACGGGTTCTTAAACAAAAAACAAACAAAAAATAGTTGAGATCCATCCTACATATGTGAAATGGGTTAGAGAGGAAAGCACAGGAGTTTGCTTCTGCAATACTTAGTATAGAATGCATCTTTACCAGCTGAAGCATCAGCATTTAAACAAGCCCCCAAATACACATTCATATGCAATCATTCCAGCAACATAATCTCTAGCCTGCAAGTTGTTGAAAATGTTCAAGGAGTTAACAACTACAGAAAGAATTCAAACATTTTTCTGTCATTCATTTCCATCTGAGGCTGGTAGCTCAACTCTCAAAGTAAGACTAATCTACTACCCGGGTGTCAACACAGCTTCAGTTTAACCCTTCATCTAGAAAAGCTTTCTTGATATTCTTTCTATGAGTTTGTGATTTTTATGAATTCATAGGAGAACCTGAACTCCCCCCCCCCAAAAAAAATGTTGTTTTGTGCTATGTCCGTACTCATCCAGAAAAATCAAAAGAATTCAGCCTTGCCTTTCATGTGTTTAATTTGATCTGACAGTACTGCATAAACTGCTTTATCTAAGATCCAAATAATGCAAATATATATCTGTATTGTACAAAACAAGTTTTAATTTGCTTTCCAAAAGGTAAGCTCTGCAAGTCCCGATAAAACCTTGCAACTTTTTCCAACAAAGCTACTTACCAGGAAGCGAACATCATCAAAGCCATTGAGAAGCAGTTTGCTCTCATACTGCTGCAAGCCGATGGACTCCAGCCACTCCCCAACACTCTGCTCCAGCATCCGTGAACCTGACGAGAGAGGAATCGGCAGACGCTTGAAAAAGGAAAACCCATTAAGGCGGTAGCAGCGGCACTCTGAGGAAGACAGGTGGCATTGCCACATCATAGTCATTACCATAAAGAAGCCAAAGCAAGGCCAGAGTACAACAATTAGCTGACAGACAGTTCCTCTTCTGTACACAAACCATGAACAATAAGCTTCTGTCCTGTTCAAACTAGAGTGTTAATTGGTCTCCCGGTTATACTCAAACAAACTCTGAATCCAAGCTGTTTAGAACCATTCCTGGGGCCAAGGCATCACATGCACTGATTTTCTGGCTCAAGTGTGCTCCTTGCCAGGCAAAAGCATCCCAAACCTCACAAGACTCCAGGGGCAGCTCCTTGTTTCATCTGAGGGGGCTGAAAACTTTCCAAGGCATTATTCCAAGCCAAGGCTACAGGCACGAGAGACAAGAGAGGGCCAGCTCACAAATAAACACAGCCCAGCAGATGCTTGCATCCATGCAACTTCAGATGCATTACCTTGTACAACAGGCCAGTAAGGAAGACTGTTAGCACTGGAGGTGCAAAGCAGTTAGAGAGAAAATACATCTTCATGCAGCTGAGAGAGACAAACAGACATGATGGGTGTTCAGAAAAGCAGCAGCAGCCAGATTAGTGAACAGCTGTCCAAAGGAAGACATGCAAGACAAATAAAAACAAAAACAAAAAAACACAAACTGCAGTAGAAGAATAAAGATTTATACTTTTTTTCCCCCAACAGTCCCGGAATAGGCAAACCATGGTACAGGCTTTTCTTTGTTATTTTATTATAAGGAGTGGAAGCATGAGGGACAAAAAGCCTGAGCTTGGAAGTCCTGCCACTGTCATTTTATCACCTATCCAGATGCATGACATCCTGACAGCCGGTATTGACTGATGTGGGCTGGGAACCAGCGTCAACACCTAGACTGGAACAAATAAGTATACCGGAGCATCCAGTCTGAGCAAAAAGATAAATGGGCAGCTCATTTTCCACCCAACATGCCTGCTCCTGCCAGTTCTTTGTTGACTTGTATTTGCCCGTCCTTCATTTTCTTCCACTAAAGGCAAGTACTACCTTCAAATTCCTTACTGAGATAACGAACAGCTTTCAGAACAAAGCATCTTAGGGGGTGAGGAAAGCCAAGCAAGATGAACACGCCCCCTCCCCTTTTCTCCACAGCAGATAGGGTTAGATATGTCCTGGCACCTCCTTTCAGCCGGTTAGTCAGAAATAAATTCTTCCAAGAGCCCCGTAGAAGCTATATGAAACGCCTCTTCTTCCCTTCACACATCAGATGAGAGTCTAGGAACTTGTTACTTTCCCTGTGCAGTACTGGTCATATTTGATGAAGCAAGGAAAGTTCAGAGCCCACGTCTTTGCAGTCCTCAGAGGAATTGCTATGCAAGTCACGCAGAATTTTCTCAGTCTTCCTAGCATGTCCGTCACTGAAGGGCATTTGCAAAATATTGATGAAGACACCAGGGTTGCAGTCTTTGAACCCTGTGGTTATCAGAAGTTCTGAACATCCTAAACTAGCCTCCACCCCTTTCTTTCCAGACTGCCTACACAATGCAGTGCTGGCTATTATCTGAAGAATCGAGGGGTTAGAGATCCTGTTACACTGGCCTTCAGAAAAGATCCTCTGTTAAGCAAGTCAGTGTTAATGAGTGCTCGGGAGCTGGCCAGCCTTCTTAATGCATACTGCAGCACCAGGGATGCAGCACTCACAAAAGATTTCCTCCTCCCTTCTCTGACAAAGCCTGGGCAAAGGGACAGCATCTATATCCCCAGATTCCAAGCAGCAGGCTCTTGCTGGCCAGAGATTCTTTCCTTATCCAGGGCTGGTTCCTTTCTACTCCATAAGCAGGCAAAAGGACTCTGGTATTTTCCCAGGCAAGCATGTGTCCCTTTCGGAGAGCTGCAGCAGACTGCTTTGTCTAAAGGCAGAGAGCTCCACACTTGCAACGTCTCTCGCTCTCTCACTGGTTGTTCCCTCCCCTCTCCTCATGCTCACACCCCTCCCAGCAAAAGCAGTGATCAGGTTTCAGAACAGAAGCTGGCAAGGGAGAGAGAAATAAGACGGCAGCTTTGCAATATTCAAATTGCAATTTCAAAATTTATTTGATTACCCTGAGCCACGTGGTGTGGTTTTTCAGCATAAAACAGATACAGTATGTGGGGATTAATTTATCAGATGTGAGCTGAGATTTTCAGATACTGAAAGGTAAGCATGACTGAAGGGAGTCAGAGCAATTTGAAACAAACATACTACACCAGCTTTCTCTGTAGATTCCATATGCTTGCATGAAGCATTTGCTTCGTCTTGGATTATTAAAGATGCTTTGCCTCCACAGATCTGATCTGATACTGTAATTATTACACCGAAGGCAACTTTTGTGAAGCTACTGGGAAACAGAATTGCCATTGGGGGGGGGGGTGAAGAAGTCAAGTTACTAAACTCTTTCATAATTATTTGGGAGCAGCAGTGTACAAGGGCCCTGAAAGTTTTTAGCTTGGATGTTCGAAAACCAGAGCCAGAATATATCCAAAGGCCCTAAGCAGCATTTTAGTAATAAGTATAGTTTCCAACACCTAACTATTGGAATATAAAGTCAAAATCAAAACATAACTCCATTTCAAGTTTGAGAGTCTGAATAAATTGTTTATGTTATGAAACTGATGAAAATAGCCAACATAGTCTCATAGTTTGCCACTTAAGTCTGAAGCGTTTTCCATTTGCATAGCATAGCAAAAGAGAGTTAAGCTACAATTTGCCAGTTGAAACTAGTTTGCCAAATGAAATTATCCTCCCTCCTCATGCACTGTTCTGGGGGTTCCCCCATCCACCCCATGCCAATTTTGGAGATGCTGTGGGGAAAGCCCTGTTGCCCAAGCAGAAACCCTTGCATAGAACCCTACCCTGTGTGTTTAACTAGGGACAGCTCACTCAGGCAGCACCAAAACATTTTGGCCACCAGGAAGGCTACTACATTAGTTCAACCCTGAGCACCTTGGATTTGGTAGCAGTTTATTATAACAGGATTGCAACTCTGGCTGCAAGGCAAAATGACCTTGATAATCGCTGTACCTTCATGTTTGTACATCACTATAAGACAATGGCTACTGGAGAAACCATTCATTTATTTTGGGCATGTGCCTAGACATAAACAGACAGTATATTGATACATAGTCTGCATTAAAAAATGCATTTAATGCAAACATGAGTGCTAAACTGAAAGCATATCAACTACAGCCACCAAGAAAAGGCTAGACCAGCGGTTCTCCAACTTTCCACCCCCAGGGCCTGCTTCAGATAGCTGAAAATTACTGAGTTTCACCAGTTACAAAATGGTGGGGCAGGGGCAGAACCCATCTCAAAATGGTGGCAGGTAGAGGCAGTTTGGCATAATCAGGTGGCAATTACTGACATAATTTTCTACAAATATATAATCCATCTTTGGAAATTTCAAAATTATTTGTCACAGCATTTTAATTGTGGTGAGGAGTTTCATAGCTCATAGCTAAGCACAGACATTTGCTCTTGAGGTATTGTGACAGCCTCCTCATTTTAGGTAGAAATTGCTGATCCAGAGGCTCTGAGTGAAGGAGACTTATTCTTTTACCTATATTTTTCCCCTTCTCACCTCCACATGCCTCTATTTTTAGTCATGTCCTGCAATTTCTTTTCTCCCATTCTGCTTTCACACTCAACTGGACCTTAACCCCACCCCTACCTCAGCATGCCAGTTTCTTGTATCCCTCCTCCCTGGTCCTCTTTCATTCATCCCTCCTATAACAGCTCTCCTTTTTAAAATATCCCTTTCCTTTCTATTCCCATTTTATTTATTATTAATATTTATTAACAACAACATTTTATCTTAGTTTCTCATTTCCTTCAACACCTCCCTCTGGCTCTTTCTCCTCGGAGGAGGGAGACATTCATTCCCTCTTCCCTCACTGTACTTCTGCTTCTCAATCACTTGTACTCAGCATGGGTGCTGGCACTGGTCCAACCAAAATGCAGTGGCATGGCTAGGGGGTGGGGCAGGCATGTGAGGAGGCCTTGGAAAGGCCGTGGCACTGAGGCCACTAGTGGATCCTAGTCAGTGGTTTGGGAAACCATTAGTCTGTACCAATCTGTACCAAAAGGAGAACATTGGTACCAATTGCCAATCCTCGAAAAGAACAATAGGTATTAACTCACTGCACTAAATAATACTGTCAGCTTTACTACAGTGTTTAAAATAATGAACTGGATGCAAATTGCAATGAGCTTTTGTGCAGCAAAATACAGCACATTTTAGCTATACTGTTTAACTAGCTACCAAATTCTCTCTAATGCAACAAGACTTATGTAAGCAAACTGACGTTGCAGTGGCCACTCATTCTTCTCTGGCTTTGGGTAATAAAATGACGGATGAAATCACTGTAAAACCAGCACACTATATACAACCTCTCCATGCCAAGGGAATCCCCTCCTGCAAGAAAACTGCATCAAAGAGAGGGTTATTTTATGCCATGAAGCCATTTTGCTCCAACACAGTATTTTCTCAAGTAGAAGGGTAAGAATATTAAGTGGATTAACACCAGATGGAAAGTATACAAACCTTATATTGCAAATAGAGGCCTGAGGCCGAGGTTGTTGCAGAAAAACAAATGCTTTTGTTTTCATGTAGCAGACCCCTTTTAAAGATACGTTTCTGAGGATGTGTTGCCCTTTTAATAGATTTCTTAATCAGTGGTGCTAGTGAAAATGTTCATGGACAAGGATCAACGAGCACATTTCTATTGGGACAGAATGCTCACTCTTTGTAAAGCTTTAGAATCCCATCTTGGCAGTAGCAGTTTATATTGAACAGGGCATCCACACATCCCAAAGGAAAGAAAGGTCTACAACCTCTGCCAAAGGCTCTGCAAGAAGACCCCAAGCCTTTTAAATTTAAAGGTTGGTTACCTCAGTCTGGTACAAGAACCGAGACAAGGGACATCTATAAGAGACCCTTTGACATATAACCCCAACATAGCTGCCAAGTTTTCCCTTTTCTCGTGAGGAAGCCTATTAAGCATAAGGGAAAATCCCTTTAAAAAAAGGGATAACTTGGCAGCTATGAACCCCAATGTGTGGAGGGAAAAGGAAGAATGTGCCTGCTGCCCCCATTATTTAAGTGGATCCTGGCACCAACTCACACGCTGCTCAGAACATAGGCAAGGGGGCTGTGTGCATGTAGACTTTCTATATCGGCAGGAACTCAGCTGCACATGTATAGGCATCCCTTGCCATAATTCTGTTTAGCATACAGATGTCCTCCTCCGCCCTCCATGTTTTGAGTATACCTGTAGACTTGTGAATAGCCCTTCGCTCACTTCTAATTTTAGAATTAAAGGAAAAGCAAACCTTAGGAATTCATGTCTTTGAAGTGAGATCAGAAATGACGAAACAAAAACTTGACGAGCAACACCAGGAAGTTCTAACTGCCAGCAGTCTAAGTGACACTGACCAACAGAATATAAAGTGTTATGGTCCACACAAGCAGAAGAGGAGACAAACCATTTCTAATGGTAGTACTACTGAAGAGGCAAGTCTCATTTGATGGGCCACACATAAACATGTAGCCTAAAGGCTATGCTACTGGGAGTGGCACAGTTCCAAAGGCCTTAGATCAGTTCCTTCCACTAGGCAATTGTTATTTCTACTATGAAAAAAGAACCACTTTCAGCATGGTTGAATGCTATGCAATATTTCCTGGAATGTTCATTGCTCCTGTATCAGAAGATTATGACTATGAACACAATGGGCCCTTCCTCCACTTACATTGCCCATTAATAAAAATATGTATCACAAAATGCCTTTAGAAGCAGGCGATAAATTTAAGCGCACAGCTACATATTTGCAATATTTATCCAATTTAAGCGAGTAAATTTAGGTAAGTTGAAAAGATCGCGGCAGGCAGGCAGGGTTTCTTTATGTGAGCAGGACCAATTACTGAGCCACTTCAGAAAGGGGCATAATATGCTGAAGTGGGAAATCCAATCCAAAGAACAGCCCGATAGTTTCTTTTGAAACTTAAACTAATTTGAAGATGATTCCTTATGTTGAACTTGTTACAGAATAGGAGAGAAAGGATCTGCTGGGACTGCAGCTCCAGCAAATTTCCTTCATATAACCTTTATTCTACAGTCACATAGTCAGATTACGTGATTTTATAGGAAAATTGAATGACTCCCAATAATGTGCTCCAATAATGGCATACACTTTCTGTGGACACACACGAGACTCCTATTTCACTCCTCCTTTAGCCAGAGCAAGCAACAAACCTTAATCCGTGACTTAGCATTAAATCCAAACCAGGAATTATTGTTTGTTTCACTCCAAATGAACCAAGATGTTATACCAATATTTGTTCTTGGCTTACCAATCATGGTTCATTGGAAGCAAAACAAATCTTGATCCCCAGGTACGACATAATGTGAAGGCAATGATTGTAGTTAGTTGCTCCCACTTGCTAGAAGGGAGAATTGAAGCAGGAGCAATGTCCACATTCACAGTGAACCATTGACTGCACTTTACTGTAACATATGAACGGGGCCAGCAAGAACGAAAGGTTGCTGATAAATTCATATTTTTAAATAAACAAATAATCAGAACAGCATTATGGAGTGCCGGGGGGCGGGGAATGACAGAAGCAAATTATATTTGGCAGTCAAATGCAGCTCTGATCTGTTTTAGTTTAACTGATTTGCCAGAAAGTACATTTTTCTGCATCAACCAAGTAACAGAAAAGGCTATTTTGCCAAACGAGGAAGATCAGTGAACATAAATAGCACTGGTCTTCTACAATACCCACAATGAAATGACTCCCACCTTGCAGTCTTTTCTGCACAGATTACTAGGTGCTTGGCCTGTATTGTATTGCTTGTGTAGAAGATCCTATATATATATATATATATATATATATATATATATATATATATATATGCTATTCCATTAATATATAGGTCAACGCAACAGATTTGAAAAGTCTGTGGTATCAGATGAAGCTTCTAGGTTCATGCATAGCACTACATATTTGTTTCTATGTTGTCTGCTACAAATATGAAAGATATACCCAGCTAAATACTTATATTGTTTGGCCTGGCATGGATTTTGTTTTGTTTTTAAAGTTCTCAACCAGGGGGGGGGAGTTTTAAAAGTGAATAGCAGGCATCCCCAAACTTCGGCCCTCCAGATGTTTTGGACTACAATTCCCATCATCCCTGACCACTGGTCCTGTTAGCTAGGGATCATGGGAGTTGTAGGCCAAAACATCTGGAGGGCCGCAGTTTGGGGGTGCCTGGTGAACGGTGTATTTATTGCTTCATCTTAGAAAAATAACCTATTTCCAAAATGCATTCTTTAAGAGTTGTTCTTTATATTGTTATCTTTACTTGTTGTAAAAATAATTTGCTTTATAACATAAGAAATTGGAAACTGCAACAAGATGTTGTGGTGTACCCTCCCTCCTAATACAAGTTCTCTGTTCAGAGCCAGCCATTTCATCCAAAGAGGGCATGCCACTTTCTCTCTCCTGCTTTTTTTCTTTGAAAGGATATCCAGCATTCCTTGGCTACTGAATACACCTCACAGGACTGTTTCTGTGGTTTCTTCACCACTTTAGGCTCATTTTAAGGATTTTTTTTAATGCTTCTGCAAACCTTGGTGGGGCAGGGGGGTATAGCAGCCTTCTCTCTGAGAATCTGTGGGGTTATCAGAACTAAGTGGTAGCTTACAGCTTGTAGCTGAATTTCAATCCACATTCTTACTTCATGCTTCCATTCCAGGTGTGGAAGTCAATGTGTGGGTTTTTTTATTTATTTTAAGACCCTTTAATGAGCTGTAAAAACTTGGAACATTTCTGGTAATTTTCTGAAAAGCAAGTCAGTCTGCTGCAGCACCTCTGAATGTTTTCATGTTTTTGCCATGGGCTGTCACTGCTGTTTTGTTCTGCATCACATTTTTGAAACACAGTACTAAAATATTCCACAAGCTACTACAAGGTTTAACCAAAGATGAACTCCTGAAAATAATAAAAAAAATCACTTATTCTCTACTCCTTATACAGTATGAGGAAGTATTGCTGAAAAAACCTTGCTATTCCCCTCCCTCTTGCCCCAGACTACAAGACTCCTTAAAGCAATCTGATGAAAATGGTGCTTTAATTACTACAGCAATGCTTTTTCAATGACATGAAGATGCCACCTTCAGGACTTCATGTTGCTACAAATTACTGTTGAAGGCTTGAGAAGATGGGGGTGGGAGTAGAACTAGGATGCAGTCTTCCACCTTTGTCAGAAAGTCTCAGTCAAGGTTGCCCATGAAATAAGGGAAGGGACTGAGGAAAAAGGTATAAAAGGCATCTTTTCTCATGGCGAGTGGGGCTCTGGCTCATGTACATGCAAGAATCAAGATCCAGAAAGTGATTTTTCATAAATGAAATCAAGCCAGGAAATTATCAGACATATGGGCCCTTTATACGGATGGTTTAATGTTGCTTGAAAAGTGCTTTGTGTCCCACCCAGTTTACTGTTGCCTTCCTCCTCCTCTCCCCCTTTCTCCTCTTTTTTTACAGACAGTATTTTTTTCTGAGTATTTAAAATGTTTAAAAATGCAATATAAAAACTATACAAAAGGAAAGAAAAAAAGAGCCAAATAGACCTAAATAGAAAAAGCCAGCAGATAAAATGACAAGGAATCCATTGTATCTTTTTAAAGCCCTGCTCTTGCTGCATTTCACCCTGTAGTCTCTTTTTGCCTAACCCCGCCAAAGATTGTAAACTCTCTGAACACAGAGCCCATTTCTGTTGTGTGCAGCACATAACACAATATAGAAGCAATTCCTTCCTCAACAAGCCTTTTAAGTGGAGATCTTTATCCCAGTCTGAATCTGTACTGGATTTAAAGCTATTTTCATATATGATATATATTTGTGTGTGTGTGTGTGTGCGCGCGCGTGCGCGTGCGTGGCATCATTTTTAGATACTTGATGGTTAGTAATTCATGAATGGAATCAAACAAACTAATATCTAAATAAGTGAAAGAAGGCAAAACTGGAGTCAGATAAAATGTATGGTATGAGCAGCAGTGAAAGTGGAGTTGTAGTAAAGGGGGCGGGGTAGCCAGTCCATTAAATTAAACATCATGGGGGGGGATCCAATATCATGAAAGCTGGCTTTCTCTTCTCCCTCGTACACCTCTAAACCCCAAATTTACTCCAGGGGGATCCCCAACCCTGGCCATTCTGCTGGCAGATAAATATTGATGGATATATCCCCATCTAATCAGGGATTGCAGAATAGCAAATTGCTGCCTCTTATCTGGATTTGTGGTCTTAAAGGGAGCCCTTAAGATAGCTGAATATCTCAACTATGGGTTGAGAAGTACAAGGTTCCCTAATGTAAGTCCCAAATGGGCCGAATGTTTGTACTGCTCTTGCACTTGTTTGAATTGACTCACACCCTTTAGCAGTTCAGCATGGTACCTGAAATCCTCTGCTGTTCCTGAGAAAAGTCAATGCCTTCACCAATGGAGCTCATTATTTTTTCAATCTGAAAAACATAAGAAATTATTAGTTGATAATTGAGCAACACCTGACTAGAGAGCTGCTTAATCATATAATTATATAAAGGTGCACGTCCAAGAGATTTGTATTGTTGTCTGGAAATAATACCGGTAAACTCATGGTAAATATAAGAGAGAGAAATCTATAGAAGCATCTTACTAAGCTGATAACTAGCAAGAAAGTGGTAATATTTGTTCATACTGTAGAACAATCTATTCCTCTGATTTCACCTTAAAATACAGAAACTCCCCACTACCAATAAAGAATATGCCACTCCAGCTAAGAAGAACCATCAAGGCAAATAACCCAATACCAAGTTGCTTCTACTGAAAGGCTGCAAAGACATTAGAATGAGCTGGAAAACATGAACAGAAAGCAGCAGTATTCTAAAGTACATTTCAACCAGGAAGAGAGAGGCCAGTCAATCTAACTGAACAACAGATTCATGAAGACGCTCCCAACAAGCATTTACATCTCAAAAAAAAAAGAAGAAGAAGAAGGAATCCGTTGTTGTAGTCAATGCCACATTCTGGATAATTTTTTTAAAAAATCTACATCTATTAAAAAGTACTTTGACAAGTGGTCTTAAGTACCAACATCTAAGCAAATATTCAACCTACAGAGCATGACGCCCAGGTACTTCTTGTGCAATCCTGAAGGAAGGAGGAGGAGGAGGAGGAGCTTCTTTGGGTTTGTTTGTAGTGTATGCTCAAAAACCTAGGAATACTGTCTAGGAATAGACATGGGTGACATATGGCGTTGATGCCCAATTTCTGCAAGACAGTAATATCTAATACTCCATTTAGTTCTGCACTGTTCAACCCACAAACCTTGACATATCAAGTTACTGCACATCTCATTTAAGCTATCAAGGTTAAGATGCACTTTAACAGCAGTGGAAATAGACTTCTGAGGTATTTCTTCATAATATCTGCTATCTTATGCTACCATAATAAAATCAACTTATTATGAAAGAGAAGACTGAATCTCAAGATGACATCCCTGACAAATTACCAAATTATCGGAGTACTGCTTCTTATGAGCAAATGCCTAAGGACATTTAACAGACACAATCATGTATTTTCCCTGTTCATCTCACTTCTCCTGTACAGTATCAACTTTTAATTGCACTACAACAAGTAAACAACAACAAAAGTAGCAATAGGCTAGATTTACTCCTATTGGGATACCACTGCTTTGTTTTAGCAATTTTTTCAAAAGCAATGAAAGGCCACTCCTCTCATTTTTTAGGGTCCTCTATGGGGACGTGGGTGGCGCTGTGATCTAAACCACAGAGCCTAGGGCTTGCCGATCAGAAGGTCAGCGGTTTGAATCCCTGCAACGGGGTGAGCTCCCGTTGCTCGGTCCCAGCTCCTGCCCACTTAGCAGTTTGAAAGCAAATCAAACATAAATAGGTACCACTCTGGCAGGAAGGTAAACAGCATTTCCATGCGCTGCTCTGGTTCACCAGAAGTGGCTTAGTCATGCTGGCCACATGACCCGGAAGCTGTATGTCGGCTCCCTCGGCCAGTAAAGCAAAATGAGCGCCGCAACCCCAGAGTCGCCCACGGCTGGGACCTAACAGTCAGGGGTCCCTTTACCTTTACCTATGGGCTCCCTCTAAAAAATTGACATTAAATTCACATCCCCTCAGTATGATTTTATAGAATTAAGCTTGTAGCGTAATGTCTAAATGTCAAAGACCTCCCGCAGGAAAAAGCATTTTTGTCCAATAATCATATGAGTTACAACATGTTTGATATAGCACATTGACTTTTATATGACTCTACAAATAGCACCAGAACAGACTCACGTTTTCAAAACCCAGCAAAGGAAAAACACAAACACCAAGAAAGCAGAAAATAACTGCACACTAAGCAACCCCAGCAGTCAGCCTGCTTCCCAGATTAGGCAAAGTTTTGCAGGTTTCTTACATTGGAGAAAGATTGAACATCGGCGACATCAGGCACCTGCTGCTGAAACTGCTGGGAAAGAGCAAAACATGCATTTCAATCCATCAAGTTAAGCACAATTTTGTCTAGGAGAATGGATTATGCAAGGTCTCTTCTTAAGACTGTTTGATTCAGAACAGCATAAGTTCAGAATTTAATAAAGGGCCATATTTCCTTTTTTCTTTTCTTTTTTGTCCAATGAGTTGCCTCCTGGTCTTAAGCACTGCAGGTAAAGTTTTAAACTATTCTACAACTTCTATGGTTGGTTGTGCAATTTAGCATTAAACTGAGGTAGATACTCAAAAGCAGATGTGGAAATAGGGTTCCCAATGTTTTTAGTGCACTAAACTATTTTCAGATTTTCTGTTTCTCATACTTGTAAGAAGTGAGTACTTTACAGATAGTTACTTTATGTATTTCTTTGGGGGCAACATCCTGAAAGGAGCTTTCTTAGATTGCAGTCATGAGGACCATGGGGGTGCAAGAATAAAAGAAACACAAAGACAAGCATTTTTAAATCCAATACAGTATACACAAAACAGTCAAACCCAATAAAATTGTTTCCTGAGTACATAAGATGACCCAATAGAAACATGGATTTTGATCAGTTATTTCAGATGACAGTATGAAGTCTTTTTATTCCTGACAAATGCCAATATGTATAAGAGTGCAGAGAACTTGTTTTAGAAAAGTCTAAAAGTATGCTTTTCCCAAAAGCATATATTGCAGAGCTTGGATCTCAAGACACATGAGCAATGCCCTACTCATGAAATGGGACTACAGTATCTTGCTCTCTCTTCCTGATTGTAGCTCAGTGCTTTGTGAAAAGCCTACCTTGCGTGATATTGTGTAGAGCAGGCATCGCCAAACTTGGCCCTCCAGATGTTTTGGGACTACAACTCCCACCATCCCTAGCTAACAGGACCAGTGGGATGATGGGAATTGTAGTCCCAAAACATCTGGAGGGAGAAGTTTGGCCATGTCTGGTGTAGAGGCTCAGAGTACAATCTTTCTCCCCCTTACATGAGTTGAAGTGACATTTCAGTCATGCTAGAGATCCTTGGATCCAAATCACATGTTCAACTGTGTTCAGATGATACACGACCCATTTTCTCCTTCCCCACATACACACACTTGCTTACATTGCACAAAAAATCTCATATGAGAACTTTGGGGTTGCTTCTTTTAAAAAGGAAAACACCCTCAGATGACTTAATATCTGAAGGGCCTTGTGAAACCCACAGGTTTATAATCAAGTTAAATAGTAAACCACTAGGCAAATTCAAGTACCTATTCTCTGTGGCCCACCTGGCAACAATTCCCTATACGTATTACTGTATTTATGACATTCATAATTTTCAAAGGGCACCTCAAGTTCACCCTTGAAAAACAGCTGCAATCTAGAGGGTCAGAGATTTACAGATGCTTTGAGGCCTTCACTAGCTCAATGCTTTGTTATCCAAAAATGTTGGCGGTAGATTTTTGGGGTGGGGTGGGGTGGGAGAAATAGAGGAGTCCAAGTAAACAGTCCATTTTGGTAACAGTAACTAGCTCTGCTCTTCTATCACTCCACCGACAAATCCTATTATGCACATCCAACACGCAAGTGCCTCAGCATTTAAGCCTAACAAAGTCCCTCCATTTAGAACAGCTGTGCCCCTCCCTTAGTGGAAATGTGGACATTCGCCAAAAGGCTTCATTTAGCATGCACTAACAAAAGCAGCTTGACATACTCTGTGCTGGAAAACAAACAGAACTTCCATGTCTGTTAATATCTTTTGCCTCTTCAATCCCAGCTGATGCATAAAACACTTAAACATAAAATTCTTCGGTAAAAAGGTAAGTGCCCTGAGGGATGCTTCAAGGCTGCCCACCTTGCTTTCCCCAGTCTCTGCTAATCTGTTTCAAGAGTGTTTTTAAGGATAAAAAATAGCTCAATGAACTTCAAGGAAGGGAAAGCGTAGGACTCCCTTTTGTGCCAAGTTACTTCAGTTTTGATGAAATAATTAAAAATGCATCACAAATGGCACTAGTTCTGCCTTAGTGCTGCAAGGCCGTCAGTATCAAACTGACAAACAGGGACCGAAGGGCGTGTGCACCCCCTCCCGCTTAGATACTTCTCACGAAATCCCATTGAAACAGTTTCCCCATGTAGAACCCCCCATAACCCCTGAATTTAAAAAGTCATTGAGCATTTTGGCATGAGAGCTGCTTTAGGCAAAGCTGCTTCCTGGTTTGTCCGTGCTATTTTTGTCTGCATTTTGCTTTAAGTAGTTCTCAAGTCAACCTCAGAAATCGCTGTTTAATTTTTGGGTGATGTGTCTGAAGCCCCGGCTTCTGATCACTAACAATCCTATGAACTGCTTCTGAGGTTAATCTAGCTATCCCTTTGAGCCTACTGCCATCCCCATAAGGCCAAGAACATTGATATTTCTTTTCTCTTTTTTTAGCCCTTGGGTTACAGATTTCTGTGCCAAGCATAAAATTCCATGCTTGTGCACAGCCATTCATATAAAAAACAGTACAGCGGGGAGACACAGCTCAGTGCATGTTGTGGTTTACATATGGTACGTGTAGTAACTATCTGCAGATAGGCTGACAATTATTTCAAAATAAAAGGTCTCTCTGTGATCAATGTTTATAAGTGATACAGAAAAGGAGCAACATACAGTTTGCTGCCTTGACAGTTTCTTTAAAAAAGACAAATCATTCCTATTGCTACGTAACAAGCATCTAACTGTACTAACATTATAAATCCAAAATAGTATAAAAAGGAAATGGTGATGCTGTTGCAAGTCAACCTGGTTTAACGGCTTCCAAAACTGTGGGAGGTGAACTGCTACCAGGGAATTTAACGTGTGAGCAATCCATGGTGCAAAACTTTATCTTTGAAAAAAGCAAGATTTCTCATTCTAATGATTGCAGGAATATATTTGGAAGCATTTGACAAGTTGCCAGTCTTCATGCAATAGAGTCAACCCAGCACAGATCAAAGCTTTCACATGCTTCTCCCAAGCTTACCTGGACTTGCTGCTGCCACGTAAAACTTGGTGTATGTACCTTTGCATGAGGTTCCAGGGAGTATCAACAGCATATCTATAGAGTGCATCCCCAAGTGTTTCTCTTTTCTGTTGTTTTTCCCCAGTCAAACTGGGGCCATTACATAAAATGTCAAGCAGCTCTGAAAGTAACAAGTTGCTTCTCTTGCCTGCATTGTGTGTTCCCACTACAGTTCAGTGCATCTGTCAACTATCATGGAACTCTAAGGAACAATGTTTTACTACTGGAACTTCAATTATTCTCTCCTATAAAATCAATGCATATGAGGTAATATTACCCAGTAGTGACTGGTTTAACGATTATGGGAACGAGGTTGTGTTTATTTGAAGCAGGGATTTGTGATAGCAATATAGTAAAAAAAGTAATCAGCAAGACAGTGGGTGGAAGACATGGCGGAAGAACTATATGCAGTGCTTTTTGGAAAAAATGTGAGGTGTCAGTACTTATATATTGATCATATAAGTGTCACAAATTGGGTGCCACAGGCAGCAAAAAGTGAGTGGTGCCACAAAAAAGCCCTGACTACATGTATATTTTGGGCTACAGCTGAAAAGTTGTATAAAATATCATATAAAAGAATCACAAGACAGAGAAACCAGTAGGCGGACACTTCAATCTCCCAGGACATTCTATATACAATATCTCAAAGTAGCTGTCTCATTACAAAAGAATTTCAGAAATAGACTGGAAAGAGAAGTTGCTGAATTGCCAATTACCAACTTACCAATTACCAAACTTAAAACCATGGAGAGACCTGGTCTGAATAGAGACATTGGATTGTTATCTCATTATACATGATAAAACTATTTTTAGCCATCTCACCCCTTGCTTTTTCCTGTAAAACTACACCTATCAGCCAATCACCCATTCCCACCACCCTTCTGAGTAATACCCCCCACCCACCCTCTCACTATATACAGTGGTACCTCAGTTTACAAACACAATTGGTTCCAGAAGTCTGTACTTAACCCGAAGCGTACTTAACCTGAAGCAAACTTTCCCATTGAAAGTAATGGAAAGTGGATTAACCCGTTCCAGACGGGTCCGCGGAGTACTTAAACTGAAAATACTCAAACCGAAGCGTACTTAAACCGAGGTATGACTGTATAAGGGTCTGGTGACTTCTGTTTCAGTGTATCTGAAGAAGTGTGCACGCACACGAAGGCTCATACCAATACTGTAACAAACTTAGTTGGTCTCTAAGGTGCTAATAGAAGGATTTTTTAATTCGAATTTAGATAATAGTTAATTGTACAGTAAAACCTAAAACACAGGCCGTATGGATGTGGAATGCTATACTATGCTTCTCATTACAGTAGGGTAGCTATATGTTTGGAATTTCCCAAACATGACCAGGATTTGGTCGTCAGAAACAGTGTCTGGGTGGGAATCAGAAAAATGTCTGGGAAAATCTGGATGTATGGCAACCCATGTCGGAAGTGTAGATTTTGGCGAATTTCACTAAAAATAGCTCAAAAACTAAAAGCTCAATAACTTTTGGGTCCGGATTTTCACTTTTTGAAATATGGTGACCCTACATTACTGTTGGGACAAAACAACAGCCAAACAACAGCCAAGCTTCTTAGGATTTATTTACTTAGCTACTAATGATCAAAATCAATTTACAGGTACAGTATACTTGTGCTGTTGTACAAAGTTGACGCAAAGAGACTCACAGAAATTAGTAAATGTAAACTGCATTTTCATTCTTGCTTTAGCTTAATTATGAGCCATACAAAAAAATCTCAGTTTGAGAAGAGCCTTGTTTTTTCCTGAGATTGAGTTCTAAGTAAATTAGTTTTAAAATAAAGGCGAGAACACAGCCAACATTTTTTTCTTAATCTAATTGAAAAAAATTTAATACAGGCGGTGACCATTTTGTGCATGTCCAATTGACGGGCAACTGCTGACACGTGCATTGGTCTCAGCCCCGGGGCAGCGGTGGAACAGGCTTACGCACGAATGCTGACATGCACAATGACCCTGAACGCAACCCCTGCACAAATGGGGAGTTGCCTGTATTTTAATGCAATTAGTCTCTTTTTTCTGTTTTCTGAGGAAGCTATAACTTCATATGCTCAATTTTTTTTAAAAAAACCTCTTGACACAAATATAATTTAGAAAAAGGCAAAGCTAATAAATAGGCTTTATGGAGCCTAAGATCTTGGCATATGGGCACATTGTAAAATATAATTTACAATGCACTGCAGGCTAAGAAGCTGCTGAGCACTAACAGCCTCAACTAAACCTAAAGTGCTGTTTTCATTTTGAAAATAGAGCCTATTTCAAGACAGCCTAAAACAGGAGTGGGCAGAAGGTAGATCAGAACCTATTGAAAGATCTCTAGGTGATTTGAAGCAGATCAGCAAGAATTTCTGACTCCCAGTTTAACAATGACAACAAAATTACTCTGTCATCCTGCTGAATCTGCAGAAGCCAAACAAAAAAGTGTGTGTGTTTCTGTTTGTGAAAGGGTTCAGTTCAGCTTTGGCATTGTAAAATAAAACTTCTAGTATCAGAATTCTTTAATTCTAAGCATCTGCTTCTTGCATCTGTTTCTAGTCTCTCATGTTCTAGCAAAAAAAAACCCCAAACATGAAGCCTGCCTACCCCAGGCTATAGAGAAGTAGCACTTCCTGAAGAGAAAAAAATGGTAATCAGATTATTTCCTAGCAATCCATAGGTCTGGCAGACCTCTACAAATATGGCTTCCAATACATTGTTATTTCTTCTCATTGCTTCCTGGCATGTAATGAAACTAGAAACACCACAAAGAATGCTTTTTGTGTGATCATAGATACAATCCATGTTGGTCCATAGAAAAGTAAGCACAACATAAGACCAAAACCAAAATTATTCTCATACTTTCAGTTTTAAAGCGCTGGAAACTTTATTTGCATTAGCCACCAGCCATAGCAATAACGCTGTGGATACCATAAAGAGCATGTACAGAATAAATGCACAAATAAAATTATGTTCATTTATACACATGCAGAAACAGATTTCAGGTAAATCAGCTGCAAATAAGTTAATGCTGATATTGCTTTAGAAAGGCAAAGCCAAGTAATATGTCCCAGAACATGTGAAAAGCTACCAATGAAGGACAGCTTTAGCATTTGAGAAGTGTAAAAGGAAAATATGAAGTCATATTCTTCTCAGTAGCCAAGAGCAGTAAAAACCGTAAGATTCAGTTTATGAATTACATGACCACATTGGACCACAAGTTTTAAGGGAATCGAAAACCAATGCATAATTAAGGTAATATATTACTTGTCACTATCCTTCCTATAAACCAAAACCAGGACTCCACAAGATAGCAATTACAGTACTACACAGAGAGCAAAGCCAGGGCAGTTTATGATGCTTGGCTAATTTGGTCAGCAGCTTCATGCCACAGAATTATAGGTTTGTATGTTCACTGTTATTTCATTCCACATATACATAATATAGTTGGCTTGCCTGTTAAGAGCTTGGCAGCACCAATATTGAAGACTTGAAAATTTAATACTATTCTTATTAATCTGAATTCAAAGTAATAAAATAAAGTTGCATGCTTTACAAATTACCTAACCAAATGCATGGCCTTCCCTTAACAAGGAATATTATCTGGACATGGACTAAAGACATAGCAATTTTAGCAAAAATATGTACCCTGGCAGCCTTTCCTTTCAAATAAATCAGACAGCTCACTTTCGTCCTGAATGGATCACGATGGAAAGGTTAGCAACATAGACTGCAAACTAGATCCTAAGCAGTCAGGTAAAGATCAGTTGGGAATATGGAATAAGCTTGGGATATGAATGAAGCTCTGAAACAAAACACGGATGACTGAAGAATCATCCATGTATTTTCAAGAAAAGCAAAACATGTTTTGAAGAAGAGTCACCCCTCCACAGAGAAATAAATTAATGCTGCTTTTAAAAAAGAATGTGTAGTTTCATTTTTCACCATATAGTGGCAGCGTTTACCAGAAACTTTTCCAATTCACCTGACAAATGTTTGCCGATGCATATAACAATTTTTTTATACTGCAAATTCATGCGAACAAAAAAACTAGTGCTCTAGCAACATGTGATCTTTAGTTAGTGCAAGAACAAGAATTCTATATTCAATGCCCCAAAATCTGTCAGATCAGAATTAAAGTTTTCTCATGTTGGCTCAAGCTCCACAAAGCTAAGAAACTGAAAATCAAAGCAGGTGGTCTAACAGGATGTCTGCAGTTTAAAGTATTTACAGTGATGATATTCTATAGATTTGTGTACTTGCAATACAAACCATATATATATATTGCAAGGTTCAGTTGCAAAAAGCCTTGCTTCACATGACTTCTTGTTGCAAGGCAAATAAATGAGCACGTATTCTAAAGACAGACTAGGAACCAACTGGGAACTATAGGAAGGTCCATGCAGAAGGCAAAAGGAAAAGTTGCAAAGTACGGTCGTATCTTGGATCCCGAACGCCCTGGAACTCAGACATTTTGGTTCCCGAACACCACAAATCCGGAAGAGATTGTTCTGCTTTGTGAATGTTTTTTTGGAATCTGAATGTCCGACAGGGCTTCTGATTGGCTGCAGGAGCCATGATTTGGTTTTTGAATGTTTTGGAAGTCAAACAGACTTCCGGAACGGATTCTGTTCGACTTCCAAGGTATGACTGTACACTAAAAAGGGGGGGGGAGCAATGTGGGATAATGTGGTAAAGGTGATATATATCTGATCTAAAATCAGAAGTGACAAATATCTGAGAATCCTTGGCACAAGTATTCTACACGCCCAGTCAAGCTGGCAGTGTTTCCAGTCCTGGATGCAGCTGATCTACATAATATGGAGAGTCCATGGGCTGGTTTTACATAAGCTACACAAAGATGCACAAATGAGTTGCAGTTCTGGTGTCTCTACAGCCTACTTTACGCATCACATTTTTCCTAGATGACCTCTGTGTGGGGAACTGCATATGCAACATGTGTCTCACAATATGTCATGGTTACACATGTTTGGAAACCATACAGGTCCCCAATGTGCAAACTGTAACAGCATAATGTGCAAACTGTAACAGCATAAAACATTTTCTGTTAAAATTACTGGTACATTTACAGGATGCCCCATAAAACCGATGCAAGCAGTTTAAACTTTCACAAATTATGAAACAGAAGCTTTCCTTTTGGGAATTATAGGGACAGAGCTACCCAAACTGCATAGAAATTTATTAATGTATGTGACTACAGAGGCAAGAATGTTACTTGCCCAAAAGATGGAAAGAAGAAGAAGTCCCAGCAAAAGAAGAATGGATACAAAAACTTATGGAATATGCAGAAATGGCAAAATTTACCAGAAAAATAAGAAAACAAGATAACAAACATTTTATAAAAGAATGGAAACAGTTTATGGAATATTTACAAACAACCTGTAAACAGATAAGAACATTGGCAGGATTATTGTAATAGCCTACAGCTTTATAAGAGTATATATTTAAAGTAGATGAGTAAATTAAGTTAATTTGGATTTGCAGAAAATATTAAAAATAAATTTAAAGAACCGCAGAAAGAGGGGGGGGGAAGAAGTCAAGTTTAGAAATGGTAAAATGACTGTAAAATGATTGAAATATATAAAACTGAAAATCATAAATAATAATATAAAAGGGATTATTAAGTTAGGGGAACAAGAGATGTGTATTGTAAGCAGGACCAGACAAATTTTAAACATTGTTTATTACATTTTTATCCCACCTTTCCTCCAAAGAGCTCAAGGTGGCATACATAGATCTCCTGTTCCTCATTTTATCCTCACAAGTTTGTGAGAAAGGTTAAGCTGAGAGACAGTGACTGGCCCAAGGTTAACCATTGAGCTTCATGGCTGAGTGGGGATTTGAACCCAACTAAGTCATAAACAGAGCTGATCACTAAAATTAATTACGGTACTTAAGTGATTTCAATGAGTCTACCTTGAGTGCAACTTAGTTAGATACCACCCTTTGTATTTTCTAATTTCTTGGATATTCTGTTGTTTGTAAAAGATATTGCTTCAGTCCACTCTGTTTTGATGTCCCTAAAATTGTTGTATATAAGCACAACTGGATTTCAGAATTAGCTGAAATCCCTTGCATATAATTTTCATTATGATGTCTCTGAATTAAATTTAGTTGTTGCCTTAGTCACTTTATTCACAAAGGTGACCAACAACAAAATACAAAAACAGTATGAACACTAAAACTGATTATAGCAAACACAATCAATAGAAACCTAAAAGTACACCTATATACTCTGAAAGAAAAAAAAACACATCAATATAGACAAGACAGGTCTTACAGATTCTGCCCACTAAACAAAGCCACAAATTCAAATCGAGGGCCCTGGAAAAACAGGAGTTTTTGCCTGGCACCTAAAAATAGATAAAGATGGCACCAGGCCATCTGTGGTAGTATCCCACAAGCAAGGAGTATCCCACAAGCAAGGAGTCACCATTCTCATGCTGCCACTCTCCGAACTTGCTATGGAGGGGGTCACATGGAGAAGGATTCAGATTATGAATGCTGGGTCCAAGCTGGGTCCAAGCTGGTTTATGAGGGGAGATGTGGTCTTTGAGGTACCGGGGGCCTAAGCTGCAGAATACGTTATAGGTTACGAGGAGAACTTGAATTGGAGACATGAAACTAACTGGAAGCCAGTTTTGTTGTTCCAGAATTGGTGTTACATGTACAGACCATTCTGTACCAGTCAACAATCTCAGTGGACGATTGGCAAATGAAGATGATGGAGTATATGGAACTGGCTGCGATGACCGGGAGAATTCGCGACCGGGGAGAAAAAACGACTGACGAAGAGTGGAAAGACTTTAAAATCTACTTTTAAAAATATGCTAAAATTGTATATTAAGATTAGATTTAGAAGGGTATAGAAACTGTGGATTTAGGAATTATGTGAATATAAACAGACGCATGAGAGATTTGAAATTGTAAGAAATTTTTAACAATGAATTGGAAATTGCTAAAGATAAAGGAGAAATGAACCGCAGATGGAGGGAACTTGAGGAAGTCCCCTTATATAACGTTAAAAGAAAAGGATTGACTATTTGGATTTTTGTGTTTCTTTTTATTGTGATGTTATTGTACTTTATTGTATTAGTGTGTTGTTGTTTTTCTTTTTTCTTTTTGTGCTGTTTTTTGTTGTAAAACCAATAAAAATTATTATTAAAAAAAAATCTGGCAGCTGAATTTTGAAATTGCTGCCTATTCTGAACCATCTTCAAAGGCAGCCCCATGCAGAGCTTTTATGAGGTCTGGGGTGGGAGTCTTGTTAGAATAAAGTTATAAACTCAAACAAAGAGGCCGCCTGTTCTTGGCTTAGCCCTCCGAGGCCCGGGAGAAATGTACTCAGCTGCCCCCACACTCTGCACAGGCCTGTTCAAAGGAAGCCCCCCCCCCCAAAATGCATTGCAGTAATTAACCTAGTGGTAACCACAGCATAAAAAGGTAAAGGGACTCCTGACCATTAGGTCCAGTCGTGACCGACTCTGGGGTTGTGGTGCTCATCTCGCGTTGTTGGCCGAGGGAGCCGGTGTACAGCTTCCAGGTCATGTGGCCAGCATGACAAAGCCGCTTCTAGCGAACCAGAGCAGCACACGGAAACGCCGTTTACCTTCCTTCTGTAGCGGTTCCTATTTATCTACTTGCACTTTAACGTGCTTTCGAACTGCTAGGTTGGCAGGAGCTGGGACTGAGCAACGGGAGCTCACCCCCGTCACAGGGATTCGAACCGCCGACCTTCTGATTCGCAAGCCCTAGACTCTATGGTTTAACCCACAGTGCCACCCGCATCCCCTAGAACCACAGCATAGTTAACAGTTAAAGTTGGTGGAAGAGACTCAGTGCCACCAAGGCCACTTGAGCCTCCAACAACAGGAACTGATTCAAAATTACCTCCAAGCTGCATATCTACTCTGATCCCATCCATCTGGTCAAGGGAACCACCCACCAAGTGTCTTAGTCTTGTTTGGATTGATTTTCAGATTATTAGCTCTCATCCAGCCCATTACTAGGTGAGACATGGTGAGCACACCCATTCATAAATAAGTAAAAATAAGTATTAAGTATTGTTTTGCTCATTTGCTTGAATGGGACATCAAAGCCATACAAAGTGGAGTCTAAAGTTGTTCTACACCTGAAAAAATGCATATATACAAGTTAAACATGATTCTGAAACTGGGATGCCAGCATTTCACATCCTGGCAGAGGCGTCACACATCCTACTCCAACCTTCAAGTACAAGAGCAATTTATTCACATTATGTAAAATTTAGTGTGCTTTGACTGCTGCACACTGAATTCACGTCAGCTGAATATTTATGAGCAGATTACAGAAACAAATTTACCACTTTAGCCTTCAGCTAAGTTTAAAGGCATTCAAATATTTATACTAACTACAGCCCACTTCAGACATAAATTCAATCCTTAATTTATTCCACAGTGAAGCGAGGCAATAAGCAAGGTTCTGCTATATTATGTTTTGCTTCTTCCTTTGATATTTCTACACCCTGCTTTTAAGCCATTGTCAGGGTGCACACTTCAGCCTTTGCCATTCAACAAGCCTACAAATTGGCACAGGATCTGAGGTATATAGTGTGCCCCATTGGCTCAGAAAAGGCTCTTACTGCCAAGCCAGCGGTATCTGTCTTACTTAAGGGCTCAAGGTAGGACAGAGCTCTGCCTTATGCAGCTTCAGGTTGGGAACGAAAGTGAGCACCTATAAACAAGTTATTCCTTCCCATTTTAACCTAACTTATACACAGTGCTAGTTTTCTAGAAAAAGGTGCCGGAACTCATCATGAACACCTTCCTTGTTCTCTTATAATGGCAATGGTGCCTACCTGAGTGGTGCCAGAACAGAGTTCCAGCGAGTTCTGGCTGGAAAAAAGCCCTGCTTGTACATGCCTTACACCCTAGCACTTACTCTGTTAACTTTGGTCATTCTCAGTTGTATCCCATGACTCTATACTGTACTTACAGATTCCATCACTTTCATGTACCTTAGGCCAAAATCAGTTTCTCTATTATGTTTGTTTTCCTGAGTCTAGATCATAGGTGTCAACTTCCGGATAGGAAAATAAGGGATCAGCGGTGGCACGGCACCGGAAGTCGCTTCTGCGCATGTCCAGACATGTGCAGTAGCAACTTCGGGTGCTGGGCTGCCCGTGTCTGCATGTCTGGGCACCAGAAATCACTTCTGCGTATGCTCAGGCATGTGCAGAGGCAATTTCCAAAGCCAAGTGAGCGAGCAGCCAGCCGGGAGCCGGGACATGGTCGCCGGTGCCAGCAGGAGCTGCAAATCCAGGGGATTTATGGGATATTTTTCAATTCCCGCAAAAAATGGGAGACTTGACAGTTATGGTCTAGATTCACCTAAGACTCAGTAATTTAAGAGAAGCTGATCAGCAGTTTAATTACTGAATTGTGATTTGCATCTAAAAGTCTCTCATCCAAACTTTATTTTAACCACAGCAGCTTCAACATTTAGCTGAACATATTACACAATTTCTTCTCTAAAAGAGGCCACTAAGTAGCAATACCGACCAGATTCTGAAGAGACAGAATTCACAAATATAATTCACAAACATACTACAGCCAGATTTATATTACAGTATACCACATTAGGATCCTTTGAGAAGCATCTGATTTGAATCCAATAACTGTATTTGGAAAGAATGAATGATAGGATCAATATATTAACACAGGATTTTCATGAAAGTATCAAGGTATTTTAAGAGAACATAAATTTCTAATGATGCCTAATGCAGATATAACTTCCACTTAGCTAACTATTTAAGAAATTATGAATAAATTTCAATCTCCCCACACTTGAGTTATTTCCCTCTCCTT
The DNA here is from genome assembly GCF_963506605.1 of Zootoca vivipara. NCBI lineage: Eukaryota > Metazoa > Chordata > Lepidosauria > Squamata > Lacertidae > Zootoca > Zootoca vivipara. The sequence goes on along the minus strand of NC_083282.1, from coordinate 52,110,621 downwards.
GTCAGTGTTAATCATGAGAAAGCTTTGCATCTGTAAAGAGTTACATTAAACATGGTTGCAAACCAGTACTAAACTCCTGGTTAAAAAGCTAACCTAACAACTTTAATGTGCACTGAGTTACATTCAGATTAAGTTAACCATACTTATTTCCATATAAAATCAGTGAAAGCAAAAAGAAGGTGCCTTGGTTCACAAGTAAAATATGCAAAAATCCACAACAGCTTTATTAGGAGGAAGCAACATGTCACAAAATAATGAGCAAGCTTTTCTTCATCTGTTTGGATCCTGTGCAGAAGCAGGAGGGTTAGTGAAGAGAGGAAGAGCAAAAGTTTGGCTGGTCTGGATATAACTCAGCCTAAAGATGGAGACTGCAGACCACAGTGGATTAATCTCTAGTCAGCATAGGTTTCAGGTTGTACCTAAATCTGTTCTGGGGGTTCCTTGAACTATCTGGAGCAGATAGATTCAGGTAGGTAGCCCTGTTGGTCTGACGCAGTCGCGAAATAAATAAAAAATTGTCCAGTAGCACCTTAGAGACCAACTAAGTTTGTTCTGGGTATAAGCATGCATACAAAAGCTTATATCCAGAACAAACTTAGTTGATCTCTAAGGTGCTACTGGACAATTTTTTTATTTATTTGGAGCAGGAGAGGAAATTCTGTGTTGAAAGCAGAATTCCTTGCACTAACAGGATGACTTTGTTGGATACCAGCCTTCATCTAGACCCAGCTAGATAATGGTTAATGCTGACAAGGAAAGAGGGATTCCACATGGAGAAGAGGAAGGAGTATGATCTCATATGAAAGGATAAGTCTATTTTACCAGCCCAGTAAACTGCATATGAGGAAAAGCAGTTATTTTAACAGCAATTAGTGTTCTGCTAAATAGCTACCAAATACAAGAGTCAAGAGCTGGACTTGCTTTATTTTTTCAAAATGCAGCCTAGACTACCATCAGAACACAGATGGAACAGCAAATAACCATTAGTACAGAACAGCAGGATGAGTAACTGTTCCAGCAGTTCTCTATAGTCCTAGTATCACTGACCCCAATCAGAGTCTTTAAAGATGATGTAACCAATAATTCTGAAAGAAACAGACTGAACATTAAAACATCATTGGAAAGGTATTGTGAAAGCACTTCAACGCCCTGTTTGGGAAACAGAACATCTTGAACTTTTTACGGCCACTATATACAAGTTTAGACAGCAGTTGCACTCATTTATAATTTTCCAACACAAAATATTTAGATAGGAGTTAGTAACTAAGATCAAAACTGTAAGTGTTAATGGCAGTATTCATCTTTGCAATGCATGAGACAGTTTCCAGACCAAGAACTGTTATTATATGCAATGTAATATATTTACTCCTAACATAAATTTGAATCATATGTAGCAGTTCCAGCAAACAGCACAAAATTATCAGTCATGGCATTAATCCACAGCAGTGCAAACAAAACACACCACTGTGCATAATCACCCACCTTGATAAAACAAATATTTGTTTCTGATGCTTAGTACAGGTATTTTTATTGTTTCAATATTAAAAGAATCCAATTCCTTATAGAAAGACAATTCTGCTGTTTTGTAAAACATAGATTTTTATGCAGTCAGCTGATTATATTAATTTTGCCTGATACTTCCTTCAGCTGTCAGACATGGAGGTGATTATTTGACAGGTAAAAATTTAGGCATGTGGATTGCAGATACCTGAAAACATTAGAGCACAAAAGGGCAGTGTACTGAATCCACAAAAACAATGAACTCAGAGCTAGCACAAAATCTGCAAGTATAATCTGCTAGACCTCAACCATAGATTAAATGTGTTCCACTCCCAATTGCTCTTCCTACAACTTCCTATACTTTCGTCATGTGATGGACTAGCCTTTTGCAGACAAAGCAAGAAGAAAAATGCTGTGGCATATGACTCCATAAGTATATGGACTTGTTTGCATAACACTGCTTGGGCTAATGAAAGTCCTAAGTGAAGATAGATACACACAGGGAATCATGAACTTTTCATCCCCCCTCTCCTCCCCTGCCCCCCCACTCCTTCCTATCAGCCCACCCCCTCCTCGGGTTTATCATTTGCTACCTATGTAGTTTTGGTAAAGGAAAAAGTTCTACTTTTTTTAAATAGGCAGTATTAATTCAATAAGAAGACACAGAATACATATAGTGTTAGATTTGGAGAACAATGCTTCCAAAATAATCCCATGTTCACAGTATTTTTGGAAACTATATCCCACTGTCACCCTGGCTAGGTGGGCACAGGACAGGCCCTCTTGTTATTTTAAGTAAATTATCATATTTCCAAATGTGCAGATTAAATAATCATTTAATATAAAGGTTAATCTATTTCTTATGATTACAAAGACATGCCACTGAACTATATAAATAGTGATTCTTTTACATAAATAGTGACTCCATTATTTCAACCCACAATGGATGTAATTTGCCAGACAAGCTAATTCCCTTTACATTCATTTTAGACTGGACATGCAGTTACTCAGAACTGACCCTCAGTTATTTAGAAGCAGTTTATACTTGCATCTTTCATGTGACTCTACTTTTAGAGTCCGTAGAATCAGCATTACTGAAGAATGCTTCAGTAATGCTGTGGTGAAGCTTCAAGAGGGACACTTAATCTTAGCTGAGTTATTCACTAAGGCAACTTTCTATCAGCAAATTTAACCAGTTAGTGGTCTTGAGCATGTAACAGTAAGCTGGCTTTCCATTAATCTTCTGAACTAGTTCTTTTATGCTACCTGTGCAAAAGTATTTAGGAACTCCTCATCTTTACTGATGACTTCTCATTTATACAAAGCAGACAGTGGTGACCTAGATATGTGACCCACTCTTTTCTACAAGCTATTCTAGAGAGAATAAGCTGTGGAAGCTTTTCCAATGTGACAACTGATTCTCCAGCAATTTCAGTTTCCTCCCCCCCACCCGAGCAGTACAGAATTCATTCTACAAAGTCACAGACAAGCCAAGGGAATTCACACCCTGAACCTGAATTTCAATCAATATTTTAAAAAATCTTTTAAGCCCCCCTCCCCTCAATTCTGCACCAACCATGTTCAGAGCTCCAGGTTCAATTTATGAGGATAAATTGTAATTATCTACAAAAGGGGAAGTAAAACAGAGATATGACAAATAGCATCCTCTCCAATCTTTTTACCCTCCCAAATGCAGTATTAAAATCAACTCTTGCGACAATATTCCACTGAAAACAGATTTATAAGGTCAAGGTCAGCCTTACCTCATCCCACTCTGAAGCAAATGAAGGTGATTTCTCCAGCCTTTTCTTTCCAGCACTACAATTGGTAAGTGATTCACTTCTGCTCCCCATAGTATCGTCCTCTGTTGGGGAGGTGGTCAAGAGGTCAGAGTCCGATTTTGACAAGCTACGGCTAAGTTTGAGTTCTGCTCTGGGCTTGCCTCCTGGGTGAACTCTGCCCACAACACTGCTCTTGTCTCCTTCCTCAGCACCACCAGGGTGCTGTGGCAAGTGAGGATGTGCTAAAGTTTCAGGGTCCAACTTGTTGTCACTGGTATGGCGGACAGTTGAATAGACCACTTTATTTTGGTCTGCAGTGCTAGTCTGTACCGATATGGATTCCTCAACATCTTCAAGCTGCATAGCAGTCCCCTCGGTACTTCCTTTGCCCACAGCAGAAATAAGTCTGAAAGGGTCCTCATTTATTTCACAGACTGGAGAAGAACCATGCAGCAGACCTGAGAACTGATCCAGAACTTGGGCATCTTGGGCATCTGCTTGGCTGTTGCTGCTCGTCCTTTGGTCTTCGGTAAGATGGAAGAAAAAAACAAAAAACAAAGCCCAAACACAGAAATTAAGAAACAGAGCTTCGGCTTTCCCTCACTGAGAGGGAGAAATTAAAAAGAACAGTTCTGTATTGTTCTGAGTGCTCAGATCGTACCCGAAGTCAGAGCATTTATGAAATTCCAAACACTGGCCTGATTTATGCAATCTGGCAGCCCGCCCCGTTTCATTTTATTCCTGTTAACACTAACAATCAGCCCTTGCTATATAAGGTTTGGAGAAGTGCTAACTATACTCTGCAGAGAGAGAGGCAGGCTGAGACTCCTGGAACACAAGATATTTCCATAAAGGCCAAAGTGTTATTTAGAGCAGTGCTCCCTACCCTTGGCACAGAGCACTGGGTGGGGGAAAATAAAAGCTGCAAACAACCTGCAAGTTCAAAAACATTTCCCCCTCCTCCCTACAGCTGCTTCCTTCCCTAATGGCTTGAGCTCACCTCCTTATGCAAGAGAAATAAGAGCTCTGTAGTGATGTTAACTCCACCAAAAGCTTGCTTCTCATTAACAAATTCCTCCACATAGAGCGGATTGCCCTATTGCTTGCAATATGAACTGCTGCTGAAATGTGACACTTAACAACAAATTAAAACCTAAGTCTCATATCAGATACAAGGACCTGATTTAAAGTATTGACAGATATGAATTATTTAAAAGTTTGCAGTGAAGAGAGTTTTATTAATACAATTTCCAATACTCACTATAGGTAAAAGTGAAATTCAAAGACCTCCCGCCACCTAGCATCCTCACTACAAGACAAAGGTCCTTAATAGCTAAATTCGTGATGGTGTTTAAAGGGCAGAAAGAGGCAGGACCAAAAACATAGCCTATTATAGTACATATCACTCTTGGTAAAAGGAATCAAAATGTTATGCCTAAGTTTTCAAGCCCTAAGTCTCCCTTTGCAGCCATTTTAGAGCTCCTTCTATATTTCCACAACAGCCATGTGAGGTAGGCTAGGCTGAGAGTTGGTGACTGGCCCAAGGCAGGAAGTGAAAAACAAACAATTATGACTTAAATGAGTTTATAATGTGAAACTGCATGTGCTCGGAGTATTTTCTTTTTGTTTATCAAGGTTTTGTTTAGGGTTTGCTGAGAGCTGTGAATCTCCACAGACTCAGAGCGCTTTTGTAGTCAACAAAATATGATGCCATAATTAATTTACCATGCTTTAAGATACTACTACAATACTTATATTTGGTACCTTATTCCATGTGTTCCTTTTTTAGAGAAAGGGGGGCCCTATTTTGGGAACTGCACCACAACCATTTTAATCCAGCCTTGGCTAAAGGTCAGAGGCAAGAAAGAGATAAAAGTGCAGAAGGTCTTCCCACTTTTTTGTGCAAGGACTGAGACTATTTAATGTGGTATTTATACATAATGCTAATATTTGGCAGCACTACATTAAGAGGGTGGAGAAGCAGCTGACAGTGTGTGTTGCACACTGGAACATTTGACTGTCTCAAAGCCAGCAATGAAGGCCAACAATAGGGTCACTGTTCAAGTAAACAGTGGGTGTGCTCTCCATCTCCTAAAAGCAAAACAGCAAACAGAAAAATATTGTCTGTCATGAGCAAAGTCTTGTGAGAAACTTGCTGTCAGAAAAACTGGTGTTGCTCTTTTCTAAGTACACTTAAGTGAAATTGGAAAGACTTTGAATGAGCACTTACCTTTTGATTCAGGACTTGGATATTGCTCGGAATGACTAGAAGAAAAGTCAGAAGAAGCTTGGCAATTCAGTGGCCACTGGGAATCTTGGGAAGACTGACCTTTTCGTGGCCAGGCCTGTAAAGGGATCTTATATTATTTATGTTCCAATGCCATTATCAAAGCAGCATGTGCCAAAGCGCAAACTCTACACCCAGAATAATACTTTCTGCTTTTTTCTGTTACATTTGATTTCACATCTCCCTTTTTGGTGGTCATGACAAACCTTCCTGAATATGTTACCACAGCAATATTCATCAAACATGTCCTGACCTATCTTATAAGCTTGTTATGTGGATAAAATTGAGCATGGGAAAGAACTATATACTATGCCTTGAGCTCTTTAAAGAAAATATGGGATGCAAATATAATACATGCATAAATGATATGTTTGTTGCTTATACTGGAAAGTTAATCTAGGAAGCTACCATACTTGGCTTTCCATCTGGTTTGTTCTGCAAAACATGCAGACATTACAGGAAGACCATAACCTCCTTAGCTTACAAGTACATCTTGGCAGGGAAGAAGTAGCCCAGTAGTAAAGTATCTCTCTATAAAACAGTGTTTTCCAAACTGTGTGTCACAACACATTAGTGTGTCAGCTGCAGTGTATATAATTTTTTAATTAAATAAGTAAATAATAGTGAGTTCATGTTTCCATTTTGCTTCCATTTTCCAAATAACCCATCAGACCTCAAAGAACATAATCAACTTCCCATCATAATTTATTACATCTTTCCCCACTAGGCAAATACATCACATAAGGAAGTCACAGTCATTTTCCTTCTTCTACTTCCTTCATGTACAGTCCTTTACCATTTAAACCTATATTGACTAACTTGCCTATAAGCTGCAAATTGTTTTTGCTCCTACAGTAAACATAAAATACTAAGATTTCCCTCCCAAGCTGTTTGTACCCATTATATTTAGGTTCAATGCATAGTAAGGATCAAGCCTGTTCTACCTGTGGCTGGACACTGCTGGCAGGACCTGAAGATGATTCACCTAAGAATTTAAAAATAAAAATATTAAACATGTAAACTATGCATCCCTGTCCTTGGCTAGTAACAGTTAAGACAAGGGCAGCAGGCAACTGTGGAAGGTGGGATCACTCAAATACAGTTTCCAAACAGACAGGTGGTTTTCCAGCCCTCCAAAGCAGTGTGTCAACTTTCCTCCATCACGTGGATAACTGCTTATAGCCTAAAGGAGTAGTTTATGCTCAGAAAGAAAACGGGGGTAGGGGAACAGCAACATAAATCCTACCTGGAGGACAGTTGTTTGGAGGCAACTGTCAAAATTGGGGAACTATGTCTCAAAACTAGATTACTATCAGCAGAACAATAGGAAAAGTTGGGCTGCATAAAATTACGAAGGACCATAGTTCAGTAGGAAAGCATGTATTTTGCATGCAGAAGGCCCCACATTCAATCCTCATCATCTACTTTCTGATAGAAGCAGCACACAGACAAGGGCCTCAGATGTCTTTCATAGGCAGAGCTTTCCAAACTGTGTGTTGTGACACGTAAGGGTGTCGGCTGCAGTGCGTAGATGTGTCTTGCAAACACTCCCCGTGCTCCTCCCAGGGCTAGAAAGGGGTTGGTTTAACCTCCGGTTTGCTAGTAAAACTGAATTACTGTGTCGCGAAATGATGCATGTCTTAAAAGTGTGTCACCGACATGAAAAGTTTGGAAAGCTCTGTCATAGGGTTTGGGTCAGCTCATATGGGAAGAGGCAATCCTTGTCAGCTTATTAGTCAGTCAGTGAGTATTGTGAAGGGAATTGGCGTCTGTATTACATCTTGAATTACTGTGGTGACAGAGGTTCCTTGTACTTTTATATACCTGTATCTGTATCTGCAAAACCTAGGTATATATCAACATCCAGAACTGTATTACTGAAGCTTTTATCTTCTGCAGCAGTGAACTGTTTGGGACCCTAAGGTTCCTGTGTGTGGTGACTGGAACTATGTAGGTCTCTCACATCAGATTCCCAACGTAGCAGTAATCTAACCTAGAGGTTACTGGAGCATAGACAACATAAGTTAGGCTATCCCTGTCCAGATAGGGGTGCAGCTGGGCCACCATCCAAAGCTGATGGAAGGCACTCTGCTCCACTGAGACCACCTGTGCCTCAAGCAACAGCAATGGATCCAGAAGTACCCCTAAGCTGGGTACCCAAGCTAGGAGTGTAACCCCATCAAGAGCAGGCTACCTCCCATCTATCAGGTCTAGATGTATAATGGGAAACATAATCTAAAAAGCCTGTAAACACCCTCTAAACCTCTGGAAAACCAGCAGCACATGCTAGCCATTTTCAACACATTTTTTGCAGTTTTTGTGCTGTTTTGGAGCCATTTTTGCACCTTTTGCAGTTTAAATTGAATTATTGACATAGATGCAGTCATCCAAGAGTTGAACACATGTACATGTGGAATTGCCTGTACAGTATGTCCCACTGAACATAGTAGGACTTTCTTTCGAATCAATATGCATAGGAGCAGGGTGCATGATTTACACGCTGTCCTTTGAACAGCAGTGATTAGTTTCCATGCAAACCAAGGCTTTTAGCATAGTGCCACTAGTAATTTAGAATATTGTTCCTATTGAAAGCAGGTATAGACCCACAATTCTGATATTCTGTCAACTGCTGAAAATATTTTTGTTTTAGTATTATTTTTAGAGAATTTATTTGATTCAGGGTTGGTCATTTATTCTGAATTTTATGTTTTATGAGTTGACTATTTAATAATATCCCCCCCCCTCTCTTTAAAGGAAAAAGTAACACATGAAGTGCTCTCAAGTTACCTCTCACTTGAAGTAGTAGGGTGCAAGCTTTGCAACAACAAAATTCAAAGAACATTGCAGTTATCAAATCACATGCAAGACACATTAGCTGGGCTCCTGTAGGACACAATAATTAAGTATCGAATATGAGGGAATAGTTAATTTCCATTAGGTGGGTCAATAGGAGATTTGTTTGTATGTGTTTGCCTCTCTCCTTTGCTAATTACTTTCCCAGCTGGACTTCAACAAAAAGAGCAGATTATGTCAAAGGAAGCCATATCAGTTGGTGCATTGGTAGATACTTTGATCAGAGCTGTTCCACTAATCCTTGCATACCAATGATTTGTTGCCAAGATGAGAGACTTTCACCTAGCTTTATTTTTCCAAATTAAAACTTTTGTAAAACGAAAAAGTTAAGACACTAATGGTCTTCACAGGTACCAGAAGAATGAACACTCCATCACGAATAAGATGCCAAGGAAGAAATAGTTTAACCAAAATCTTGCAAAAGCATCTTATCAGACAGTCCCTGCAAAATAAGCCTGCCCACCCAACTAAAACAATAATGGTTTGAACGTCTCATCTTCTGCCCAAAACATGCTAATTACATATATTTGCGATAGCTTTTACCTTTTGTTTTTTTATCTGTTGCAGCGTGTTTCTTAGTTTCTGCTGTTAGCAGCAGCTCATAAGGATGCTCCTCTTCTTCATCAGCTGTGCTTCCCCTACTCTTCCTCTTGCTGACAAAACCCTGACCAAACACAAAAACATCAGCACACATGTCATGTGCAATTATGTAAAAGCTAGCAGTGTCACTGACAAGACTCTTTTTGGTCTTGGAATACGTTAAGAGATCAAGGTCTCAGGAATCTAACCTTCAGTGTTACAGTGTCTTCTTCCCCAACAGATAACACTCTCCCCCCTCCTACAACCCCATTACCATTCTGCCTCAACTATACACACAAGTCCCTTAATGCTGTTTCTCTTCCACCTCAAATGTCCCCATTTTACCAAAATCCCCATTTTCTGCTATAGTACTGCAATTTGAAGCACACTTTGCAGTGCCCCCAGAGTTCTTTAGTACTAGAACAGTACAACTGTACCTTATATGGGGGTTACATTCTGGGAATGGTGGATATACACAAACTGCCCCCTTGGAACTGCCTATACACAAGCACCCTTACCTTTGCAGATCCAGCACATCAAGAAGGCCTTGCCCGGTAAGTACATATGCTCCAGGACGCTCTCACAAGATCTTACGGGGCTGTCCGAGTTTCCAGGAGCTCTCACACAACCATCCCCAGGCTTTGCACTGGGTTTGCTTGGGCAACCCAGCATGAAAAGAGCTTTTAAGCTCACTGCCTTGCTTACTGGGCAAGACCCCCTCGGTGTGCTGGCACTGGAAGTCTGGGGAGGGTCATATAAGATCTTGCAGTAACTCAGACAGCCCTATGAGATCTCGCAAAAGCATCCTAGAGCCCGCGTGCTGAGCGAGCCTTGCCTGGTAAACAAGGCAGAGAGCTTAAAAGCTCTTTTCACGCCAGGAAAACCCAGGGCAAAAAGAGCTTTTAAGCTCTCTGCCTTGCGTGCATAATATGCTATGCTATTGTACTGTACTTAAAGTGTAAAACAGGCACTAGTGAAATGCAGGAAGTGGTAAGTATCTTGTAGCAGCACACTAGTCTTAGAATGACAAGTCGCAACATTATCTGTTGTGAACTATCCTGAGATCCAAGTATTACGGGTGGTATACAAATTTAATTACTAAATAAATAAATCTGGACCTTCCCAGGATTGAAGAAAAGACAACTACTATATAGGGGTTGGTGTCCAAAGTGATGCCGGAGGGAAGGGCTGAATTGGTGTGGCCATATATAGGCACAGGGAATGAGAAAATCAAGAATGTCTAGGTGTTTTTCCAACTCCAGCACCTTATATTGTGGTTGCATTTACAGGAAACCGTGTCTGAACTGAACAAGAGTTTTCCGTGCCTAATGTTAACTTTTCTTCACAGGAGAAACATTCTGTCAAACTAGGGTCGAAGAATACACCAGGCAGAATTGTATTCCACAGGTGCGTGTCTAATGGAATGCCAGTTGTGGAATGAAAGATCTAGATGCTCTAAACAAGAGTGAGGATGGAGTTGGAAGTAGGTGATGTACTGGAAAGATATTAAGGCTTGTATTCAGCTAATATTTACTCAGAGTAGACCTACTGAAATTAATAGATGTAAGTTAGACATGGCCATTAATTCCAATGGGCCTACTACAAATAAAAGTTAGTTGATTGCAACCCTAACTTTCATAATAATCACAGAAGTGTAGAAAAAATATTTGTGTCTTCTAAGATATTAAAATTTTTGAAGAAACTTCTTCCACCATAACAGCCCCTCAGAGGGAAACAATACACTTACCTTAGAAGATGAACTTTGCTTCTCTACAGGCTCCTCCTCTTCATCAGGGGGAGGCTTGGCAGGAGGCGGCGGACGCTCTCTCTACAGTACAGAAAGTCACTGTCAATATCCTGTGCCAAATTCATTCCCAACTTTCAGATCTTTTTGGAAGCAGCAGGTATGCCCTGGAAGAACTGACCTTGCCTCCCTTCAATACCTCTGTTGATGGCAATTTAATGTTTTAAAATAATTATCTCATTACTGTGTTACAGTTCATGACTAGACTGGCTAGAGAGAATTTGCTAATGTTTGATGATATGGCAGTGCTTTGCAAACCACAGAGCTTCATTGCGGGGCACTGTGATGTACTATCTGCCTGGCACCTATCTTTTCTGTTGTGGCACCACCCTGTGGAACCACTTCCCCTCATAAATCAGGCACACGGCAACCGTGATGTGTTTCTAGTGCTTGCTGAAAGCTTATTTACTTACTCAGGCCTTCGGGGCACATTTATCCGACTCACTGCATTTTAGCTGGTTATGCTTGCTACTGTATCTATAATTCTTTATTGTCTTGATTTTAATGTCTTTGTATTTTAGCTGGTTTTAAATGACCATTATTCACTCTCACAAACATATAATATTAGGTAGTATATGTGGTATTAAGTAAAATATCTGTCTTTGAATTAGTGCCACCAGAGAGATTTTGCATGCACTTTGCACTATCTAATGATTGACTTAGATAGCTAGTTTCAGGCAACCGATATTGGATATATTACATTTCACAAGTACATGGAAAGTTGGCATGGAAATAATGCTCTGGGCACCTTGCTTAAATTCTGCTTCATTAACATCCTAAACCTTCATTATGTTTCTAAAAACCACACCAGCAGACATTAATGCCAGGGTGGGTCAGAAATGAGCATAGAACCTGAGTCAGCAGGGGCGGAGGAAGGGGGTGGGGGTGGGGGTGGGGGCGGACCGCCCGGGGTGTCTTTGCTGAGGGGGTGACATTTGGCAATCGCAGGCAGGCAGTGCACCAAATGTCCGCCATCAGCGGCTCGCTCCGCCCCCGGCTGCAGGGCGCACACATCGCTCCGTGCACCCGAGTGGCTAACCTGCGCCTGGGGGGGCACCCTCCATGCCCCACCCCCCTCGGGAGTGCGCCCGCCCTGGGCAGCGCAGGCATTTGCTCTGCCACTGTGAGTCAGGCAAGGATATGGATCGACATGCACACACCAAATTAAGACTCTATAAGGAAGGCACCCAACAAGCAAGCTGCCTAAAATGCCAGAATATGTGGTTCTTCCTTGGTCTGTATAAAAGGCTTCCTGATCAGGATTGCTCACTAGTATGAGTAACAAGAACACCCTGCTGCAGAGTTCCCTGTCATAGGCCCATCTTCATCTAACTGCCATGCTTTGTGTCCATCTCATGTTATTCTTGCCCCAGATATAAGATGAGCCTGTCTGACACAAAGACTGCCCATGCAAAAACAATCCATGTTCAGGTTTAGTTCACTGTGTGGTTTTGCATTGATTTGTATGCTTATGATATGGAGTAATCAATCTTTGCTTTATTGGTAGATTCCAGACTGCACTAGGCTATAGTGCTATTCTTCTCAGTTAGCTGTTAGCTTTTGTCTGTTTTCCTCTGCTCCATTATTGCTCAATGTGTATTTCTACAGTTTTCTATGAAGCTATTAAGTCAGAAGTAATGAAGGCAAGGTAGCATGCTTCCAATACACAACTGTATATGCTCCACAGTCTGTACAGACCTTGAGATACTAGATCCAGCAAATGCAGCTCCGTTTAGGCAAGACTGCTTTCAGGGAAGCTATATAATTATACTGAAGCTATATAATTATCCTGTAAAGCCCCCAAGCTCCCCCTACTGGATTGCATCTACAAATTCTGTAAAAAATTGATTTGCTCCCAAACTAAAATCATGAACTAACAATGTGACAGAGAAGCCTGGCATTCAACATTCTTTGGATGGAGGAAAGCTGGATGGGAAAAAAATATTTAAATGAAGGTCATGCTCTACACAAACTTCTTTCCTTGTAACTCAGTGACAACCTGAAGTAGCGGTAGCAACATGAAGAGATTTCATTAAAGTGAACACATTCAACAGCCAAATATACTGGTGTAGAATTTCACCAAAATCTGGATAGCCATCACATCATGAAGTTATAATGCTCAAGAGCTCTGGGAGAACATCACGCGTAGCACATGCAGCAGGGAGTGGCTTCCAATTGCTCAGTAAGCAAAGCCTGTTGCAATTATTTAATATTATGGTCAAACTGTACAGCTAGGCTATCAACTTACTGCAAGTGTGGAGAGTGCACAGGCCTGGAGATATATCCCAGACTACTTTCCATAAAAAGGAAACAGACAACACACATCAGGTTACATACAGGCCTCACTCCTGTCACTTTAACACTGGTCATCTCCGCTTCCCTATTCACTGAATCTCTGTCTGAAGATCTTCCACTGGCAAGGCTGTCTAAAGAATGGCAGGATGTTGCATTGTACAAGACTTCATATGGACACTCATCTGGCTTTCCATCAAAATCTATGATCAGCTCTGTCACTGCTTTCTCCACATTCCCTAGAGAAAACAGAAATTGATAAATAATCAACAACAGCTGTAGTGATCCCATGCTGACACACAACTGGAAAACGCCCAGGGACACAGGGATTTGAAAAGGCCCAGAAAACATGCATAATATAGGGACACCAGATTGCAGAAATTAAACAGAAAGAACATTAGATCCAATGAAGGGAGAAGGGAATAAAAGAGAAGCAAGGTCTTTAAGCAGAGGCTTGACAGGCATATGTCAAGAATGCTTTGATGGTGTTTCCTGCTTGGCAGGGGGTTGGACTGGATGGCCCTTGTGGTCTCTTCCAACTCTATGATTCTATGAATATAATTGGGTAGTAAGCAACAGTGTACTAAATGACTGTGTCAGACAAGTAAACATGGGTGCAATATCACCTGCACAAATTTAACTTAACTGTCTTCTATTCCCTTGCTATGCAGATTAACAAAAATTCAGCCTCTTGGGTTCAAATTTCTTTATATCAACTATTCAACAAGTAACACAATACTGGTGGTGATTGCTTAAAAACATCCTTCTTGGATTTATAGGTACTGCCCCAAAAATCTGTACAAACATTAATAGTCAGACTGTAGAAAATGGCATGTTTACAAATAATCACAACAACCTCAATAAAATACTACTTGTTGTAGTATGAGACATGCCGCTCATACACCCTGCAAGAGCATGTGCTATAATAGGTACTGACTACAATTACCGTATTTTTCGCTCCATAAGACACACTTTTTTCCTCCTAAAAAGTAAGAGTAAATGTCTGTGCGTCTTATGGAGCGAATACATGGTCCCTGGAGCCGACTTGCCCAGGGTGAAAAGCAGATTGTGCTTCTTCTTTTTTTTAAAGAAAGAGCTAAAGGCTAACAAGAGGGAAAGAGAACCCGCTCAGCAGCTGATTGCAAGAGATCGGGAGGGAGATAAGAGAAGCTAGCTCCCTTCCCGGCCCCACCCCCTTGCCCAGGCCTCCATTGTTGTGTTTCCCCAGCAACATGTGACTGGCTGATTAGATTATCTGTCTCCCTTTCCTTTCCTAAAGAAGCTGCAGGACTGCGAGTTGAACTCCATAAAAACAGGATTCCCACCCTTTGCAAGGTAAGCTGCACAACTGTGAGCTGATGCTCAAAAAAATTGAGCTTTCCCCCTTTGCAAAAAAAACTGCACAACTGTGAGCTGATCCCCAAAAAAACCAGGGCTTTCCCCCTTTCCTCCTCAAAAAATTAGGTGCGTCTTTTGGTCAGGTGTGTCTTATGGAGCAAAAAATATGGTGAGGTTTTCCTTTCCACCCAATTTCTTACCCTGGGGAACACGAACTGAGGTTTCAGTAGAGGTAGCTGATGGTGGCGGTGTCTTGTCTTCTGCTTTTGCAATCTTCTTCCCTGTTGTGCAATCTGAAAAAATAAAAAGTGCAAATCAGCTGCAGAAACAAAGAATATGTAGAAGCAGCAATGGTAGAGGTCTTACAGAGAACATACCAGCTTATTCAGAACTGACAAATTTAATATGTACTCATTAAACTTGGATGCTACAAATTTGACAAAAAAGTCAAATTGTACTAAGCCCATTATGTCTAGAAACAAATGCTTCGATTGGCCTTGCTTTCTTATTGATGGCATAAATTAATGATGCCAATTTCATCAACGGCATGTCAAGAGCCAATTACAAGGTGTATTATAGTCATACACATCTGAAATTGGATAAGGAAAACTGAAGTGCTAAATAATCAAATTCAACACTCATCATATACCACACACACTTTTACTAGAAGTCAATTTTCACGCCCGCATTAGAGTTCACTGAACAACCCAAAACTTTTATATATTGATTCAGTTAGGCTAAGTCACCACACTTTGTGCATGTGTACAATAATGTTAAGTGGAATTCAAAGTCACACTCTTTCAATCGTTCCCAGTGCAGCTTGCCAGATGGAATGACAACTCCTCTCCTCTACTCGCACACTGCTCTTGTCAGAGCCAAATTTGGGGTGGGGGGATGAGGAGGGGGAGTGGAAGCCCTGTTGCACAAGTGACTTACCTTCAATGAAAGCTGCTATTTGTTGGCTTTTCTGAGATGGAAGCTCCCTCACAATCTCCAAAGCAGTCAGGCCTCTGTTATCTTTTATATTCACATCAATGCCTTAAGACATAATACAGAAAGGGTTACAAATTATTTATCATTAAAATGTGGCTTTATACACAGTCTATCATTAAAAAAAAGCCATGGTCAAATTGTGAACTGTAATGCAGAACACTTAAAAGATGTACAAGCATCCAGGTCATATAAAACATTTTCATACTCAAACCCTGATATAAACATCAGGAAAAGTCCAGGGCTGGTGTAATCCCTTCCTCCCCTCTTGCATGTGCATTCTGCCTTCCTTCCAATGCTTGCTTTAACCATAGTTTAGTATTGCTGTGCTGATGCATACAACAGTTAAAGCAATTCAGGAATCCTAAAGTCATGTAAAGGCTTTTCGTTTTATATTTTTTTAAAAATCTGATCCTGGCAAACCTTAAACGTAATTAAGCCCTGATGTAAATTTGGCACTCAATTGTGGTGAAAGCAAACTGTGGAGAGAATTTGTAGCGCACAAATTCTTGACCTCCAAATGATGATTATGGCTGCATTATATTGCTTATAATAAGGCTTCTTACATAAATAACCAAACCAAACAGAATCCAGGGACACCTTAAAGATTAACCATTTTATTATGGAATAAATTTATACCACGGTAATATTATTCCTCTTTGCTATTTTTGCTATAACATGAATACAACTATTATTCTGGAATAGGAAAAACAATCTCTGTCCTATCGCAGAATTTCTGAATCTGCTGAGAACACAGTCCTAATTATTCCAGCCTTGTGCTATGCAAATAGTCTTTCTGATGGCCAGGCCAAAATTATAAAATTCCCTTCCTTCAAGACATATAACAACCCCCAAACCAGTTTGGGAAGTATAGCAAGATCTTTTCTCTTTGGACTAATTTGTGATGTCTATGATTGTTAAATGTGAAGTTTTAGTAAGTTCTATTTAGCTTTTATTAACATTGATGCTTGGGTATGGAACATAACTTTTAAAAGGCTGATGGAGGGAAAGACCAGAGGCCTAAATACAGCTTATATTGCAGGATGTTTGCAATGAAAGGGAAAAAAAATATTCCTCAAATATTCACTACAGTCTAAAGATCACAGTACAACTGATACATCATTTTAGCAGAAAGATTCTCACCCGCAGCTAGCAGTATCTGTACTACATCTGTTTTGCCAAATAAAGCAGCTTCGTGCAAAGCACTGCCTTTTTCCGTCTGTAAATCAAACACAGCATGAATCCAAGTTGTGAATGCAATCAGAGAACATTGAAGGCAATACTTGCACATACGCAAGGACTCATTTCACAAACAAAGGCCAGCTGCTACAGCTCATCCACAACTAGAAAAAAATCCCCCAAGCTTCTTTACCAGTACTGAGATTCTAGAGTTTAAGGCAGCTTCTTCAAAATTACAAGTAATCACTTTGAACCACATCAGTCAGAAACTACTTAACCTCTAATCCACACCAGAAGCTACTTCACCTCTAATTCAGTCTTAAGAACCTTGTGTGTTTCCCTTTGTGAAAGGAGTAGTAACACAGAAAGGTTGGGAAATTAGTTGAAAATGTAGCCACTTCTGTGAACTTGCTATAGGGGCATGCTTGCCAGAGAGATCACAGCAGTCTGGAACTGAACTTGCAGGTCAACCACCCCTGTAATCCTCAAGGCATTTCCAAAGGAGAGCTCTGATTAGGTTTCATTTAACTTAGTTCCTCTCCCAAGGGAGTTAATGCCAATATCCAATACCCAGAACATTACTTCAATATTAAATTCACAAAACTTCCAAACAAAGTACCTGGTAATTGTTATCCATGCCAGCATCCAGGAGAACATGAACTACAGCTTTATGGCCATTCCTAGCAGCCAGGTGCAAAGGTGTGTGTTTCTTAGTATTGCAGCTTAAAAGATTGGGGTGCGCATTGAGCAACATTTTCACAACTTCTAATCTCCCGTAGAGTGCAGCCAAGTCAAGAGGAGTCTCAAACTTGTTATTGCGCATAGTAGGGTCAGTCAACTCCTCCAGAAGAACCTTCACCACTTCTGTATGGCCATACTGAGCTGCACAGTGCAGGGCCGTCTCATTGTCGTTATTCTGAGATTACACAAATACAAAAACCATTAGGACTCGGATTAAGAGAGAATGTTACCATCTCTAAAATACCAACTCATAGTTATATTTAAAACAACAACTGCCTACAATAAAATGGTTTGATCAAATTCCTTTGTGAGGTTTATGCATTACCCACACTGATAAAAGAACAAAGGGATACAGGCAACAGTGCACAGCCCAATAGTTCATTGTGAGAGAAATAGTAATGCTTCCATAATTCTCCCCTAGTATTTATATTTACTTCATCAATGTTGCAATCAAAGTGAGTCAACTTTGCGTATTTATCCAGATTTCAAGAAACTTAATTTTAATGCACAATGCAATGGCTGCAAGTTCCTTTGCATATACTTTTGTTTATAAAAGTCTATGGAACTTGCCTGCAGTTAATCATAGCTGCCAAGTTTTCCCTTTTCTCACGAGGAAGCCTATTCAGCATAAGGGAATTTCCCTTAAAAAAAGGGATAACTTGGCAGCTATGAGTTAATTAATCTTGTATTCCTACTTTTTTTAAGCAAAAGAAGCTTATTGCGATCCAAAGAAATATGAAACTAGTTCTGTAAGACAGGCTTCTCTTGAGCAATAGGCCCCTATGCCACAACTGCTTCTTGAAACAAGAGGAAGTTTCAAATACTGTACACAGTTTGTGGTATCATAGAATTGTGGAGTTGGCAGTTTTGCACTGGACAAGGTGTAATATAGAGTACTTTGTAGTTTAATCCTGCATGCTATGGTTTGGGACCACATGAAAGCATGGCAAAAATGGCCAAGGCAGAAAGAAGCTCAGATCTACATTCAGGAGCATGCTGCAAACAAAAAGGAAATTAATATGAACAATGACACATATGCACAAAATCTGAAAAACTGGGGGCGGGGGTGAGTACAAGTGCTCATGAATTGCCAAGTAACAGCCCAAGCTGAGGAATTGCTGGGGGGGGGGAGAGGGGGGAGGGAGATTTACAGCAAAGGTGAAACTAGATGAGGTAATGCAACATTAAGAGCAAGCACAGATATTCACAAGGAATAAAGAGAGAGGGCATATGGCTCAGAGTTTATAATTAAGATGTAGCACTTAAGAGCAGATACCAAAGAATCTTGATGTATTTTGACAGAACATTACATATGAATCATATATCATGTGCCACAGGAGTCAACAACATCAGGAAAATAAATCAAAAGTGCTGGCTTCATTCTACTCTGCATACTTTACAGCCTCTAGTATTATGCAGAGCTGGTTGTAGTCTTTCCCCTCCATGCTCCCTGTTAATATCTGGTTAACATGAATATTAATTGAAGAGACAAGAAGATACTAAGAAAAGAGGGTGTGTATGATATTTAAGGCAGCTACATTATCATATTTTAATGTTTTAAATCAATAGACGATTTACATTTAAATTTGCATATAAACAATATGAGAATATAGGTGCATCTGAGATGCACATAAGAATTTATAATTTAAAAAGGAGCTCCCATTAGATTTTTAAGCCTCTGGAAAGTGGCTATATTATGTTTTCCGCTCCAGCTCAGCATCTGATTCTGAAGGAATTTTTGTAATAAATGTGAAGTTACCACTCCTTAAGAAGCTAATCCTTAGTCTCTGATTTCCTCACACCCCAAAACCATAAGGACACTTAATTTTCAGCCTCAGAGATCAGCTAGAGCTGACTAATGCAGAAAAATGCATAATTTTTTCGGATGGACTTAAAGCATTATCTCCTCATGTCAGAGAGCCTCAGGTTCAAAAGACTTCAGAAAATTCTTGTAAGGAGCTGCGAGAAAATGATGGCTCTAGTATATTCCCAGTTGCCTGAGAAGCCAAAAGGAAGTTCTTCCTGTACCTGCTCCCCATAAAAGTAAAAGGTTGGGGAACGTCTTTCATTTGAATGCATCTGATTATTTAAAAGTATTTCAACACCAGTTGATATTTAAGAATTCTAAAGCAGTATCTTATATAATAAAGTCCCTGTGTCTCTGCGTCCAGTCCCTGTGTCCGCGCTAATGCGCATGTGCCCCACGGACACAGGGACTGGACGAAGAGGCAGGATGTACACATGCGCGCACTCTCTCCCCCCCTCAACCCTCTGCCTCCCGTTTCCCTGCGGTGGCAGACCAAAATGACGGCATCGATGCCGCCATCTTGGTCCACCGCTGCCTCCTCCTCCTGGCAACCCTACCTGGCCCGTGGGAGGAGCGGCGGGGCCGCGGCCTTCCCTCCCTCTCTGCGCTCGGCCGCGGGACACGACGGGAGAGCGATTTTGTTTAATTGTGTTCCCGGCGTGCCCCGCGGCCGAGCACAGAAAGGGAGGGAAGGCTGCGGCCCCGTCACACCTCTAGCGCCTGTTTTCTTAACAGGCTGAATGAGACTATACAGCATAAAAACAATAAAGCACTATCATTTTCAGAAGGTAAAATTAAAAATGTTTGGTTTTCCAAAAGCAGTTCATGTTCTTCTTCATCAAACGTAGAGGTGCCAAGCTAAATGTTTTCCAATCACAAACATATTTTTAAGACCCCCTCACTGAAGAATTTTTTTAAAAAATCAAGTTTAACCCTCTAAAATGACATGTCCTAAGGATGACTACTGTACATCTCTACAATCTCCTGCTAGACATCTAGTTTAGTTAACTACTACTGATATCAGCTCACATCTAGAGTCACTGCCGTTCATATTAATGGTATATAAACTACAGTCAGCTGAAAATGTATATACGGTAACATGTATAGATAAATCCTGTTTATGTATTGTTATGGACATGAATGTCTCCCCTGATAACAGGGCAAAGAAATGCTCCTTAGCACTGCAGATCCTGGAGTACTGGAACCCCAACATTTCATGTACTGTTGCATCCTCTTCAATAGCCCTACTGAGGTGAACTGTTCATGCATTGTATCAACAATATAATGCCCCTCCTCTACCTTCTGGCTGCTACTGCCTGTGTGTTTCTTGCAAGATCAAGTTATGAGCCTGATCTCTACCCCAGCTTATCTAAGGCCACTGCATGAAACCTTGGAGAGTCAGTTCTTCCCTTTCCTGAAGCTTTCTCTCCTTGTAGCTTCCTATCCTTGTAGAAATGAGGGAGAAGAATCATTTCAAGCCTTACTGCTGCTGGAACTTAGAGAATTTATGTAAAGGACTGTGTTCCTTGCAGCAGTTAACAAGCTTTGACCCCTATGGGTTCTGGAAAGCCTGAATACATAATTTAATACATTCAGATTTTCTGCCTTTAAGGAACTTGCTAAAACCTTTGACTGTAGTAAATAGTATTGCAGTATTAAGAGTAAATGTTTGCAAGTCTTTAAAAAAACCCATTCTATCATATTGTATATTTAACAAAAATCTAGAGATCAGTCTCGCTATTTTCAAATGAGACATATGCAACAAGTGAACATGCTGAGCAGAAAGAAAGGAGAGGTCTGAAGTAGGTTCTCTACATATTAAAACACCAACACACTAAAGATATTTAGATGGGTAACTTATTCTTTAAAATGATCTCCCCTGCTCATCAGCCAGGTCAGAACTGTGCATACACGCTCCCTTTATACTGCCTCTGATTACTGGCAGCAGATAGCATGCAGACACAAGCCATTGTGCCAAGTGGATTGTTTTCCTTGGGCTTGACAGGTATAGCAGTTGGGAGAGAGTATGTATTATTGGAACCCAACTCTTCCCACTCTCTGGAGACATGCCAAACAGACCAATTCTGGCTTGAGCAATGGGCTGCAACAGGCAGCCACAAAGTTCATGATGCAAGGTGCACTGAGACAGACACATGAGAAAATTGTTTCAACGCACATTTCCCTTGCTAGATCAGAAACGGTGAGTGTAAATTTGATGCCCATCCAATGCACATTCAAGTGTGCACTCCACTGAAAGCAATGTAATGTTGACTGGCAACCTCCAGATATCAAATGCATCTGATTTAAGATCATAATTCCTAATCCTACAAGTGATAAGCATACAGAAGCAGGTTCTCCTTACTTGCACTGGGACAAGGAAGTGTTGGTTGGGGGTGAAAAGGGAAGGGGGAAACTGGGGGGGGGTAATAATGTTTGCTCTGCTTCTTGCCCTGTTCCACCCCCCCCCAACCCACACCAAGGGATTCACATGTAAAAAGGCAGTGGCTTGCCATATAGCAGACTGGAGCAAAGGGGAAAAAAGACACAACCCTCTATTTGTCAGGGCCCTACATTTGTACTTTATAACATTCAAGATCAAACATTACATCATGTATGTGAAGGGGGTCAAAATAAGTTGCTGAAGTATTTTTCAAATGGAGAAAATATGTTTTGAAGTTTTTTCTCCTTGACATATGAATGGACTTGTTGTAAGTCCCACCAGAAGGAAGCAAAAAGCAAGAAGAAGAAAATCAACCTGTCTGAAGCAAGCTTTCACTGTATGACAACCTACAACTGAAAGCTCTACTGATGGGTATACAAAATGGCATACTTCTACTGTTTCTGTATGCAGTCTGTGCAGGTTTATAATAGACTTTCATAGTTTTATTTTTTTTTTCTGCTCCCACAGAATGCTTAACAAAGGATATTTGTGATAGTGAAATGAAATTACTATTTAAAATTTCCTAATTTATTATACATGTTAAAGAGACCTAGATTAGGTTTGAAATGTCACTTGATTTTAAAAGCACATTAAGTCCTCATTAAAATTTTATTATGTTTAAAAGTTCACTAAGTCATAGGAATGCAAAGTTATTTAAGAACCAAGGAAGAGCCTGCTGAATCAGGCCAATATCCCATCTAGTCCAGCATCCTGTTTTCACTGTGACCAGTCAGATGCCTTTTTGAAGCCTGTAAGCAGCACATGAGCATAAGAGTGCTCTACTCATCTGCAATTCCCAGTAACTGGTATTCAGAGGCATACTGCCTCTGTTTCATGGGCATAAGCATATTTGACTCAGAGTAGCCTGCATATGTGAATATTCAATACATCTGCCCTTGCCACAAGCACTACCCTTGCTTGAAACTATTTGCCATTTCCTCCCCTCTATCTGGAAAATTTGTCCCACTACATCTCATTTTTAAAATGTAGAAATGATTGCACAAACATCAAAAGTAAATTGTTACACTTTAGAATTGAATACTGTAGAATCCCCCCCAAGTGTTTCATTTTACCATTATAAAATAAAAACTTCATGTAAGTAAAGTTTCTGTACGTTGTGTGTTAGGGACTTTTCAGTGTGGAGTAAAAATGACTGAGGTGGAACATGATATAGATGAATAAAGTTATGGCATGGAGAAACTGGATTCAAAGAAACCTGCCCATTTCTCACAGTACCAAAATTTGTGGTCATCCAATAAAATTCGCTAATAATGGGTTCAGGGCTGACAAAAGGAAATAGAATTATGCACAATATATAATTATGGAATTAACCAGTATAACATATGGTGAGGCGGAACTTTTAGATGCCTTTATAAGTGTTCAATTCATGGAAGCTGGATCTATCTATTAACTAGTGGTGGGGAACTGAATCCAGCCAGTGGGCCAAATCTTCATCTCCTCAACCCCCTACAAGTAAAATGTGACAGGTGGGTGGGGCTGTTCACCTGTCAATCAACTCACATCATTATGATGAGGTGACCAGTTTTCACCAACATGGCTTGTAGAGGTCTGTCTGCGGTGCTTTGAAGCCCCAACAATCAACTGCACAAGACTCTATGCAGGCAGTGAACACCAGCTGGTAGTTGTGAAGAGCCACACAGCAATTTCAAAGTCCTGAGCTTAGTGCCCTATAAGTGGTGCCTGCAAACCCCTTTTTGGTCCAGCTATGTATTTTGCCTGCCACACACCTGACATCAGGTGAGTGTGGCTTTGCAAAAATAGCCTCACAAGTCATTTATGGAACTTCTTTCCAGAGGATATTTTGTCTGCTCCCACAGTGAATATTTATATATAAAGTCAAAACATTGTTCACCCCAGGCTTTGTTTCCTATTTCATATGTGGTCCCTTTAGCATTTGCACTGTTGCTTTTCTGTATCTTATGTAATGATTTTATGACTGTCACTTATCTTAGATGGATATTTAATGATTTCTAATATGAAGCTGCCCTGTACTCCAAATGGGAGGAAGGGCATGATATAAAAAGAACAAGCAAGCAAATAAAATGCACCATATTTTCATGGCAAGTTGTGAAAATTTGTGACTCCATAAACAGCATGGGCATTTACTTTCCATTTAATGGAGAAAAGCGGCTATTCAGTAACCACCAGTCCTTCCATCTGAAAGCCATGGAGACTTGCTTCACATGAGACTTGCACTAGCCTTGTGGATTTTGACATTGCTGCTGTTGTTAAAATTCCCTCGACATATCAAAATTGCCACTTTTTTGGGGGGGGGAGCATAGAGCCTGCTCAGACTCACAGGATCAGTTTCATAATTCTTTGGCTCCTAGCGCTAGACTTCAAGTAAATGATCTTGCTTTCTGTTCTTGCATGTGTCCAGAGAGCCAAAACAAAATTCAGTTCCACAATTGCCTCTTTGTTCTACACAGATTTAAGTTTTGTGGTGCAAAAGGTCCATAGGCTGTATGACCAAATATTTTGGATTACACTCTTGGATAGTGTAAAAGGGTTGTATCAAATAAAGTTGTTCTGGACTTCCACTCGCGCAACAGAACTTCTCCTCTTTCTCCTCTCCTCATGCATCCCTTCAAATCTGCTCTGGAGGGTTGAGGGCATATGGGGAAAGAGAAGGAGAGAAAGTTGCACAAGCAGAACTCCATGAGCTGCTAATGAAACAATGTTGTTGGATGCAACCCAGTGCTCTATTTAGTTGCAAACCAATTTTAATTATTTGAGTAACCAAATATATGAATCACCAAAGAGAAAAGTTGGTTTAAATCCATTGATCTTCTTCCTTAATTATTTAAAATACTGGGATTGTATCCAAATGCTGCCCCTGCAGAAGTAGAAAAGCTTTTGATCCAGAAGGCAACATCCACTAATGGAGGGAAAGCAGATTTTACAAAATTCCCCTACTTCATACAGTCCAAGCCCTCTCAACATTTCTTCTAGATGGTTTCCCAACCCTCTAGTCGGGACACTGGGAAACTAGCAAAAAAAAAATGCCTCCCTTCTTCCTCTGTTAGTAGACAATTCCCACGGGAGCAGGAGCACCAGGAAAACCAACTGGCTGATGCAAATATTGGCCACCATGTTCTTCACGATCCCATAAGAAAGGCTGTTACATGTATCATAAAGTGTGATATACAATCTTTATGAGTGCCAAGGAAGTGGGGAGCACAGTTTCTGAAGGACCCCAATGCCCCCAAATCCTCACTGGTACTTGGCAGGGGCAAAGTCCAAGCAAGCAATTTAGTGATGCAATCACAAGAACTTGTGCATTATTATTCCTATCACAGTAGGTCATTTACTATACTTATGATTGGGTCATACTGTATTAAAAGCTCTGGTGCATAGTTTACGTCCCACATTTCCTGTAATAGGAATCTACTTGCAAAAGTGCCTTCCTATTAATTTCAAACCATCATATTTTAGTGTATGTAAAGCCATGCAGATGAAGCACAGTAAGGTTTTAGTTGGCCCTTAACAGTAGTTGCGTAGGTATAACAGAAGAGCTCAGTCAGCCTGGTATTAAAAAACTAAATAGAATGCTTTATATTATTTCTTTGGAGCTTGATTATAACAGTCAATTAAATAGTGTGGTTCAAAATATACTACTGGACTGCATATGCAGTAACCTCAGATCTCCTTCAATGATTCTCAAAAGTTTTGTTTCATAAATTATGCTTGTACTTTATAAAAGAGGAACTGCTAGAAGCAAGGGTGAGATATAGGCAAGACTGAGAGAAAGCAACATTTAGATGCCACAATGCAACCAATGAAGCAAGAAAGGATACATATACACACAGGTATTGTTGTTCTCAGTCAACCATTACCAGAAATATTCTGGAATTCTACAATGTGACCCTCAATCTAGGTTTAGAGTGGTGTGTGGAAGAAGCACTCTCACTGTTTATCCCTTTCTTATTAAATGTGGGAGCCAATACTGAAACATTGTGAAATCATCTGTTGAAATTCTGCATCCAGGCTGGGAACTGACCAGCATCCCAACTATAGAATATCGAAGAATGGGAGGAAACCCCCCTAAATATCAAGTAGAATTCCCCCATCCAGACTATCAAAGGCTGCTTAACATAAATTCCACAGTAAATTGTTTGCATTTACAATCATGACCCTCCCCTCCTCACAAGTAGGCATCACCAACCAACTAGATGATAATGCACCTAGAAGCACAAAAATACAACGCGGAGAAATGATGTAGTGAAATAGTGGCAGAGAAGTACACACCTTGGCATTGATATAGGGGTCAAAGGGGCCGTACTTTTTGAGTTCTTTGATCTCAAGAGCATTCTACAAAAAGGAGAGGAAAAGAAAACGTGATGATGAAATGGGCAAGATATAGCAACAAAGCAGTGAGTGACTCTGAACGGGAGGAATGACAGAACACGACAATATTTCATTCCAATGAAAAGCAATTAATCACACTGGCCATTCCAGCTGTCAATAACTGCACCATGCACATCATTTTAAAGATAGCATGCAAACGTTATGTGACAATCTTTTACAGTTCACTGTTTAACATTTTTTATATGTTTTGTCTCATGCTAGCCACAGATTGCAAGATCATTCACTTTCATATGGCCCCTTCCAATAACACTAGAGAATGGTGAACAGTGTTATAAACTTAAATGCTGTTGACTGGAACAAACTAAATGATCACAGCTGCGCTTGAGAACATGATGAGCCCAGCCGAAATTTTAAAAAAAGATTTGCCAACAATATAATCAAATGCCATTTTAACACACACATTGAGCTATTTTCATATGAAGAATATTACTAATTAGCAATTGAACAGCACTGCTGACTTTCTTTTCAACTAGAGATTTTATTCCTATAATAGACTATTTATGGGAAACATCACAAAGCTACATGACTTCATAGCTGTTAAACCCCCACAATCATGGAATTTTATCTTTAATTGTGAACAAAGTGTGCTGCCCATCCCATCCTAGTTGTAATGTGGTCCACACTGGCTGAAGTAGTCACTGTGTGGATTCAGCATGGGTGATGCTTTCTATTGGAAGTGAAAATGTTTACAAAAGGCATATCCTCAATTACTTTAAGTCTCACCCACAGTGATAAAACACACACACTGCCAACAGTACAGAGCGACCTCCAGCCAGGCCGCAGTAACACAGCCTGGTAAAAAAGAACTCCACAGCATTCACAATGCTTCAGTTTCTTTGAACACTAATACCTTTTTAATTTGATGCTATCTTAGTTGCAAGAAATCTGAAGAAAATTTGTCAACCAGTTATAATTCAATAGTATTAGAATACAAATACCCCAAAGACCAGTGTTTCACACAAAAACTAGAACAGGAAAAAAACTGATTCTCTGCAGTAGTCAGACTAAACTAACCAACATATATATTTAATTTCCATTGTGTGTTCAGTGGGGGTGTAAAGGACATTTGGATTTTTAATAGGAATTTTGTAATTCTGCTAGCTTCCAGGATAAATATAAGTTGTATGGAGCAATTTAAAAAAAAATAAGATGCAAGTCAAATGGAACACAATTTTTAAAATTGGGGCAAGTACATATTCCCCTCTCACTTGAGTAGAAGCACTGCTCTTTAGTAGGTTAATAATGAATAAGTGAAAGCTTTACTATAATGAACTTCACAATATTAGCTTGCTAAGCACAAGGACTAGAACAAACTAAGCGCAGCTACAAAAACATGACTAAAGGAGACTAAGGTTACTTTAATTGGCTCCAACACAGAAAGGAACTGGTACATCAACTACACCAAGTTTCAAATTACCCAGCAAATGGAAGAAAAGCAATGGTTAACATCCTTCCATCCTGCACATGTTGCAGCTCATGTACTGCTTACTTCCACAGTTTCTAATCAGGTGGCCGGCCAGAAGTGCAGCTTTCAAGACAGGTATTTGTTTTCCTGCATAGAGATAGTATTTAACATTTAACTCCTTGCCATGCAATAAATCCTGAATAAATCTGAGTCTCATAGATGTTGAGTATCACAGATTCTCACTCTCCTGGAGAATAATCCTAATATTATTAGGTTATTAAGAGCATGAAAATAAGAAACATATTCAGACCTGCTCATTCACTTTAGTGTGAGATGGTCCCTGGTGTATTAGTAGTTTCACTATTTCAGCATCTCCTTTCCAAGCTGCCAAATGAAGAGGATAACAGCCTTTGCAGTCGGCCACGTTGGTTAATGCATCATTCCTTAAAAGAACTTCCACAACATCCCTGTAGGGAGGAGAAATGAAGTTGTGAGATATTTAGAGTAAGTCTAGATGCGAGTCAGTAATTAAAAGAAAACTGATTTAAGATGCATAAAAAGAATGCTTGAGAATACATTTTATAAGTCAGTCTGAATAGATTCAGCTTTCAAAATATTTTTGGATTCAGGTGTTCAGTTACGGACTGCTTAGAACCACAGAAATGAAAGCAGCCTTGTAGCTACTTCCACCCAGAGAAAATAAGGCTGCAATCCAAAGCACACTTACTGGAAGTTAACTCCTGAAAGAGAGTTAGTAGAGCTTATTGTGGAGGAAGTGGGGTGGAATAATTTATTTTAATCACTCAAGCTACACATGAGCATGCAGGGGGGTTTGTACTAATCTCTAAAGTTGAGCTAAGGCTCATCCAAGCAAATGAACTCCTGAATGCTCACAAGCTAGCTGAATGCTCACAAGAGGCTTGAACAAGGCTGGTGTTTCACTGCTTTAGTATATTTTGAATTTTATTTGCACAATTTATGTACACTAAGAGCATAAAACCAACTGTAAGTAGATCAATACTGATCAAGTTAACAGCAAAACATATATCAGTGTTTCTCAAACTGAATGGGGCAGCACTAAAGGAGAATTGTCTTACATAACTTATTAGTTACAAATGTGTAAGTACCATAGCTATAGAATTGCTATAGAATCAGAGGTGTCAGCTTCTCCAGAGGATTGGGGTGGGGCCTTATGCGACATGCAGGGTGGATAAAAATCAATGATTTTTTTAAAAAAATCAAAAAAATCGGATTTTTTTGATTTAAATCGATTTTTTTGATTTAAATTGGATTTTTTTTAATAAAATGCTTTTTGAGGAAAACATATTACCATCCAAAGGTTATTCCATCATGAAATAAAGATTAGTTTTTTAATTTTGTAGTATAAGGTTGTATATGTTTAATTTTGGGGGTAAATAAATTCCATTAATCCATTCACAATGTCATGCTCTTCCAGAGGTTTTTGTAAGATTATTGGGCAGTTTCTCTGCCTACAAGATATTATCACAGGTGCTTGGTTTACTTTTGCAGTTCTCAAAACTGAATTTGACTCAACAGAGATCACATGCCTCTTCTTCACAGCAAAAATGTTATAACATGAACAGAGTTGAGAAAAAGACCTTAATCCTATTGTTCTACAAACCTATGAATACAGAAGCAACCCCTTCAGTGCTAAGTTTCAATAAGTTCAGTGAATAGAATAGAAACAATATTTTTCTGATTGTTTGGAGTGGACAGTATTTAAGTTTTTCATGTGTAGGCTGGGCTGACAGTCTAAGTTTCTTAAAATATATATATTTTGTTTTTGTTTAGCCAAATTAGTTAACAAACATGGATGTTTGTTTAAGCAAATAACATTTGCTGAAATGTTATTGTTTCAGTTGAATAAATCTATTTAAATTGTTATTATTAAGGTAATGATTATTTTTCTCCTTCCTAAGTACAACAGTAAAGTTGTCCAAATATGAATGATTAACCTATTAAACTGGGGATAAAAAAAACTAATATGAAAAGTTGTTATTCTAAAAATCTTCAGCTACTTGCATATTAAAGTTATACCAGCAAGAATTAGTCTTTATGATTTAAATCAACTATGATTTAAATCAAGCCTTACTGACTAGTGATTTAAATCGTGATTTAAATCGTGATTTAAATCAGTTTGATTTAAATCAAATCCACCCTGGCGACATCACACATGTGATGTCACGATGAGCCAGGGGACAGAGCCAAACGCCCTCCTAAAATTGAGGGGGGCCTGCCGCCTCAAAGTATATCTAATCTATCTATCTATCTCTATGAGGAGCTGAAACTGCCTTGGCCCTAGGAGTTGGCGCCTATGTATAGGGTTGCAAGTGACAGCTGTGAGTCCAGTTGTCCCAGATGGTAGAAAAATGTTTGTTAATGCTGGAGAAGGCACAGGAATTGGGCTGAAAGGTGGAGCAGCATAGTGGGGCTATAAAGCAGTTAATATGTAGATACTAAAAGGTTCTGAGGAGTTAAGAACTAGAATGACAAAGTTCAGAAAGTGGCTTGAGAAGCATTGGATGAAATTGCCATAAGCTCAACTTTGATAAACTACTCCACCAAGCAACAGAATATATGCCTATAATGAAGATATCACACAATCTGCATAGCACAACAGTATTTAGGAATGCCAAAATAGACTTCAAGAGTTTGCAAATGTGTACATCTATGGGATAAATTGTCATTGGGCCTTGACCATTGATATTTGACCAATTGTTTGTTTTTAACAATTCAAACTTGAGGAAACCTAAATTACATAAAGCAAATGTATTGGCTCTAAACACTACAATTCCATTTTGTGGAATAGTCTCTCACCCAACTGGAATCTATATGCAAAGTTTATCAGGAAAAGTAACTGAATCCTGAGACCCTCCCCCACCCCTGAAAAACCCCTACTTTGGTATTTGATCTGGAACACGAGAAGCAGCAGTATAAAGGTATGAATCAATTTCCTTAGAGCTGCCTTAGAGTTGTGACTTGCCCTCTCTTTCATACTCTCAGAATTCAATCTTAGGGGTTGAAATATGGGCTGGCATTTAGCAGATGAAGTCAATGTAAGATATAAGTAGCCACTGACTTAATCTTGTTGAGGTTCAGCAGACCAATCCTGTGTGAATTCCTCCACCCCTCATTTTGATATTGAGAATTACTGGAAACCCCACTCAGGCCTCAGTGGTGATAAACTCAGCAATATAGTACAGCTCACTGCTGTCTCGAAGCAGGTGTAACTTTGGTGATCTGTTATCTGCTAGATATCGTGGAGTTCACATGGCTCAATAGGGAAATGGTACATACATTGCCATAAGTTTTAGCTTTTAAACTACCAAATTACCAAAATTGTTATTTCACAGACAGGTAGCTTACTTGTGACCATTCAAAGCAGCATGGTGCAATGGAGTATATCCAGTATTGTCAACACAGTTCACATTTGGTCCTCTCCATATGCTGTAAAATAAAAATACAGCAATACTGTAAGACATAAGACACATCAAGTTAAGTAAAAAGAAAGGTAAAGCAAGGTTTCTGCAAAATTTACCATAAAATGGCATACCCTCCAACATGTTGAGTCCCAAAAGCAGGATGCGGGTCTTCCCCATCTGTGCTCCAGTGCGAGTCATGTGACCTGTGTAAGGTCCTGGAGCCCAAAAGACACACTTTTTCAGGGCCATGCTCTCACCACACCCAAAAACATGTGTTTTGGGGAGCTGTGCAAATGCTTTTGGGAGATCTCGCATGCCCCCCATTGTGCTGTTTGCATTGGGCTCCCATACATTTCTGGGCCCAGTTCAAAGTACTGATTTGCCCTTTAATGCCCCAAACAGTTTGGAATCTGGCTTCATGAACATCCTCCTAACCCCACATCAAATGCTTGCTTACAATACTCACAAAATATTTTCTTGAGAAAATAAATGTTTTGTTCCTATCTAGGCTGCTCTAGCTAGCAGACTGAACTGCAGATCATTCCATAGATCTGTAGCCATCCAATAATGAAATTTTGTATATTACTTAGTTTCTCTCAAAGAATATGAAATTACAAGTTCACTGTGAGAGACATTAGGTACATTTCTACCCACCTAAACATGCTGGCTGACTGAATACCATAGGAATATAGTTTAAGAATAAAGCTGAAACAATATTATGTTTTCTTCAAACTTCTTGAATTAAGGACCATGAGCATCAAGCATCTTGATATAGGACAGGGTTTAATAACTGAGTCCTGTTTTCAGGAGATCAGCACCCTCTATACTTGTCTAATCTCATTTATCTATTCCCGCAGCACCTGGAACGAAACCTAAAGGAAACTGAACCTTAATTTCAGAGGTTTTTAATGCTATAGAGTGTGCACCCAATTTCCTGGCTATAAAGAAAGTAAAGAGTAGTAAGTAAAGAGTAAAGAGCAGAATCCAAAATATGCCATGGTCTAGCCTGAGCTATTTCTTAAAAATTAAGGGAAGCATAAAGGACCTCTTTAAGAAGCTCATTTTATTGCCAGAGCTAATAGGGGAAAATAGTAACGTATTTTCTAGTAGTCTAAAGACAGTCAACACACTTAAGGCAACATGACATGACAAGCACCTACAGCTCCTAATTATAAAGCTAATTCAGATATTACTCAAACTGTGTAACCATTTAATGAAGCTTCACTGCCAATTACACTGTCACACACAATTTGAACTGTTGCCTAAGCATCACTTAATATTCTAGTCTTGAACAGGAAACATTTGGTATGTGTAATGCTCTAATATTATGCTCTCATTTTTCTAGCAGAAAAAAGGCTTTTGATAACTCAAGATTTATTTAGCACTTCAAATGTAACATTGATGCCAAGGAATTTTGAAACAAAGGAGGCAATTAGTTGCCAACACAAGCCGAGTAGGAGGCAGATCTGCCAAAGCAGGGGAGGGAGCGTCCTCCCCATACAAATTGGATTTTTTTAAAAAATGCACTCTGGAAATAAGGAGCACAAAACAAATACAGTATGCAATTAATCTAAACTGGGTATTTAATCAGGGGCAGTGGCAGGGGGGAGGGGGCTCTTTCCACAAGCCTGAAGGATGCCATCAATTGAACACACCTCTATATCATAAGATACTCCTGGTTACACTCCCTCTGTGCAAGCTCTACTACAGTGGTAGGTAAAGGTAAAGGTACCCCTGACCATTTGATCCAGTCCCAGATAACTCTGGGGTTGCGGCGCTCATCTCGCTTTACTGGCCGAGGGAGCTGGCGTTTGTCCACAGACAGCTTCCGGGTCATGTGGCCAGCATGACTAAGCTGCTTCTGGCAAACCAGAACAGTGCACGGAAACACCATTCACCTTCCTGGTGGAGCGGTACCTATTTGTCTATTTGCACCTTGACATGCTTTCGAACTGCTGGGTGGGCAGGAGCTGGGACTGAACAACAGGAACTCACCCCATTGCGGGGATTCGAACTGCCGACCTTCTGATCAGCAAGCCCTAGGGCTCTGTGGTTTAGACCACAGTGCCACTCACATCAGTGGTGCAAAGCAACAATCATCTTCAGATGACATTCCCAGCAGCTACTTCACAGTGCTTGCTTTCCATGCAGATAAGAAAAGAAGCCTACCCTGGGAAAGCAGGAGAAAACCTCCCTTTTACAACAAGAAATAAGTTACAATTCCCATCCCAATGCATCCTGGTTCCCAAGATACTAAGCAGGCAGAAGCGACTCAAAAAAAGCCACTGCTTAGAAATAAAAACGCCTTGTACTTGACTGGTAGTTCTACACATTTACAAGCCATTATATTTAGAGTCCCCTTCATGGATCAATGCCTTGTCGTGGCGAAGGGGCTTGAATAACTCAGAGAAGCTATGAGCTATGCCATGCAGGGCCACCCAAGATGGACAGGTCATAGTGGAGAGTTTTGACTAAACGTGATCCACCTGGAGAAGGAACTGGCAAGCCACTCCAGTATCCCTGCCAAGAAAACTCCATGGACAAAGACAACAGGCATATAAAAGTTATGACGCTGGAAGATGAGCCCCTCAGGTCGGAAGGCGTCCAACATGCTACTGAGGAAGAGCGGAGGACAAGTACAAGTAGATTCAGAGCTGATGAAGCGGCTGGGCCAAAGCCGAAAGGACGCTCAGTTGCGGATATGCCTGGAAGCGAAAGGAAAGTCCGATGCTGTAAAGAAAAATATTGCATAGGAACCTGGAATGTAAGAACCATGAGTGGAGGTAAGCTGGATGTGGTCAAAAATGAGATGACAAGAATAAATATCGACATCCTGGGCATCAGCGAACTAAAATGGAAGGGAATGGGCGAATATTGCAACACCTTCTAGAAATGACACCAAAGAAGGATGTTCTTCTCATTACAGGGGACTGGAATGCTAAAGTAGGGAATCAAGAGATAAAAGGAACAACTGGCAAGTTTGGCCTTGGAGTTCAAAATGAAGCAGGGCAAAGGCTAATAGAGTTCTGTCAAGAGAACAAGCTGGTCATCACAAACACTCTATTCCAACAACACAAGAGACGACTCTACACATGGATATCACCAAATGGACAGCATCGAAATCAGATTGATTATATTCTCTGCAGCCAAAGATGGAGAAGCTCTATACAGTCAGCAAAAACAAGACCTGGAGCTGACTGTAACTCAGATCATCAGCTTCTTATAGCAAAATTCCAGCTTAAACTGAAGAAAGTAGGAAAAACCACTGGGCCAGTAAGATACAATCTGAATCAAATCCCTTATGAATACACAGTGGAAGTGAGGAACAGGTTTAAGGATTTAGATTTGGTGGACAGAGTGCCTGAAGAACTATGGATGGAGGCTCGTAACATTATACAGGAGGCAGCAATGAAAACCATCCCAAGGAAAAGGAAATGCAAGAAAGCAAAATGGCTGTCCAACGAGGCCTTACAAATAGCGGAGGAGAGGAGGCAAGCAAAATGCAAGGGAGATAGGGAAAGATACAGGAAACTGAATGCAGATTTCCAAAAAACAGCAAGGAGAGACAAGAGGGTCTTCTTAAATGAGCAATGCAAAGAAATAGAGGAAAACAATAGAATGGGGAAAACCAGAGATCTGTTCAAGAAAATTGGAGATATGAAAGGAACATTTCGTACAAAGATTACCATAATCAAGGACAAAAGTGGTAAGGACCTAACAGAAGCAGAAGACATCAAGAAGAGGTGGCAAGAATACACAGAGGAATTATACCAGAAAGATATGGAGGTTTCGTACACCTCAGGTAGTGTGGTTGCTGACCTTGAGCCAGACATCTTGGAGAGTGAAGTCAAATGGGCCTTAGAAAGCATTGCTAATAACAAGGCCAGTGGAAGTGATGATATTCCAGCTGAACTGTTTAAAATTTTAAAAGATGATGCTGTTAAGGTGCTACACCCAATATGCCAGCAAGTTTGGAAAACTCAGCAATGGCCAGAGGATTGGAGAAGATCGGTCTACATCCCAATTCCAAAGAAGGGCAGTGCCAAAGAATGCTCCAACTACCGCACAATTACGCTCATTTCACACGCTAGCAAGGTTATGCTTAAAATTCTACAAGGCAGGCTTAGGCAGTATGTGGACCGAGAACTCCCAGAAGTGCAAGCTGGATTTCGAAAGGGCAGAGGAACCAGAGACCAAATAGCAAACATGCGCTGGATTATGGAGAAAGCTAGAGAGTTCCAGAAAAACGTCTACTTCTGCTTCATTGACTATGCAAAAGCCTTTGACTGTGTCGACCACAGCAAACTATGGCAAGTTCTTAAAGAAATGGGAGTGCCTGATCACCTCATCTGTCTCCTGAGAAATCTCTATGTGGGACAAGAAGCTACAGTTAGAACTGGATATGGAACAACTGATTGGTTCAAAATTGGGAAAGGAGTACGACAAGGTTGTATATTGTCTCCCTGCTTATTTAACTTATATGCAGAATTCATCATGCGAAAGGCTGGACTAGATGAATCCCAAGCCGGAATTAAGATTGCTGGAAGAAATATCAACAACCTCAGATATGCAGATGACACAACCTTGATGGCAGAAAGCGAGGAGGAATTAAAGAACCTTTTAATGAGGGTGAAAGAGGAGAGCGCAAAATATGGTCTGAAGCTCAACATCAAAAAAACCAAGATCATGGCCACTGGTCCCATCACCTCCTGGCAAATAGAAGGGGAAGAAATGGAGGCAGTGAGAGATTTTACTTTCTTGGGCTCCTTGATCACTGCAGATGGTGACAGCAGTCACGAAATTAAAAGACGCCTGCTTCTTGGGAGAAAAGCAATGACAAACCTAGACAGCATCTTAAAAAGCAGAGACATCACCTTGCCGACAAAGGTCCGTATAGTTAAAGCTATGGTTTTCCCAGTAGTGATGTATGGAAGTGAGAGTTGGACCATAAAGAAGGCTGATCGCCGAAGAATTGATGCTTTTGAATTATGGTGCTGGAGGAGACTCTTGAGAGTCCCATGGACTGCAAGAAGATCAAACCTATCCATTCTTAAGGAAATCAGCCCTGAGTGCTCCCTGGAAGGACAGATCATGAAGCTGAGGCTCCAATACTTTGGCCACCTCATGAGAAGAGAAGAATCCTTGGAAAAGACCCTGATGTTGGGAAAGATTGAGGGCACTAGGAGAAGGGGACGACAGAGGACAAGATGGTTGGACAGTGTTCTCGAAGCTACGAACATGAGTTTGACCAAACTGCGGGAGGCAGTGCAAGACAGGAGTGCCTGGCGTGCTCTGGTCCATGGGGTCACGAAGAGTCGGACACGACTAAACGACTAAACAACAACAACATATTTAGAGTAGGGGGACTCATTTTCCTATTGGTCATAGATAATGGAAACATACAAAGATAAGCTATTTGACCCAAAGCGTAAATATAAATAGATGGTAAAAGAAAGGACAGATCATTTGTGCACAACAGGCTACAAAGAACAGCTCTAAGGAAGAGAGAGACAAAATAAAATGCTGCAAAAATAATCAAGCCTGTTTTGAAGGCGTGCATTTATTTTATCCTAAAATCAATTTAATTATAGCAGCTCTCAACAATCTCTCCCCCTTACCAGAATATAGCCAAGCAATTTGATCCTATACAGCAGTGAAGTTTACATCCCTCCTGGCAATGGAATAAGTGGTATGTCTGGATAGTTTTGCTTTCCTATAAAAATACTGTACTCTTCAAAGTCAATACCAGTAAAGCCACCTTTCTCTGAGTATGCTGCCTCCATGAATGCAAGAACAGAAAAAAAATCAGATCACTACAGAGGACAAGGATACAGTCCTAGGATGTGCTGTCAAAAGACTATGCTCCAAATTCTGTCTGCTTTTGAAACAGACTGAAAATATATATACAGTAATTTATAATTGAAAAAGCATAGTGAATAGGAAGTAGTAGCAACAAAGCGGATGTGCAACTGATTAAAAGGCAAACATAAAACAGTGCCAATAACTTATCATCACATTGGAAGAGAGCAATTAGACACCTGCATTTTCAGGAAACACTTGAGTACAGGACAAATTTCAGATGCAGAAACACAGCCACTACATTGTGCATAAGCACAGCATCAAGCAGTAAGCAGAGGCAGTTGACACAAGGGGAATGAGGAGAGGCACAGAGCTTAACACCAGAGCCAATACCCCCTTGTAAAAGCAGTTGTCTATCAGGAGGCTGCTGTAGCTGGGCTATCTGGGAGACACTTAATATGAAGACAAGGCCCTGACAAGGTTGCATTCCTGAGTGGCTGAACCTGGCCAGTACTCCCCAAAGCAGCACACCTTGTATTGGTGCTGGGAGCTCTGTTTTACAATAGTATGGTCCTTCCCAGAGGGTGTGCTACAGAATGTGGTACTGGGAGATGTGTGCATGATGCCATAGCCATTTGTTTTTGATATCCTATGGGATTCTACTATGTTCACCATGGCTTTTAACTTCAACATGCAAAGTGCTGGCAGACAGTCCAGAAATTTGGGGCTTTTCTTCACCAGTATATGGATAACAGACAACATGATGACTACAGCTTCCATTATCCCTGACCACTGTCCATGTTAGCCGAGGCTGATAGGAGCTGTAGCCCAAATCATCTGGAGGGCACCACATTGATGACCCCTACTGTAATCTTCCGAACCTTTCCAACAGTGTTTCATTGTCAAACAAAATTTATGCAGCTTGATAGGCATTGGTTCTTTATTTCAGGGAAGTCCAACCGGTTGACCGCGATCAAAGGGTGGATCCCTGGGTGATATTGGTCACTTGCTCATTTCCAGCCCCGCCCCCTTGCTATGTCGTTCATTTGCGCAGGATCGCTAAAACGGAAAATGGAGTTATCGCTGCCCGGCTCTGTTTATGGAGAGCGTTTTTTGGCGTTCCCGTTAACAAATAAAGACTGCAAATTTGCCGCCCCCCCCAAAAAAAGTTCAACAACTTCGACATCTCCCCCCTAAAAAATGCTCAGCAACTGTGACCTGGCCCCCTAAAAAATGGGTAGATCAATGCCATTTTTTTCTGGAAGTAGATCAGTCTCTTGGGAGTTGGACGTCCCTGCTTTATTTTATCCCTGGCTTGGGTAAAGTTCTTTTTTAAATCTGTTTTTGTCTTGTTTATATTTTATGTTCGCTTTTAGCCACCTCAGCATAGGATACAAGACAGAATGGCAGAGCATAATATTATTATGTTAAACCCAGTAAAGTAGTTGTATGTAATTTGAAATTTTGTCACAAATTATATTGAATCCTTAATAATATTAATAATAATAATAATAATAATAATAATTTATTTGTACCCCGCCCATCCGGCTGGGTTTCCCCAGCCACTCTGGGCTGCTTCCAACAGAGATTAAAATACATTAAAATATCACACATTAAAAACTTCCCTAAACAGAGCTGCCTTCAGATGTTTTCTAAATGTCAGGTAGTTGTTTATCTCTTTGACATCTGATGGGAGGGTGTTCCACAGGGTGGGTGCCACTACCAAGAAGGCCCTCTGCCTGGTTCCCTGTAGCTTTGCTTCTCGCAATGAGGGAACCACCAGAAGGCCCTCGGCGCTGGACCTCAGTGTCCGGGCAGAACGATGGGGGTAGAGACGCTTCTTCAGGTATACTGGGCCAAGGTCGTTTAGGGCTTTAAAGGTCAGCACCAGCACTTTGAATTGTGCTCGGAAACGTACCGGGAGCCAATGTAGGTCTTTCAGGACCTTTTATGTCAAGTATGCTATGGAATCTGTAAGCTTGCAATTCAAAAATATGTTTATGTAGTAAATTAAAGATCCAAAAAGTATAGGGCTTAGTTTAAATATGCATGTCAATAGTTAGCATTATTTTTTTGTAACCAGTTATCGTCAATAGTATAATCCATATAAACAGATACTTGTAGCATTGAAACTTGGGTCTACTTCCAGCAGGAGATCCAAAGTTGTTATATTTATATACCGTTAGTTATGTGGACGAGAATTAAATACAGTTCTTAAGAAAAAACAAGATGGACCAAAGAAGACATTTGTGCAATCAGAATGCACTTCACACAAGATGAGGGGTATCCAATTTCCATTGTGGTCCTCCAACTGTACATCCACCCACACTCCACACCCTGTTTGGTATCTCGTGCCTCAGAAGATACTTTTTTCTGGATACTGCAGCAGATCTGAGGTTGTGGCAGGAAAGCCCAGCTGTGTAAGCACAAGTCAGCTCACAATCCTCTGGCTCTAAGCATAAAAGATCAGTAACAATATATCTGAACAAGTAACCGCATTACAATACAGATTACAACTGATGGCAGGTTTTGCAAACTAACTTGCATGTTTTCAATACTTTAAATTTGTATACAGTGCACACAATTCAAAGCCCATGCCGGCAACTCATTTGCATGGGGGTTGTGTTCCAGGTCATTGAGTGCATTGGGGGGGGGTACGAATATGCCTGCCCCGCCCCCTTCTGGGGGGGGGGGAAATAGTGCATGTGTCAGCGGTTGCAAATGCCTCAAACTCGCACAAAATGGGAGTTGCCTGTACTTGTAAGACTAATTCTCAGGGTAGAGACCCGTTTTTCGGTAATACGGTTTTGTAACGCTTCAGAACTGATAGCTCTATGGTGATGGTTGTACATTGCAGTTATTGCATTTGCGAGTCATTTTTATGACTAAGGCATCATCATCATCATCATACACACTACCCCAACTCAGAGCAGCAAGATACTCCAGGAGTTCCTGTGCTTTACCCAGGGTTCAGTTTCCCTGGAATGAAGTTGTTCTATGACTATGTTTATACAGAGTTTATAAGATTTCAAAACATTCTAACACGTATACATAAATGAGCTGTAAGAACCTGCACTATCTTGGTTTAAGTTCCCTGATTAATATCCATGTCATTTTAATGCCCTATATGCAATGGCCAAGCAGAATGTAAGTGCTTACCAACCATGAGGCTCCAGGCCAGGTTAAAAATTTAAAAATACAATGTTTAAATCATTAAATATATATATATTGCTTAGGAGCCCAAGTCTGGGGAGGCACAGCCTTTCCTACAGAGATAGTTGTATGATGTAGCCAGACAAGATGTAGCCAGCAGCACAAATTGAGAATGTCTAATACACAGAGATTAGACTATACCGCATTTAAAAAGAGCAGCAATCTCAGTTTTCTTAGCTACAATGCTTTGAATTACAAACATATTTTTACAGAAACATAGAACATTGATGCAGTACTGTACCTATGTAATGCACGGTTCCTCTATCATAAGCAGTTCCAGTTTGAATGCCCATGATAACTATTACATGCACAATAAATAATGTTGAATTGATTACCTGAACAAATCAAACAATAGTTGTGTCTGTGACATGAGCATTTGCTCTGCTTCTGGAAACATGTGGAGAGATCTATCCTATGAAAGGTGAAGCATGAGTGCCACCCCTACAAAGGTCAGAGATACTCAGACTGGCACAGTACCCAGTTATGGGTCTCTACCAAGTCCATGAAGAACATATAAATGACTACCTTTGATACATTTAATTGTACTGTAGTGCAATACAATAATCACACAAATTGAGTCAGAAACAAATACAGCAGCCATCATATCATCAGCTGTATTCATAAGTTATGTACCACTTCTCATATAGTTAGGCAGTTGGCAAATTCAAGACAGACATTCAAGAGTTGCAACAGGAAGTTACATAAAATGTTTAACAAACCGTGACATAATAGCACTGTAATTATATGTTATTGGTGGCAAAAACACGTTGGCCCCATACACTAGTACTTCCGTTGTTACAAGCTGCTTGCTCAAAAAAAGCCACTATGATACACATAAGTAGTTTGATCATGTAGCTTCTACAACATAATGAGGGTTTTCTTTAAACAAATCAAATACAAAGTTTAGACAGGTATGTGGTCTCTATTTTGGACACACTGAATTAGAATATGAAACAATACCTTTTTAAATTGAACTTGCCAAGCCCTAGTCTTATTTAAAAACTAGTCTTGTTGTGTGTGTGTGTGTGTGTGTGTGTGTGTGTGTGTGTGTGTGTGATAAACCACTAACAGAATGAAAAAGGTATTAGCACACTATAGGGGACAATCCATAATGGGCCAAAAGATGAGTGAGATTACTGCTTAAACGCAACAAGACTTGGGGATTATCATGTTTGCATTGAGGCAATTCATGCAAGGGTGAATAAAGTTACCAACTTGGGCTGTATTAATTTTTATTGCATTTTCTGAAATTTAGAGTCAACAGCCAAGTTCCACCCTGTACCTAAGCACTGACACATTGCAGTCTTAGACAACAGCTTCCAATAAACTTTGCTACAGTTAAGTTTTACTTTCCCCCCAGATTCATGAAATGTTGGTTCCTATCGTATCCCCAAGTATTACATGGGGGGGGGGGAGCTAGCACATGGGGTAGGTTGTGGGAGGCCATGCCTTAAATTTCTTAAAACGTTACTTTACTCACTATGATACAAGGGCACCTTTGATGCAGTACTGTTGGTTAGGGAACCCCCAATAAGTACTGTATATCAGATTTTTTGCATCATTTATTCAAATCCTTTCCGCTTTTAGGCATGGTAGCTGGCTTGCTCATCCCACGCTCCATTTACCTTATCACAATAATGCCTATCGCAATAGGCATGCATTTCTTTCCCATTCACACCTGAACAATGGGAGAACTGTTTAACACACACCCCTTTTTAATGGTGGGACCCAGGTGGTGCTGTGGTTAAACCACTGAGCCTAGGGCTTGCTGATCAGAAGGTCGGCGGTTCGAATCCCTGTGACGGGGTGAGCTCCCGTTGCTTGGTCCCAGCTCCTGCCAACCTAGCAGTTCGAAAGCACGTCAAAATGCAAGTAGATAAATAGGAACCGCTACAGCGGGAAGGTAAACGGCGTTTCCATGTGCTGCTCTGGTTTGCCAGAAGCGGCTTTGTCATGCTGGCCACATGACCTGGAAGCTATACGCCGGCTCCCTCGGCCAATAATGCGAGATGAGCGCACAACCCCAGAGTCGGTCACGACTGGTCAGGGGTCCCTTTACCTTTACCCTTTACTTTTTAATGGTACCCTATTTAAAATGCCAAAAAGAGGGATTCATGAAATTGTTTGTGGAAGCATACTTCTTTATTTCAGCTTAGTACAAATAACAACTATCAACTGAAACTATAGGTAGACTTAAGCAGACTTTTCTGTTGCATCATTGACGGATCTAAAAACTTTTGAAAGGCATAATGCTAAAAACTTAATAGACATCTTAAGAACTGAGCAAGCAATGACTGAGATTACATACCATATCATAGAGGTGGCTATGTGTGTTACAATCAAACAGCATTAACTCAAAAGTGTGCATGAATAAGCAAATATTTAAAGTTGTCTCTACTTAAGCTACACAAACAATTACAGTCTGTCACATTCATAGAAATTTAAATGGCTGAATGTGTTATCTAAAAAAAAGGGCAATTTCCTTCTAAAGTACTTACAAAGTGATATAACTAGACCAAACTAACCTCTGAAGGCAGGAAGCCATTCTTATTTAACATTAACTAGAAGAATGCTAGTTTAAAAATGCAGGAGGTGAAAGGTTTCCACTACAGACTGAACCCAGGAAACATAATTCATTTACCATCATGTACCTTTAAGTTTTCCCTGGAAAAGACCCTGATGTTGGGAAAGATGAAGGGCACAAGGAGAAGGGGACGACAGAGGATGAGATGGTTGGACAGTGTTCTCGAAGCTACGAACATGAGTTTGACCAAACTATGGGAGGCAGTGGAAGACAGGAGTGCCTGGCGTGCTATGGTCCATGGGGTCACGAAGAGTCGGACACGACTAAACGACTAAACAACAACCACCTTTAAGTTGGGAATCCATTAAACAGCATACTCTGGGTTGAATTTACTGTATATTTAACAGCTAACCTGGTCAAATTTTTGGTCACAGAAATTTGAGGCAAAAACCGTCATAATCACTCCCACATACTGTACTGTATTCTTTTCATGAACTGTTTGCATTTTTTTTCTCCTCCAATTAGCAGCTTCAATCCTTTTTTTTAAAGTGATCAGAGCCAATCAGGCATCACAAGGAGCTTGGCATCAAATCACCACAACAAATCAGAGTCAAGACAATGCTCCCTACTATTACTCTAAAAGAGCAAGAATTGGATCCATTTTTAATACATCCCAAACATTTACTACACAGAGCTAATGGGGGGGAAATCCGTTGGGCGGGCAGCAGGAATGTAGTTTAAGGCAATAGTTGAAGTGTGTGAGGTCGAGCACCCTCCTGTCAGTTGCCTATTTTCCAGTGCCTTGTTATGAACCTAATATGTGGAGCTGCATTGTACTCCTTTCAGGAAGTTGTTTTACCAGCCTCTCAAGCCTCGGTTGCTATAGAAACAAGCCAATCAAGGTTGTTTCACCATGGCAAGGGAGGGAAGAGGATATATTTTACATACTGGTAAAGACCTTACCAGCAACTGAGCAGCAACTGAGTCCTCCAGTTTGACTCTGTGTTTTCTGATAGCACCATCATTTCCTTTAGAATACAATTCCAGGATTCATAAGCATTTTCATTCTTAACATCCACAATATACTCAATGCAGATACTGTTGCCTCAAAGGATGCCTCTTAACATCCACAATATACTCAATGCAGATACTGTTGCCTCCAAGGACAGAAGAACATTTTAGAGTAAAGAGCAGGTTTCCCTTCACCAACCTGTTAGTGCTGTTTTGTTTATCACCAATCATCCAATATTAGATCGTGGATGAGGGGACCAACCTGGTGGGTATTACTCGGCTTGTATCATGCTCCCTACTCAAGCTGGTAGAGATGGCTGGCATGGCATCTCTCCACATTTGGGGCTTGCTTAAATGGGTTGCCTTAGGACATCATAGCAACCATGGGGCTACCTCAGGACATCCCTGGCTCAACGCATATGGCAGGACACTTGATCTTGTCACCACAGCAGGGCAGAGGGAAGGCAGTCTGAATAGAGCAGGGGTCAGGCAGTAATAACCCCATTGCCATGGTCAGACCATTTTCTGGTGAGGTTTGGATTGACAGAAGCAGTTTCCCCTTTCAGGGATAGGGGTCCAATTAAGATAGTCCACCCACTAAGACTTATGGATTCTACTACTTGTCAAACTACTGGTAGCTCCAAGCTTCTCATGTGAACACACACAGATCAATTACAGTAATTACAGATGTTGCTGACAGCAGTTACTGCAGTCAAAGGCTAAAAATTATGCTACTAGAAACTACTATAAGTCACATCTTTGATGGATTGGTTCAAATGGGTTGTAGTTAAAAGATTTGTTTTGAATCAGCAAGTCCTGAATTCAAACCTTGTTCTTCCATAAACTCATGAGATGGCCTGTGGCCTTTGGCAAGCAACTCTCTCAGTCTCACTTCCCTCACATCTGCAGTGAGGGCTATTGTAAAGGATATAAAAAAGAGACACTTTGAAGACTTTAAGGTGCTATATGTTATTATATATAACATTATTATGTGTGAAAACATACCTTTACACGAGCAGTTTCGGATAGCTTATTTGCCCCCCACAAAGTACCGTAAGTGAGTTGAACTGACCCTTAATTTTTAGCCCACACAAGTAAATACCCATGGATGGCAGAGGCTTTTAAAGGAGAAACAAAAT
The DNA here is from genome assembly GCF_963506605.1 of Zootoca vivipara. Taxonomy (NCBI): domain Eukaryota; kingdom Metazoa; phylum Chordata; class Lepidosauria; order Squamata; family Lacertidae; genus Zootoca; species Zootoca vivipara. The sequence goes on along the minus strand of NC_083282.1, from coordinate 52,066,107 downwards.
GTTCATCATCTCAAATTGGAGACACTGCCACAGTAGTTTAATGAAGCCCTTGCTCATTTCCAGGTTTGTAAGTGTGTGTATAAATGATTATTCAGTCAATTAAATGTCCACAAAAAGTAACTGACAGTCATAATTACCAATTACATAAACATATGCAAATACAATGATTTCTCAAAGATACTGATTCATTCAAATAGTCTTGACAATTCCTACTGGTAACAATTTTAACTCTACTTCCTGAAAGCAGAGTTACTTTAAGCCACAGTGATTGCAGGCATTAAATGTCACCAAAATCAGGGTTGCCAAAATATGATGCATCATAATACAGATGTAGTTCTGGTACATCAGTTAAGTTATGGTTTGGACATCATGACTGCCTTTTGCAGGCATAAGAACATTAGAAGAGCTCTTCAGAATCAGGCCAAAGTTCTGTCTAGTCCAGCCTCCTAGTGGCCAACCAAATGCCTATGGGAAGCCCACATGCAGGACTTGAGTACAATGGCACTCTCCCCACTTGTGTGCCACCTCTGATACTGGATATCCAACATCACCATCTTGACTAGTAGTCAATGATAGCCTTCTAATAGAATCAAAGAATTGTAGAATTGGAAGGGACCCTGAGGGTCATCTAGTACAAACCCTTGCAATGCAGGAATCAGCTAAAGCATCCATGGCAGATGGCCACCCAGCCTCCAATTATAACATTATCCTCCAATCAGTAACCCTTTTAAAGCTGTCCAGTTTGGTGGCTATCACTACATCCTGTAAGCAACTAATTCTACATTTTCATTGTGTGCTGTGTGAAAAAGTACTTCCAAGTACTATCACACAATTACTGCTTTGAGATAATCATAGGCTGCCTGATAACACAATGACGAACTACCACCTGAGCAAACCATGAAAAGGGAGGAGGGAATCCACATGTGAAGGGGGACTGATTTTTATCAGAAAATATTTAGATTTACTGATTAAAAGCCAGTTGAGTATGGGAAACAAATGCTGGCAAAGAGCCTGGACCACATCTGAATAGCTCTAGTCTAGGCCTGGTAGAATAACTGTAGTTATTTTTACTCTTTTAAGAGTAACAGTCACTTTTAAACACTTACAATTACAAAAAAGAGCCTACTCATTTTTATACTGCCTAAAGTTCTTTGGAGCTTTCCAGTTTTCCCCACACTGAAACTTTCACGGTTTGTGAGCCACAGACATGATCATCAGAGCAGGGGCAGGAAGGGGGAGCGGAGAAAACAGTGCACAAATAAAAAATATCAGCGCACACCTAATACCTATGGCATTTCTTACAACTAAATGAGGCCTGCCCCAGTTAAGTATTGTTTGCTACACTGGGTGTGGAATGCTAGACAGATCAATTGGGTGAGAGGTTCTCTTTAACTACAGTAGCACCAAGAACAGGTTAAAGCAGGCATAGGCAAACTTGGCCCTCCAGATGTTTTGGGACTACAACTCCCACCATCCCGACCACTGGTCCTGTTAGCTAGGGATCAAGGTTCCTCCACTGCCAATACCTCCTTCTTGGGCATGTATGCTGCCATTTTGGTTTGTTAAGAATCTGCACTCACCTTGGAAATAGAGAGCCTATTGTACTTGAAGAGTACAGCATAGAATCCTACTGAAGAAACAATGTAGATATCAGTACATGCAGCCTTTGAAAACATGACCTTTGGAACTAAGTTTAATAGTCTCTTAACTACCGTCAAGCTATGTATTATGTAATACCATCCTAGGAGGTCTTATCAAGATGGTGGGGCACATTTCTGCATGAGGAAAGATTAGCATGTTTTGGCTTATTTAGCAGAGAAATGATAAGAGGCTTATTCACAATGTGGAGAAAGGGGTTACAGAAGTTTTTCTCTCTTGGTAGTAAAACTTAGCGTCACCTAATGAAACTGACTGGCAATCAATTCAGGATAGAAAAAATATAGTAGTACTTCATACAAACTATAATTAGCTAAGAAAGACAAATAGAGAAGACTGTCAATGGGTGTTATCTATGATAGTTAAATGCAGCCTCCATATTGAGGCATCACCATCTCCTCTATTTCAGATTAATGCATTTATGTGCTTGAAAAGTTATAATCAAAACCCACCCATGCACAAGAGGAAGGCACTGGCAGACTCAGGACAAACCTCAGGTTTCAGGGTACAAAAATATTTAGAGAGGGGGAAATCATTAAAAAGATACCCCCTCCAAAAAATAATAATCCAATAAAGACTTGATGGCTACAGAACACTTTCAGACTAAGAGGATGTGGGCTGCAAAGCGGGTTGGAAAGGACATGGAATACAGTGGTACCTCTGGTTGCGGACACAATCCATTCCGGGGGTCGTTCGCACCCCGGAAAGTCTGCAACCGGAGCGGCGCTTCTGCACACACACGAAGCACGATAGAGCGCTTCTGCGCATGCGGCGAAATCCGGGTTTGCCGCGTTCACAAGATGAAAAGAGGCATCCTGAAGCAGACGCAACATGAGGTATGACTGTAGAGCAGCAAAGTAAGGAGGACAAAGGAAAAGAAGCACAACACAGGAATATTAAAAAGATTCAGAGAGTTATATCACTCTGTGGATAGGTCATTTTCTAGTTGGCATAGAGAAGCAACGTCTAAATGTCCCCAGAGATGGAAGCAAGAGGAGTCATAAAAATCAATTAAGAAATTAACCACATTAACACAGCTAGCATTGACCACAGGGAGGTCAACTTCCAAAATGGAGAACCCCCAGAAACAGCCCATTGAGGAATGAGCATACTCAGTAATCACATAATGCTGACTGACTGAAGAGATGGAATGGATGGTATTGCAGTGGGGGACATGGCTGACTACACTGAACAGCGTTGCAGGTCCACTTGTTGCTATTAATCCCAGGTCATATGTGGGCCATAGGAAAGAGGGCTGTGTTCTCTTCATACCCTTCTTGTTGGTTTTAGCAATGCTCTGGCTATTGTACTCAGCAGCTGAAGTGGGATCTGATCAATTCTGCTATGGTAGTGTGGCCAGCTCACTAGTTCTGAGACCCACCCAACAGATTCTCGTATAACTAAAGGAAAAGAACCTCTGTAGAGGTCTGAAATGGGCTGCAGCTTCCTATCATAGGACACGTGAAAGGCTGGTTTGGGAAAACTTAATGAATAAAGTCCCAAAGGCTCTGAAGTGCCTCTTCTCCAAAGTACAGTGGGACCTCGGGTTAAGAACTTAATTCGGTCTGGAGCTCCGTTCTTAACCTGAAACTGTTCTTAACCTGAGGTACCACTTTAGCTGCCGCCGCACAATTTCTGTTCTCATCCTGAAGCAAAGTTCTTAACCCAAGGCACTATTTCTGGGTTAGCGGAGTCTGTAACCTGTAGCATCTGTAACCTGAAACGTCTGTAACCCGAGGTACCACTGTATAGCACTGCAAAATTATGTAGCACAGCAGCACTTACAAAATGCTTTGAAAGCTTGTGATCTTACAAAACATGTCCTTAATTGCAATGGGATTCAAATCATGATGGAGCACAATTTAAACAGGGGGCTGCAAAGGTAGATAGAAATTTGGTGAGCAATTGTTTTTGAGTGCTTGAGTCATTGGAATTCCAAAAATAGAGCAAACAGGTCTCAGGAACTTGGCATTCCTATATAAAAGTTTGACACCCCCCAAAAAAACTATATTCATGTTCCTACTCTAACAAATTAATGCCTCTAGGCCTTGGTGTAGGGATAACATGTCACTTCTGCTTTCTCACTGAAAAGTATGTTTATGTGTTCACAGTTGCAAAATAATAAAATACTGTAAGTAGGAAATGATTTTGCATTATCTTAAAATAGCTCCAGTTCAATTCAACAAAAATGTTACCATATTGGTCAGCATCTCTTCTAAAGCATATTTGTGAGGCTGAACTACATGAAGGCAAAATTACATGAAAGAGATTGAGAATTGCATTATTATTTTTAAGTCCCAAGATTTTTATTTTTATTTTAAACTTACTCCACATACAAAATTAGCACATTAGGGGCAGGGCTGGGAAAGGCTAGGACGCTAGTCTTCTGAAATGTTTCAGAATTTTTTACATAAGGTAGAACAGTACAGATGGGAAATAGCATTTTTATTCAGTGCATTTTAGGAAAGCCTTTTGCAAACTGGTTACACATGTAATGCAGCTGATCTCCTTGTTTACTGAAGACTGATAAGCATCTAAAACTTGGGAGTGCCCAAGCACACTGGTCTCGTGAGAAGAGGTACGGTGTGAGAGAAGGAACATGTCAGACAGGACATGACACAGGCAGTTATTGCTGTGTGCTGGTCCCTCTAGCTAGCCAGAGGGCTTGTGGTTGTTCTATCAGTGCTCTGCAGATGTTGCCATTAAATAAAATCTCTCTCGTCCATTATTTGATTGTGGATGAGAAGGATGACATGGCTAATATTGTTATAGTTAAACAATTATATGACCTCTCATAGACATCTGAAGGCAGCCGTGTTTTGGGAAGCGTTTAATGTTTGTTTCATCCCTTTAAATTTTGTTGGAAGCTGCCCAGAGTAGCTTGGATACCCCAGTCAGATGGGTGGGGTATAAGAAATATTTATTATTATTATTATTTACTGCTACTGCTACTGCTGCTGCTACTAACACTACCACCAAGACATGGGTGCATGAGCAGGGCGGAATTTGTCTTACTCAGCTTTGCCCAGCTGGGTACTTCCTGCAGGGACTCGGGGGATGCAGCCACACCTCCGCTTTCCAGTGCCCAGTGCGAGGAGGAAGGAAGACAGCCCGCTTGCTCAGTCAGAGAAGTGAAGGCAGTAGAGTATCTTAGGGGGCAGTAGAGCTGCAAAAGGAAGGAGGGAGTGGACCTTGGGTGGCTCTCTTGGCAGGGCTCTCTGAATGCTAAGGACTGGAGGCCATGTGTGAAATGTTGGCGATGCACGGTGCTGGCATTCACAATATATTGCCTGGGCCAAAATTCTGAAATTGTTACCATGATCTAGATTTCAAACTGGTTTTGGATGGTCTATTAATAGATCTCCCTTGCCTAATCTAGTCCAACCCCCTGGGGGGAAAAAACCCTCAACACAGACCAATGAAAATGGTATGGAAGTAGGCATTCCTTCAGGATTCTGAATCTCAAGCCATGTAAGGCTTGTAAAGGTAAACAGATGCGCTTTGAATTGTGTTTGGAAACAAAATATAAGCTGCACAGTTTTTCAAATACTGGAGAGTGGTGTTCCCAACAATCAGTTTTATATTTGACTAATTCCACTTCCAGACAGTATTCAAAAGTAGTCCCACATACAACACATTAGTCCGTTCTGGAGGCACACCTGGGCTTCTAGTGACAAAGCTGGATATGGGAATATCCCCCAAAGCTGTAAGAAATCTTGGGGCACGCACAGGGCAGTACCATGCCATCCAGAATAAGTTAAATCATCAAGCCACAAGCATCCACCTTAATGGGGCTGAATTTCAGTGAATTGGCCCTTATCCAGCCCGTTATCCTGTCTGGGCACCAGTTCAGAACTTCCACCGCTTCACCCAACTTGGATGAAAAAGAAATACAGCTGAGTGTCATCAGCATACTGATGCCAAGAATGTGCTCCCATGATTCTCATATTTCAGATTCTCTCTTAAAACACCTCCTCTGAAATATTTCCAAAATATTGGCTACAGGTACCTCTTCTTCAGTGGAGTGAGAGACCAAGTCCTGACCAGTGACTATTTTTTTCCTAGCATCAAATGTGTTGGCTGGTAACAGGGCTCTGACAATCTGTAAGATATCACTGGGGAAAAACTAGGCTTTATTTCACCTGAGTCAAAGACCCAGTTTGGCACACACCTTGACAGCATACTACAACATTTCCAGCAATATAGATTTCCTAGACAATTTGTGAGTAACTAAGAAAGCTGTTGTGATTACACGAAGCCATACAAGTAAGGAAGCTGAAATATTTTTATTGGACAGAATGCTGATCTTTTGAATCCCATTTGCATTCTTTAGTCACTATATTTCTTTAACACATACTGCACTCTGCCAAGTTTCAGTTTAACCTACAAGAGTTCCCTTTGTGCCCCCTTGTTTATACTTTAAAATATCCAGTTTTGAACTGCATATGTAGGAAGCCTGCAATAATGTTATGAAGGTATTTAAGGCATCTCACTGCTCCCAAGTAACTGAAACTCCCATCCCTTGGTTTCCAATTACCTATTCTTAAACCACTCTGTCTCCTCTCCAATCAAATTCACTTCCTATCTCATTTCATTGCAGTTCCTTATTTCATCAGTAACATTCTATATCAGAGAAACATGCTTCAAACACACTTCCACTGCAGTTCATATACTTCCTAAAGAAATAGGGGTAGAGTAAGGGGAACAGAATCTTGAGATGTCTGTGAACTAGTAAATATAAAATGAGTTAAATCAATTACTACCATAATGGGGCTCTGCAATGGGACCAACATTGATACCACATGCTACAGGGCATAACAATGAAGCAGAATTGCACAGCAGTCATGCATGCATTTACCTCTAAAGCCATAAGGTCTGAAGTGCTCATTCTATCTCATAGTGGAACAAGATTTGTATTTCTTCTGCATAACTAGAAAATAACTAGAAAATGACATTTTTATAAACATGAAAAATTGAACAAGAAACTCACCAAATTTCTCTTTTAAAAAACTCTTTAAAGCTTTTAAAAGCACTGGTCACACTGGCAACTTGAAACCTATTCCTCCAGCAATAGGTGCAGCTGGCTTTCAGTAATCAGTACCAGTTTTGGATACTGCCTTAATGTTTTCCCTATAGCAATTTTGTGTTTAATGTATGCTTATAATAGCCCTACTGTTTGTATAGTCACATGGAACAGAACTATTTTGTTTAGAATAATCCACGCCTACATTAGGAAGTTCAGCAAGTTAATTCACTATCTATAGTGTCCATGCCAGACTCTCAAACACAATACAAACTTACACTGATTCCATCTAAAAAAGATACAGTTTCAGCCCAATAACTTTAAACAGTTCTGACCTTTCAGATATTCAAACCATGCTTCCAAACAGGATGTGCCCACATGCCAAGTCACAGGCTCTAACCAATTCCAGGAAACATGCATTTAACTTCAAATGCATACACGTTATCCTAATGTGTCCAATTGTTTACTCACATTAAATGTTTCTAGGACTGGAGCTTGAACCATAAGATGATCTGAAACCTGTTTAGGGGTATTGGAAACCTAGGAAGTCATAGGTGGAGAAGCATCTATTAAGGTCTTCAGAGAGTTGTCATTTCAGGAATCAAATCATTTTATAAATAAGTTGTTAGAAATCCACTTCAATAGAGAGCAATCACGCACAATAGTGTGATTTGTGTATTTGTGTAAATGGCAACACACACAAATTATATTTCACCTGGGACATGAAGGAACTATCCCTGAAGTACAGCAAAAACAATCTCTGTAGGAAAGTGTTAAGTTTGAATAAGGTATTAAATTAGTATTAATCCTGCTGTTATTATTTTTACAGATGACACTGTTTGTAATTCAGCTACCAGGCTTGATCTATCAAGTGCTATAAAAAGACAAAGAGAAGCTGTAATACATTATAATCTAGATCTGAAAATGAATTAAGTTGAATACACAAACTGTAATACAACTATAGTGCAACACAAACAAAAGTAGATATGCTTATATTTTAGGCAAAACAGAAAATGTTTGAGTTTGTGTTTTCTTTTGTAAATACTGTATGATGATAGTTAGGCAATACCTTTATTAAATACAAAGTAATGTATAATTTTGAGTTGGGGAGAGATCTTCAGGGTGGAGTAAGTAAGGAGAAGGAAAAAATGTTGCTAGACATGACAGAAACCCCTATCCTCACTTTGTAACAATCTTAAGAGAACAGAGTCATTCTGCATTCTTAATTATATTAGATTGTATCTGTAAAAAGACCTCAGGTTGCAACAAGACATGCTGAGACCAAGAATGGTCTCTCCCTTTTAATACATGTGACTCAGAATTTTTATACTGTAAAGTAAGGAGGCGAAGTAAAGAAAAACACATTAGTGAAGTTGGAGATTAATTTTAGACAAAAAGCCAACAGAGTATTTCCCAGCAGCTGGTAGACTTAAGCATGTGAAAATGCCTCTTCCATTCTGTTTTGAGACTTCAGTTTCATCATGTTCAACATTTTTCCTTTTCTCTACACCCCCATTTTTTGTTTAACAACCAGCCTGAAGACTTCTGATCAACTCAGAAGCTTGCATGATTTGTCATTCCAGTTGGTCCTAATAACGGTACAGTGGAATCTCGGTTTTTGAACGTAATCCGACCGTTCCAGAAGATCGTTTGACTTCCAAAAGGTTCAAAAACAGGAGCAATTGCTTCCGGGTTTTCGGGATTCAGGTTCCAAATCGTTCAGCTTCCGAGACACTCAAAAACCGAGGTTCCAAAGTACCGTTGCTCTCTCTTTATGGAACTTTTCTAGTAAACCTGCATGCTCCAAACAGATTCTATACTTTCAAAGAGAGAATTGCCACTAACTTAATCTGCAAAAAGTTTCTATGGTTGTAGCAAACTGCAGACTGGAGCTTCCAATGACAACCAGCAACATCTTCCCCCAACCTCTATTTTGTCTCTCACGTTTTATTTTACTCTCAAATAGCAAGTGTTTACTTGCATTCCAGTCTTAGACAGAGTTCTAGTGGACTTGAAAGCTTATACAGCATATTGGTTCTGTGATTTTAAAACTGGTCCTAATAAAGCATGGGTAGGCAAACTAAGGCCCAGGGGCCAGATCCGACCCAATCGCCTTCTAAATCCGGCCCACAGATGGTCCAGGAATCAGCGTGTTTTTACATGAGTAGAATGTGTGCTTTTATTTAAAATGCATCTCTGGGTTATTTGTGGGGCATAGGAATTCGCCCCCCCCCCAAAAAATAGTCCTGCCCCCCCCAAAGATCTGAGGGACAGTGGACCAGGCCCCTGCTGAAAACGTTTGCTGACCCCTGTAATAAAGGTACTGTTTTACTATTCCAGTATGAAATTTATACTTTAGAGATTCAGTGTTTTACCTTATTTTTCACAAAGTCATCTGACTGATCACCATGCAGGCAAACTATTCTTTGGAACAATTACCGTATTAGACCTGAGGGAGTTAGGAAGATAAGCTGAGAATAGCTGAATTGTTATCTGCAAAGGCCAAGAAATGGCCTTCTTAGATATATGAAGCTAACACAGTCCAGCTTTTTGAGGAAGGGGCATACACAAAAGAAAACCTGAGAAATTAAAAAAGCACCCATACAGCTGTGAGAGGTTAGGGAAGAGGAGGGATGCATCCCAGGAACACCACAAAGGTTTGGAAACTGCAGAACTAGAAAAAGTACACAATTTTAGTGCAGTACCCATCAGCCCCAAGAGCTACAGTTAACCTGTACACAACACCTACTAGATTTTACATTGCTTATATCTGTTGTCCTTTGCATGCAGACTCCCATTTCCCTCATTTTCTTTCTGTCCTATACTCCTTCCTCTAAAAGAAACCTTCAACTGCACACACAGAGAGAGGGAAATGGAAAAGGTGCCCATGTCAGTGGTGGAACCCATCTTAGGTCCAGGCACTCACCAGCTGAAAACCATGACTCCAAGTCTTAGAATGTAAGGCATGCCTGAGGCGGGCAAAAAGGAGCAAATTCTCACTAAAAATACAGAAAAAGGGTGCACGATTTGGCTGAAAAGTTAGAGGTTAATGAACAGAGGCTGAGATTTTATGGATCCCACCCTCACCCAGGACCTGTCTGTGAAAAGCACAAATCACCCTCACGCAACAGTCTCCGGTGTTGACTCCAGCGCTTCTCAAAACAAAAGTTTACAAAAGACGCTTCCCCAGCCAAAAAGCCTCTCTACCTCTTTCTAGACTAGAGGAACCGCAGCTGAAAAGCCACTTTCTCCAGGGAACCCGGAAGCCCCAGAAACACGCCCCTGCCACCTTTGCTACTCGCCGCCCAGAGCCCCTCTCTCCTCCGCGCACCCGCCAGAGCTAGCAGAGGCGCGGGGCTTCGGACCTCTCTGCGCCCGAGGTAACCCCGAAGGCGCCGCCGCGCTCAAAAAACACATGGGCGGCCGCCGCTGCACCTCCGAAAGGCGGGGATTCTGCCCGCGGACAACCGCACCTCAAGGCGCTCGCGAGGCACCGAGGAGACACACCCCCAGCCGCCCTATGGCAAGGCAGCCTGGCACGGGCTCCCACGGCCAGCCTCGGGCCCCCTCCGAAAAACCCCGCCCCCCCGTTCGAAGCACCTACCTGAGGAGGCTGGAGAGAGGGTGCCCCCCGCCGCCGCTGCTGCCACCTCCGCCGCCGCCCCCCGAGGACCCGGAGCCGCCGCCGGAGCCGAACCCCGAGCTGAGGCGCTTGCCCGAAAGCAGCTTCTCCACAGCGGGCAGGTTCCCGGTGCGGGCGGCCTCCAGCAGCTCCTGCTCTTTCCCCATGGCCCGGCCCCGGCCCGGGAAGCCAAACCCCCCGCCTCTATACTACTGCCCGTTTTCGGCTGCCGCCGCCGCCGCCGCCGCCGCCGCCTCAGCCCAGCCGGCGCGTCCTTCCGGGGCGGAGCCAATGAGGCCACGCCCCCTCGCCGAGCGGCGCCTGCCCCCAGCACTACCGAAGACAAGGGTAGGAGGGAGGGGGAGAGGGAGCCTCGCTTATAGATAGACACACACACACACACACACACACACACACACACACACACACACACACACACACACAGAGGCTGGCAATTCCCTTTCATTCAGCGGCTGCTTCCTGAAATGATGAGGTAAGGCAAGGTAAAAGTGGGCGGCTACTGCCCTTCCCCACTACGATCACACGGAACATCCCCGTCACTTTCGGCCATCTGCAAGAAATATCGAAGGGTCCGCTCCAAGTCCACAGCAGGTTTCTCTGGATGAAAAGGACAATGGGGCTAAAAATCTCGCTCGACAGCTGCCTCACAAGTTACTGGTTGTTGCTGTTGTTGGGTCCCCCCCCCCCCCAAGGACGGCATTTGTGGGGAAACCTCCGTGTAGATTGTAACGTATGGCGATCGTACACGTAGATATTTCGCTGCATGTGGGCATGCAAGGCAGCTGCAGTTGGGCACAGCTCCCACCTATGGAGGCAAAACATGTACCGGTATAGCTGTTAATGACCAAGTGGTTACCCTGCAAATTGCACCTTCTGCGTAGGAAATTGGTAACGTTTGAATCAGCCTTGCTAGCCAGTCTGTGTGTTACCTCAGGGGTAGTCAATGTTGTGCCTTCCAGATGTTGGGAGACTGCAGCTCCCGTCTGCTCCAGCTACTAGGCCTAATGGTCTGGGACTATGAGAGTTGTAATCCAGCATTAGGGAGGCACAATGTTGGTTACCTCTGTTGCACTCTCAGGCTCTGTTTTGCTTTTAATCCTGGAATTTTAGAGTGAGGAGTGGAGAAATCAAAGCCTAAGGACAGTAGTAGGCTGTGTAAAGTATGAAAAGCAGTAGCTGAAATAAACATGTTGGCAGATGCTTCAGTACCTTTACAATGCCTTGTTGGCCAATGCAGAGTTTGTTTGTTTTATTTCAAAGTAGGATTTTTCTGCTCAATGTTTACTTTCTGACTTATCTAGTTAGAGGGTCAGGACTGAGACTGAAAAGACTTTGCCTGAGCAGTCACTTTTAGTGTGGTTTCAGAGAAACTACACTCACACACTTTCCCCTGCTCTGCAGCTAGAACTAAAATAGCCCTCTCAGCCTGGACAAGAGAGCAAACAAGAGAATTGGAGTAGACGAGACACAAAACTAGCAGCACAGAGGTTGGCAGGGAGTTTTCAGACAGCCCTTGCCACGCCTGTTTGAACTGAGCAGGATTTAACACACACACACACATACCTTGCTCATGAACTGATTGAAAGGAGATAAAATCCTGCTGCATTGGCTGTGTGCCCTGGAAAGAATTTATTCCCACCACTGTGATCTTCAAGTGATGTCACCATGATGGGCCTGTAGGCCAGAGGTTCCCAGGTCTACTTCAGAGTGCAGCTGCCACTTGAAGTGGCCAGTACTGGACCAAAGCAGAAAAGCAGCTCCCTAGGCTTTTGCCCATCTATTCCATGCCTCTCATATATTCCATTAGATTTTGCTATTTCCCAAGGTGCCCTAGAGCCTCCCAAGGTGCCCTAGGGGTCTGGTACATATAGCATTTCTGTGGGATGTGAAACACAGAGCAATCAAATGCAACATGTTTGGACCAGCCAGTCGGAAACTTCCTGTTTCCTCCTAGGCTGGGACAAATTTCCTCTTTCCACAATTTCCAATCTTAGCATGTTGTTAGGCACTTCACAGTCTTGGGGTGGATTTGAAATCAACTCCAGGAGGTACCACAGAAGATGAATCCAGGACCACAGATGCAAGCATTCTTCCATCCTCATTTCTGCTGGAGTTGAGAGGCCCTCTATTGAAGTAATCACAAAAGAAGTTGGAAAATAGTTCGAATGGTGGATACCTGGAACTTCTTCAGAGGGCTGCAACCAGTTTACCCTACAAGCCTTATGTTGTGCAGACCCAACCTTGCATGAGCTAATTGCTGGTATTACTGTAAGCAATGCTGACATTCATGGGCCTTCTGATATGTCAAGATAATTAAGCAGGAGTGCATCCCAGTGTAATGAAAAGCCAGTGCTCCACTCTCCTGAACTCCTCATTTCTACCACCAAGGACTATAATCTCCTAAGAGGGCCACAAATAGCTACTGCATTTGTGTGTGTTTCTCTGTACCAGATATACAAAGATTTTTTTATCCTGTCTGGGGGGGGACCCTAGAGGGTACTTTGGTTCAAACCTTTTGCCTCACCTTGATGGCTCATTTGACAGAGTTTCCTTATTGTGAGCCTGTGTGGCTAGAGTGTCGGACTAGGACTAGTAGACCTAAGCTAAAAACTTTACTCTTATTATGAAGCTCTCTGGATAACCTTGGCAACTCATTACGGGTTATCTTATTTGGCAATCCCTTGGAGCCGATTAAGATTGTTTTCCATGAACACTGTATTAACGGTGTGTCCGTAAGTGACTGTGGAGGCCAGTTCTGGATCCACACATCCTTCCACAGTGGAGACATAGATTTCCAGGTGCGAGTTGATCATGTTGAGTGTTTGCCAAACATGCCTTCCTCTTAGCAAGTTTCTCCCTTTTGTCCTGAGTTTGAACATCTTCAAAGTCCATGACACCTTTGGTAAAGGCTATTCTCCCATTGGAGCGCTTGCAGGCCAGTGTTTCCCAATTGTTGGTGTTTATCCTACTTTTTTTAGATTTGCCTTGAAAGAGTCTTCAAACCTCCTTTGTTGACCACCAACATTACTCTTTCGATTTTTAAGTTCGGAATAGAGTACAGGTAGTTGCTTTGAAAGGTGATAATCAGGTATCCAAACAATATGACCAGTCCAACGAAGTTGATGTTGAAGAATAATTGCTTTGACACTGGTGATCATTGTTCCTTCCAGTACACTGGCATTAGTTCACTTGTCTTCCCAAGTGATATGTAGATTTTTTTTTAGAGACACTATTGATGGAATCTTTCAAGGAGTCAGAGATGGCGTTTATAAGTGGCCCATGTTTCACAAGCGTACAATAAGGTTGGTAGTACAATAGCTTTGTAAACAAGCATTTTGGATTCCCTGCAAATGGGAATAGCCAATGCTAGTCCTACTCTGAGTAGATTCATTTACATTAATGGGTATGACTTACTTCCATTAATTTCAGTGGACTTGGTTGCAGTCAACTCTGTCTCTTATTCCATCCTATCTGTTGTGATGAGAACCATTTATGCCACCTTGAACTTTATTTACATATAATAATAAATAAATAACCCAGCTGCCTGATAGTTTTATGTGGGGAAGTAGGCACATGCTCATTCCTCATAACACACACTGAAAATAATGTATGAGATAAACCTCATATTGATATTCTTTCAGTTCTTTTGAGAATTATAACACACATACATACAGTATGTCTATGTGTGATATAGTTGTGTGTGTGTACACAAATAATGACCTTGAAAACTTTGGGGTTGTTTTCAAATTATCTCTGAAAATGAGGACAGACAATAGTTTTAAGAAAGTTTAAGTTAGAGCCATTGTTGTTCACAGAATGCACACTGTTTCTCTTCGTTCTACGATTTCTGGTCAAACAGGTTTTGATGCACAACAAAACCTTGCAAAACCTGATTGGCCAGAAGCAATAGCGGGACAGGAGTGTGTGTGTGTGTGTGTGTGTGTGTACATAGTGCAAGCAATTACAGCAGTCTTCCACTTTCTAAAACGTACAGTCTGTCTCCATAAGTCCTTGCTGATTGTCCCTCCCTCCTTAAAAAAGTGGTGAAACTGGTGATTTTGTTCTATGCTTGATTTTGCATTAAAAAGAAAAGTGTGCTACTGTTGCTTTGTTGTCTACATAGCTCCAAGTGGAGGGCCTGATTTACCTAGGGTAGCAGTGGTTTGATGCCTACACACCTTGGTATGATAACAATAGCCACACTGCAATAAAATATATATCTTCAAAGAAATATATACCCTCAAGTGTTTTATTTTATTTTTGTATATAGTTCAACAATCCCAAACTTTGAGAAGTCAGTACTGTAGTTATAAAGGTGTGGTTATCTGTCATGGAACAACCCCACTGAAGAAGATAACAGTGGTTACCCAGACCTCATTGCTGGTTGCGAAGGGGCACACATGACAGTTCAGGCTTCAAAGGCCCCAAAAATGTAGGTCCATCATGCCATGGCAACAAATAAATCTGGTCTAAAGCCATGTGCATCCTTGAATTGCAGCCACCTTTACGATCTTTGGTTAGGTGTTTTGGTGATGACTAGCTGGCTTAAAGACTTATACACATGTCCAAAGATGCACAAGTTGGTGAATAGATGCACATTTTAAAGACCCACCATCCACTTTAATATTCAAGTTGTTTAAAAATAAGCCAGCAACCCAAAAGTCCCCTTGCCCAGTGGCTGCTACCCTCCCTGTGTGATGCTCTGTAGCATTTCCACTGCTCAAATGGGGATACATTGTTGTTTTCATTGAAGCCGACTGAGCCGGTCGCCTTTCTGGCATTTTTCACCATGCAGCTCATCTATTTTCACCTTCCTATGCTTGGGCGTAGATTTTTTTGCTTCTTGGGAGAAAAGCAATGACAAACATAGACAGCATCTTAAAAAGCAGAGACATCACCTTGCCAACAAAGGTCTGTATAGTTCAAGCTATGGTTTTCCCAGTAGTGATGTATGGAAGTGAGAGCTGGACCATCAAGAAGGCTGATCGCTGAAGAATTGATGCTTTTGAATTATGGTGTTGGAGGAGACTCTTGAGAGTCCCATGGACTGCAAGAAGATCAAACCTATCCATTCTTAAGGAAATCAGCACTGAGTGCTCACTGGAAGGACAGATCGTGAAGCTGAGGCTCCAATACTTTGGTCACCTCATGAGAAGAGAAGACTCCCTGGAAAAGACCCTGACGTTGGGAAAGATTTCTTGAGGACACAAGGAGAAGCGGACGACAGAGGACGAGATGGTTGGACAGTGGTCTCGAAGCTACCAACATGAGTCTGACCAAACTGCGGGAAGCAGTGGAAGAAAGGGGCGCCTGGCGTGCTCTGATCCACAGGGTCACGAAGAGTCGGACACGACTAAACAACAACATGCTTGGGCGTGATGTGTTGCTATGGAAACAGAGACCGGAGGTGGAGGACGCCTCTCCGATGACGTCACCAGAGCGCGACAGACCCTCCTCCTGGGAACAATGGCTGAAGCTGCAGAATCTCGTACGGAGGATGCTGTTCTTCCTCCCATTGTATCTTCTCCATCTCCCGCGGAGGAGTCCTCTATCCTCGCCGCGGAATCAGACGAGGGGCAAGAGAAGGACCCTGCGGCGGTGAAGGAGGAGGCGCAGGTTGGAGAGGTGTGTAGAAGAGAAGGAAGCGACGCTCACATTAACCCTTTTTTTCTTCGACTTGCTCTTCAGCTATTCTGTTCTTGTTGTGGGGGTCGATGGGCTGCTGCTAAATTCCTACTTGAAAGGTGGTTGAATTTCCCCTCCTCGGTTCCCTGTGCTCCAACTGCCCATATTTATCAGAGACCGCATCTCTTTAATGGCAATTCTTGCCAGAATGTTGCAGCACCTTAAAGACTTAACAAATTAGTTATGGCATAATAAGCTTTTCAGGACAAAATATCCACTTCATCATGTACATGAGAAGTTATCCTCAGTTGCAGGTAGGCATATAAACAAAGAGGGGATTTTGACCAGCGAGATTAGAGGGAAATGGACTACAAAAAGTACATCCACTCACAATTCAGTTAGAGTGGGGAGGGGGAACCTATAGCCCACCCTAGGACTAAAGCTCCTCTCATCCCTGAACACTGCCATTCTGCCTCTGCTTATGGGAGATGGAGTCCAACCACATGTGGAGGGCTACAGGTTCACCACAGCTGAATTTGACCTTAAATGTCTGGGAAATGGACAGACTGACCCTGTCACTCCTGCCATAAAGTGTCACTTTGCTTATTTTGCATTCAGGCTCTATTTTTCATCATCGCTGGCTGTAATATTGTGTTTCATTTACTTCTTTTTTCCCTCCTTACCATCTCACCTCCCCATGGGTTGCATTAATGCAATACAGTAAAGGATAACGCTCAATGCACCTGATGGATTTATATATTGTTTTAGGCATTTATTCTTTAGCCAAAAATGCTCCTACAGCTGCTTACTAAGGAAAGGGGAAGGGCTTATCTCATTGGTAAAGCATATGTTCCTATGACAGTGCCCACTCTCCAGCATAATATCTAAAAGACATAGGAAGAAAAAGGGATGGAGAGGGAGGATGGGAAACAAGCTCAGGCCCTAGTTCTTAATTGAGTTATAGGTAACTTCATGTTTATGCACATTCTGTCTTGTACCCCTTCCCCTGATCAGATCCAAGAATGGAGCAAATAAAAGTGCCCAGGCCAGGATGTCAGGGTTGCTCCTGCACCATACTTCTTTCTGCACTTGGAATCTATGAAAACCTGTGTCATAATAAATCTGTTAATCTTTTAAGGTGCCACAAGACTCTGTTGTTTTTACTGTAATGTTGAATATAACCTCCCTAAAAACATAACCTCCCTAAAAACCGGTAAATCTTGTCCATCTTGCCTTCTGGTCATGTCTTTTTTTGCATATTTATAAGTGTGCATACACACACTGCCCAAGGTATCTTCAAATTCAATCTTGTTTGGACTACAAAGTTCATGAACACAAAGTATCAATGCATTGTTTGCCTTCCATTTCCTCATCACCACAACTGCCTTTCCAGATTGATGGTTGTGTTCAATTTGGTTATTCTGTAAGGATTAAACTTTAAGGGCGGTACTTTAAGTAGCTCCAGTAGTGCAATGACTTTTGGCTGTGCAGTGGAACTTCATGTCCATCTCCTCTCCCTGTGGTTCCCCCAACCCTCCAGAACAGATTTTTTTGGGGGGGGGCATGGAATTGCATGAGGAGAAGAAAAGAAAGGGAAGTTCCATTTTGCATAAACAGAAATTATTGCGCTAACAGAACCACTTTGTTGGATACCACCTTGTTACACTTTATTGCCAGTCTATTAAGAAACCATGCCTCCAAAGCTAGTGCAAGAAAGACTGTTACATAATAAATTAAAATACTGTAACAGCATGCACAGAATACCCTGTAGTTATGTGTAAGGGAACAGGGTGCTTCTTGCATGATGACCCTTGGAATAAGATTTGTTTTTTATACGAATGTTAGTATTTTATCAGTGAAATGCGGAAGGTTATGTCTACTCCCCCCACCTCCCATGCTGTGCAAATCACTAATTGAAACAAAATATCAACATTGGAAAGA
This sequence comes from Zootoca vivipara, assembly GCF_963506605.1. Classification (NCBI taxonomy): domain Eukaryota; kingdom Metazoa; phylum Chordata; class Lepidosauria; order Squamata; family Lacertidae; genus Zootoca; species Zootoca vivipara. The sequence continues at coordinate 52,048,219 of NC_083282.1, read as the reverse complement.
GAAGGATTTTTTTTTAAGTTCAGTTGTTTGAAGAAGTTGAAATCTTGTTCTAGGTAAAGGTAAAGGGACCCCTGACCATTAGGTCCAGTTGTGACCGACTCTGGGGTTAAGGCACTCATCTCGTGTTATTGGCCGAGGGAGCCAGCGTACAGCTTCCAGGTCATGTGGCCAGCATGACTAAGCCGCTTCTGGCAAACCAGAGCAGCACACGGAAACGCCGTTTACCTTCCCGCTGTAGCGGTACCTATTTATCTACTTGCACTTTGACATGCTTTCAAACTGCTAGGTTGGCAGGAGCTGGGACCGGAAATCTTGTTCTATCTTTTGTTTAATAAAATACGCAAGTCACGACATTTATGTGGTAATATCAGAGAGTGGAGCTAATAATAAAAATAATGAAAATCTTTTGCACCTGATAACTTTAATTAGAAACTATAACCAATCTGAACATACCAACACTATAACCAAGCTGAACAAAATTTTTTATACTAGATTAAAACCGAGTTGGGAGAAACAGAGGAGTCTACTTCACAGGCTTGTGCAGCCAAGAAAATAAAAATAGAGATAAAGGAGAAAAAAGAGAAAAAACATAAAGTAGATGAAGATGAGATTCAAAAAATGCAGTAAGTAGTCTTACATCTACATGACATAAAGCTTGTTATTAATGCCTGGGAGTAAGTCCCATTAAAAACTTGTATGTGATTGTTAGTGCTTGGATTTTGATGTTTTTATCATACTGTATTTTTGTTATAATTTATTTATTCAGAATGGCTTTGGAAGGAGCCCTGCTCTTGAAAAGTGCCATAAAAGCTGCATAAATTAAAAAAAAAATGGACTCAGTGGGACAGAGTTTTGAGTAGGCATGTATAGGATTGAACAATTAATACTGTAATATAGGAAGTAATAATTATCGTGTGACACTGCACAATACTCTCCCCTTCCAGATTCCTTATGATCTATCAAACAAAGTACTATACTGTTGTCTTTCCCCAACTTCACAAGCTATGCAGTTTTATAGCTATAAAGATGTGTTTAGGGTAAAAGTGTTGTTTCTAAATCTGGGGTATAATTGGTCTTTTCTTTCTAGAATTCTTGTTTCCTCTTTCTCTGAAGAACAACTAAATCGTTACGAGATGTATCGCCGGTCAGCTTTTCCGAAGGCTGCTATTAAACGGGTACAGTTCTGTTCCAATTCAGTTTAAAGTTAAACTGCTTCCTGAGTTGTATCTTATGATGTATAAATGGAACCTGCAACAAAATGTTGCAGTATGGAGTGCTTAATTTCAGGATTACTGTCAATCAGCCATGCCCGCTTCTTGCACGCTATATAAAATTCCTCTCTTCTTTACTTTTTGTTCCCACCCATCCCACACCAGTCAGATCGTATTCTGTGCCCACTGAGCTAGCTCTGTACTCATTGGATTGTTTTGGCAGCCCCCCTTTCCCTCCCCATTTAGGACACATGATGATTTAGCAGGATACAGCCCAATAGATGCAGTATTTCCATTAGAGAGATTATGTCAGACTGAGGTTTAAAATTCATAAACTATGCTGAAACCCTGTGGCAGCACAGTTGTCATTGCCAGTAATGCTTGTGATTGGAACATAAAGAACTTAACCCTTTAAAATCAAATTATCATTCCCCTCCTCAGCTGATCCAGTCAATTACTGGAACCTCTGTCTCTCAGAATGTAGTTATCGCCATGTCAGGAATTTCCAAAGTCTTTGTTGGAGAGGTAGTAGAAGAAGGTGAGTAACAGAAGAATATTTCAAACTTGTATCGAGTTAAACAGTTTTTTCTGTAATCCTTTATTCTTAAATATTATTGCAGTTCTTCATTTCTATGAATTTGCAATAGCTCAATAGTTTTAAGAGAAATGTGGCTATTAACCCAGTGTAACAGTGTGAATAATTTACCTAAGCACTTGCTTTCTAAACACAAAAATAGGATGTTACCCATCCTATCCTATGTATGTGCCCAATTTTCTACCCAATGGTAGGGAATACTTATTCAATTTTATCTAAATTCTCCTCAAATGGAAGAATTCTTGAGCCACTTGTGTTCATCTTTTAAGTCTTGGTAGCATAGTAATGGTATGCAGTACTCCATTTCCACCCCTAACAAATTAAACTGCTGTTTTGACATTTTGATTCTCAAATGCAAGTTATAGTATTTACATAACTACAGAAACTGAGTATATACTAGAGTCAACTGTTTTTGGGCGGAATTCAGGAAAAGGAGATTGTTCTGTCAGTGCAAACATCTCTTCTCTCTTATGCCCATGGTGCTCTTCTGGGGGAATCTCCTGAACCTCCAGAATGCATGAAGGTGGGAAACACCTGTTGTGCTAGTGGGAGTCCTTGCACTGACTAGTTGAATCTGGCCTTCTGTTAGTCCATTTAGTCCATCAGCTAAATACTGGTATGCCTGGTTGTTTGAATGTAAAGAAATATACACACGTATCAACTACTTTTAAAGCTAAAATGTTTGTAGAAATAAGGCAGATTTTGTAACCAAATGGGGGTATGTAAGATGTATTGAACCAACAAACTGATTTAAAATACTTGTTTGTTTTCAGCACTAGATGTATGTGAAAAGTGGGGAGAATCACCCCCTCTGCAGCCCAAACACATGCGTGAAGCAGTCAGACGATTGAAGTCACGAGGGCAGATCCCAAATTCAAAATACAAAAAAATTATTTTTCACTGAAGAGGAGATTGCGGAAGAGTCTTCAGGGGGATGAAGATCATTCACCTTTGAATAAGTGAACATAACTTTTGCAGATGGTGGCTTCAGATTGCTTAAACTAAGCCATCTAAACGTATATGATCTTACTGAGGGAAACTTTTAATAAACTAATTATGAAATTCTAGGTCATTCTGATAGAAGTTATACTGCATGCTATATTTGGACCGAGTACAGAAACATTAAAGTATGCAGTCAATAAACTGTATAAAACATTGTCATCATAAGTTTATACTTATGAAACATAAGCAGATACCTTTTGGAGAGAACAAAGGCAACTAAATAAGAAAATTCTTGCTGCTAAGAATGAAACATAATGGCAGTCATCTCTAATAAAGGAACTTACATTTAAATATATTTTTCTTGAGACTAATGTTTGATTCTGCATCCAGTTCTCTAATAAACTTACAAGTTGTGTGAAATATAAGATCTGGTCAACGCAAAACTCCGGGAGTGTGCGACAATCAAATTGAGCAGGCAGGTGCAGCTCCAAAAACCAATAAAGAGCTATCTAAAGTAATGGATGCAGTTGTGTAATGACTTTGCCTTTGATGTTTTCTAATAAAGGTGGAACAAATATGCTTCACTGGAAAATATGTTCATAATATGCACCATTTATCAATTCATATTGCCAAGCACAGTTCACTTTTCGTAGCTGCAGTAACAGCAATAAAAGGATAAGCTGCTGAATATCAGATCGATAGCCCGACTATGATGCTGGAAAGTTAAACTTGAGAAATAAATCAACAGAAACAGAGTTAATCAATTTAATTTATAACTCAGAAGTGGTTCACAGAACCAATACAATCATAGGAGGAAAAAGTATATTGCAACAAAACTCAATACTGTTGAATGCTTTAGTTTAGATTCAAGTCAGTCTTGTACCCAGTACTCTACCTATGCTTGTAGCATTCCTGGTCATAGTTACAGCAGGAGCCACAAGAAACTAGGAGAGCATTGCAACAAGTAAGAATCCCTTGGTATATAAGTTATGGTATTACAAAGTAGTAAGTCTTGCTCTTAACTTCTTTTTACATTTAAATATAGCACTGAAAAAAGGGAGTGTCTTTAAGAACAGAACAGTAATGCAGTTTAGTAGTCCAGCCTCTGAGTATCAGCTTCAGTGGATTTCCTCCCTATTCCAGTAGTAAACGTAGAGGAATAAATTAATCCTCAGTTGGGGGGAAACATCTGGACCATGCCCACCACAGTAAGCTGATAAGCAAGGCTCTTCCTACCATCAGTAATTAAAACCAAACAAGTCACACCATAAACTTAACATACCAGTCTATCTTCTCTATGCTTTGTCTTATTTTAAGCCCCCCAAAAGATACTGGGAACTGCTAGAAAACTATTTTCAGCAGGACAAAAATACATGAACTGCATTCTGCAGTTAAATTCTGTGTACCATTCTTACACATCTGTCTTTTCACGTTTTAACATGCTGCATTTTACAACAAAAGATAGATTTTTATTTTTTTAGCATTCAAGTTAAGAAAAAGCAGTGGGTGGCCTATATAAAATCTAACCATGGCCAAGACTATTTTGCTTCTTTCTTAGCAATAGAAGATATGCATATGCAGAATTGTTTACTGAAAGTTCAGGTTTGTTGGACGGCATGATCAGCAACTGCATGTCGGAAAAAATACTCTATGTGTAGTACACTTAACAACTAGTTGTTTACTTGTTGAATTCACAGAAAGTGCATGACTATACTTAAGATGTATTAATTTGGTGTGTTGTTTTGGTGCTATACTACAAAGAGTATGAACTGACCTGTCAACCCCATAAAGATAAATTTTACAGACTTCAAAAACAGTTCTGTTCATTAGGCAAGAGTGGTTTTATACATAGGAGCCAACAGTAATACATACTACTCTTTTAATAGAGTTTTTCTGCCACTGCATTAAAGAAGGGCTGCCCCACTTGGGCATTTTCCAATATGGAGAGGGTGATTCATGCTTACTCCAGTGTGTGGCCTGGGTTTGATGGGAGTGTTTTAAATAGGATGCCCTAGGAAAAAGGCATCAGCAATAGTTCATTGCACAGAAAATGAACAAGCAGAAGCTACAGCACATGCAGCCCGATATGCAGAAATCACCACTGATGAATTAATGAAAGTGACAGCACTACAGCACAGCTGGCAAAGCTTTCTGGAGTACAGCAGCCTGTTGCTAGCCTTGAGGGCCAGTGAATTATCTGAGGCAGCTGAAGACAGGGTCCCCCCCCCCAATTCAGAACAAAAATTGTTTTAAGCTGCTCTCTGATTCACATAGTGAAGGTCACACAGTGACTGCTCCAAGGCAATCGGATCAAGGCAGACAAGCAGATGTCGGACACAAAAAGATGCATTCTGCAGCTATAGCTAGGGACTGGGATTGCCTCCAGCTACAAACTGTTTAATAAATTCTAGATAAGATTGGTTAAGCATTGAAATAATACTAATTTACAGCAAGATTGCTTATTATGTTATAGCCCATTGCCCTCTTCATGCTCCATTTTGTCCTGATCTCTATATTAATATAGTCTGTAGCTTTGATGGGACATTACATAACTCAGACTATTTGTGGTACTTATTCCGCTGTTACGATTTCTGCAATGCCATTTAAAAAATAAATGAAAACAAGCCAGTCATGTCTTTAAATATCTTTGACACTTTGACCCAGTCTGACTAATCCAACATGTACAGTAGTAGAAACTTCTTCCCTAAATGTAAGATACGTGACTTAAACCAAACCCACTAATTCCTCTTATCTGACCAATCTTAATCCGTTTCATACTTTTAGCAGCCACATCTATGTATACCTGTATTAAGCATGATTCTTATGTCTCCAGTTTTAATATTCTAAAATTAACCACTTTTTAAAAATTGTGTAAGAACACATTCAGGCCTATATGTTATAGCTACATTTTAGGGATAAAAACTATCAAAAGTCAGCACAGGCATGTATACATCAGCCTAATCATTCACAAAGACAAGAACAGCCTTTGAATCTGCGTCTAAGGTTTGGGAAGAATCGGCGATCCCTTCTTGTTGCTAGAATGTAGTGCATAATGTATCATCAGTTTATTTTGCATCCATACAACATTAAAATAAGTGTCTTAACGCACTGCATATCTGAACAAAGACTAACCCACAAAAGTATGAAATGTAGTCATATTCACGGGTATGAAAAGTCACGTGCTATGGGTGGCTTTTTGGTAGGGTGTAGCACAGGATTGTATTATCTAGTTTAATCTTGCAGGACTTCACAAGAGAGGTTGCCAGCACTCTTCCACATTTGTTTTCCTACTGCGGGGGCAGGAATCCTGTGGCCCTCCAGTTGTTGCTGGACTCCAACTCTGATCAGCTCCAGCCAGTATGCGCAACAATTAGGGTTCATGCGAGTTTTAGTCCAGCAACACCTGAAGGACCACTGGTTCCCCATCCTTGCTCTACTGGCTCTCATATGCTTCTTGGGGTCATGGATGTACAGTATAGCTGTTTTCTTAAAAAGTCTGTTTCAGAGACTGGCCAACAACTAACATTTTGTGGAGTTGTGTGTTCATCAACGATAAAACAAATTTTTTTAAAAGTAGAACAAAATGGTTGGTGGAGGAGGGTGAGAAGTGTGAGTTAGCATTCACACATTTGCTCATTCTCCCAGTTCCAGGAGTGTTGTACAATATACTTTCACAATTTACACCCTATGCCCTTTTAAAATGTGGACTTTTTTTGGAGGGGGGAGGCTATTGGGTTGTTGTTATTTTGTTAGGTATTTTGTGGTTTTATATCTTGATTTTATTCTGTGAACCGCCCTGAGACTCCCCAAGTATAAGGCGGTATATAAATTCAATAAATAATAGAATAATAATTCAACTAGGCACAGAACCCATAGGCTTGTCATTCTTTAAAGGCTTAACTAACATCTAATTTCTGTAATCTTCAATATGGTAGTTAGTCTTCTATGTAAATTGTTAGACTGTGTTTACTTGCCTGAGACTGGCTTTAACTGCTTGGACAGTCATATTGTACTAATTTACAGGCTGCATCTAAGGCTGGAATCCCTGGATTTTTATGGAGACACACTTTCCTCCTTGCTTATACCATTTCCCTCTGCGTAAGCTTCATCATGCCTTGTTCAAACTGCTTCAGAGCAAAATCCCCTCTAAAATTGTTTTGGACACAACCTCTTTATGGAAACATCCAAGAAAACTAGCATTGGCCAAGCCTGTTCCAGAGCTTAATTGCTGTTTCATTCACTCCAAATAGCAAACAAGGAGTGAAAGCAGAAAGAAGAAAGGGTTGAGCATTCAGCCACTCTACATAATCCACACTAGAACAATTTCAACCAGCATTAATCTGGATTACAGAAAGTTGCAGCATAGTTCGTGGTTCATCATTTACCAAATGAACTGGTAAGGACAATGCATGACCTAGAGGGAATTGGCAGAACCCACTTCCTCTGTGCTGTCCAGGCTTATCTGTGTAGTGTAATGCAAAGGAAAAGTGCTTCCAACATGTCTCAGCTGTCAAGGACAGGACATTTGCAGCTTTTCACTAAATTACACCCAGTAAGGGTTGTGATACTGCAAAAAGGCAATGGTGAAGGTCAACTGAGCTTATGAAGAAGTGGGAGGAAGACTAGTGAAATGCTCCACTAAAAGTGTCTTACTGAAAAAGACAAGTTGGGGTGGGGGGACAGTTTAACGGGAAACTGTGGCCACCAAAACATATCAGGCCTGATTAATTTTATATTTTCTGTTCCTAGCACCCTTTCCTGTGCTCAGCCTGTACCCCACCACTCGTTCTTCTATTCCTCAGGCTCATGGTGCTGCACCAAAGCTCCGTGAAATTTACTTTCAATGGTTAGCAATGCTTCAGCAAAGAAGACTGACTCTTCCTGTTTTGGTGTATTATACACATGTCCCCAACGCTACCCATCCCCTCTAGCAGGAACGAAGCAGATGATGTGAAAGATTATTCATTTTTCAGCACCACTTTTAGACAACTTGAATGGGACAGAAACCTAGTTCTTCCTTGTTTGGCTTTGCGTTTCTTAGATTCAATGCTGCCATGTTTCAGCTGAAGTGTAGTTTCATGCTATCTGGACATGGGCTGCAAAACCGACCACTCCAGATCATCGTATTCCCACGTTTCCTCAATGCCTGTCCATTTCCATGTTCCATCTCCTGTAATGGCACACTGTTTCTGCTCCCCAAGGCAAGTTACTCTGGATTGAAGATGCCCTAGGTAGCTGTAATGTAACAAGCAAGCTTTTTATGCTGCTGGTGATCTCTGGTTGCCCTGAGCATCTGTAGCTCAGTCCTCTGCTGTCAAAGCTGGAAGAGAGGATCATATTTCCTTATTTCCTGTAGTAGGCGTATTTTTTCCAGATTGGCTTCAGCAAGGGCTTTTTTAGTGACCTGTAGCTCTCTCTCCAAAGCTGGCACTTCTTTTAGCTACAAAGAGAAAATAAGGAGCGGGGGTGGGGGTGAAGAGAGAGAAAGTATTTTTCAAGCTGTGAACTGCAAGACACAATTTGGATAGTGAGGCATTATACCTGTATTATTCAGAGAGATAACTTCCCCAGCAGGAGTACTTGCCGATAGTGTAGTCTAATAGCTATTAGCTTTCGGTGACTTTGTTTTTAATGCAGTAATTCTTATTTCAGAAATTATTAAGTGCTTCATCAAATTAAAAAGTGGTTCATATCAAACCCCCCCCCCCCCTTTGCAGGGCAGTCTCAAGAAAGGAAAAGCAGATTGCAATCAGGGACCATTATTCAAGTTCCTGAAAATCTGAGCACGGTTCTCTGTAGAGTAATCCCTGATTTTTCTGCCCAGCTTTTTGGTTTTAAGTTTTCCATTACTATTCAAACTGTAACGTAAGCATGTAAACCAAAATATGTGCAAAACAAACAACAAAATCAACATTAGATTCATCAATACTGAACATATAAGAAGAACCAAGCTTATCTTGTCCAATATCCTGTTTCCAACAGAGGCCAACCAGATGTTCACGTACAGCTAAGTTTTTTAATGCACAAGGCAAAGGCCACAGTATCTTTCACCTTAAATATAAAAATTAATGCAAAACAGCATCATATTTTGTACTGATACCTATTTGTTTGGGATGTGCATGTCTGTGTATATATATATATATATACACACACACACCCTATACTATATTGCACTAGTCTTGTCATTATGCAGCACCCAATGCAGGAATTGTAGCACCAAATCACAATCCTGGATTTGCTGAAGTTGCAGCAAGATGGGGGGTGGTGGGAAGAGAAGGCAGATTGCATAACATCCGTGGCTGTGATACGAAGGCAAGAAAGGAGAGACAATGGAAGAGGTTTGAATAGATCATAATGAAGAATGAAGGAATTGCTTTTTAAAAAAAGTTTTAACAAGAAGAAATAGTGCAGATGGGTACAACACAGAAGCAAAAACCAAAAAGCTAACACAACAAAGCCTCTCTCAATTCCCTTCTCACTGTACTCAAATCTTGTTTTAAACTCTCACTTTTTCCCTTTCCTTTCTCTTGTTCCATTCAAACCTTTGTGGTTGTTTAAAACTACCACATTTTCCCACTCAGTGCTTCTCCATCACTGCTCTACTCAACTCTGTCCCTCTTGCATTATTCAACTGCCTCATGTGTGACAAAAAGGAGTCCTCAAATATGGAGTGGAGCAAGCATGGGAAAAGAGCCTTCATACACACACTTTTAAAAAATGCAAAGTAGACATTGCAAAAGAAAATGCAGCAGGTTTTACAAGCCTAAAACTGTGGCAGAAAATTATCTGGGACTCTGATTTATACATGGAGATATGTACTGTACACAGGTTCCTAGTTCACTTTACTGTTTATCTATTAACTTTAACAGTACAATGAACTGCCAGATTTTGTTGAATTTGACTATAAACAGAGAATGTTTACAACAATACAGCTCACAGTGGAAACTACAATATTAATAGTGCTTTTCCTGAATTATTGATTGTTTTTTAAATAAATCTGCAGCCTCAGAAGCACTAAAAAGAAATAATAAAATGCTAAAGTAATTGTCTTTTAGAGGGAAACATTGTAAGCTAGCACTATATTGGATGTTTTCCTCTTAAAAGCAAATGTTTTATTACTATTGACACAGCACTTTTTGATATAGTCCACAATTCAGATTTCTTTATTTTGGTCATTTCTTACAACCATGATGCAAGTAAGTTAATTGTAATTTCCCTTATGGGGGTAAAAGGCCATTAATCAGGATAAGAATGCATTTATTATGAAGTTGCCCAGTATGCTAGCTTACTTCCTGCTATTGCCAGAGCCATTTAAATAAACAACAACTCTACAATTTTGGGTACCAGAGACTGAATGATTCTATTATTCATACATTAACATGAACCAACTGTGTTGATGAAGCGTGTTTGAAGTCATAATGCAAGATGGTTATAATAGAATGCTCTTTCCTCTTTTTTTCTTGCTATCAGTGTTAGCTGTTACACTCTTAATCACTTTGATATATGTATTAATATTTATTCCATTATAATGGTAACTGGTGAATATAAATATTATATTGTATCTATTCAAAATCCTGCTTCGGATAGCAGTTTCTGCAAGAAATGCTACGGTGCTGTCTTCGCTTCTGCAAAGAAATGTGAAAAGAGGGAAGAGAACTGAAACTGAGATATGCAGAAATGAGTACACAAGAGCTGATATTTGTAAGTACATTAGCAAGGAAATAAATATGTAGGTAGGGGCTTGTATTTCCCTCCCAGATATGGCATACCTGAAGTTCATCACTGGTTTCTGCTGAAACTGCAGAAATTCTCCGCTGTTTCTTAAGATCTTTCTGAAGCCTCTTCTGCATAGAAGATCCTTCCCCCTGTGCAACTGAAAAGTCATGCAGAAAACACAAGTATGATAAAATAACCTGCAGGATGTGGATGTTAAGATAAAGCCTCCATTTTTTTTCCAGAATGAGAAACTGAAGATAAGGGAGGGAAATGGCTGAGCAGCAATATCCAACAGCACATTGCAATTTTAGTCTCCCAATAAATATTTTACACATCACTTAAATGTCATATAAATCATCTCAATGTACCAGTAGCAACAAAAAGGAAGGTGGGGTGGGTTAAAGGTTCTAGCAAGCTTAGCTGTTTTAGCTGCAGCATCTTCTGGCCACTGCTACTGCCATTCACGGTACTGACCTTTTATGCAGAATACTCCATCATCATCACAACAAACAACAATGTGGTCCACTGCTAGGATTAAAGGCACAGGACCAGGAGAAGTAGCGTATATTCGAGGACTGTCATCCTGCAAAACAAAGAATATTAACTATAAAAATTATTCTCTCCGATTTTTGCAGAAACCATATTATCAATGCAAGCATTTCCACACTCTATCCCATGAGTCTCAGATCCGAATATAATGATGCCCATGCTTCCATGTATGTGGGCTGGGAGCAGGGAGGATGCAGTTAACTTTTGGCAGCAGTTCTTTGCTGCCATCTGTAGTGCAATGCCACTACAGATATGTAAAAGCTAAAGGTAAAGGACCCAGGCATACAAATATGAATTCAGCTTTTATGGCGACTAATTGAAATAGGAAAGTTAAAAGACTTTGCCTATGTGTGCTAGATTGTGCATGGTCCTGGGGATTTCGGCCTATAAAATTTCATTTATTACATATCGGAAGTGATTTAGAAGATATACTCCAAAGTTTCCTTTGCTTCAGATACCACTGCACTCTAATCAGGTAATAAGGGTTCCTTTGGACCCAGGTGGTGCTGTGGGTTAAACCACAGAGTCTAGGGCTTGCTGATCAGAAGGTCGGCGGTTTGAATCCCTGCGACGGGGTGAGCTCCCGTTGCTCGGTCCCAGCTCCTGCCCACCTAGCAGTTCGAAAGCACATCAAAGTGCAAGTAGATAAATAGGGACCGCTCCGGCGGGAAGGTAAATGGCGTTTTCGTGCACTGCTCTGGTTCGCCAGAAGCAGCTTTGTCATGCTGGCCACATGACCCAGAAGCTGTCTGCAGACAAACGCCGGCTCCCTCGGCCTATAGAGCGAGATGAGCGCCGCAACCCCAGAGTCAGACACGACTGGACCTGGTGGTCAGGGGCCCCTTTACCTTTTACCTTGTATGATACAGAATTTTACAAAGGGTGGTGGAATATTTTAAAGCCTATATTACAACTGTGGAAAGCAAAGCACACAAGATTTGTTTATTTTCAGTATCTTGCCTTTCCAAGGCTGAAAGAGGCCATCAAGAAACCTGAACAAGACAGATGTCATGAGTTAAGTATGCCCTTGTTATCAGTTCCCAGGATGAAGAGCAATTAGCAGTATTCTGAGGTCACCTGTTAAATTCTTAACAACTCACAGTGCTAGTTGCATAACACATGACAAAACATCAAAGAGGTGGATTCTGACGGCTCTATCACATGGTCCAAGTTTCTATCTTAATAGGGTTAGAGCAGGCACCCCCAAACTGTGGCCCTCCAGATGTTTTGGCCTACAACTCCCATGATCCCTAGCTAACAGGACCAGTGGTCAGGGTTGATGGGAATTGTAGTCCAAAACATCTGGAGGGCCGAAGTTTGGGGATGCCTGGGTTAGAGTGTAGGGGTGGTGGGGGTGGAAGACTAAAAATACAATGTCTACCAGGTAATCCCCGTTCACATGTTTACTGACATTCCTGAAGAACACTAAAAGGATAGTGATGCAGGATGTACCTTTGCAGAAGGAATGTTCATTCTTTTTTCAGCAATACGTGTTCCTCTGTACACTTGAAGATGTGAACATACGTAGTAATATCTACACTTTCTCCCAATCCATTCTAAAGCTAATGTACACACACACACACTCACCTTCAGTGTAATCTTGGTGTCCACAATTTCAATCTTCATGGGAATAACTTCAGGGATCACCTCATCCTCAAGGAAGGGTCCAAGGCTGGAAACAAAGGATGTCAGCAGCTCTGCATGATAGCTATGAATCAGCACGTGGAAAAAACCATTCTGAACAGCCAGAGGTGAATGCACTGCAGCACTTGGTCCTATCTCATATTGTAAAGACACTTCAGGCTGGGTCAGGCTAGTTTCACTGGTTTGAGGTCTCTCCGAGTTTAGCTCTCCTAAAAGTATAAGATGGTTATAGCAGCAGTATTCTATAGCTTACAATGTTAATACCATTCTCCCATCATCTCCCCTTACAATAACTAATGCCATTAATTCTATCAGCTAGCCCAGGGATGGAAAACCTGTGGTCCTACAAAAGCTGTTAGATTATTCTGATTCTTATCAAGCCCAATCAGCATGGGGAAGGGGTCAGGGATGAAGACAGCTGTAGTTCAGCGAGATCTGAAAGGGCCAAAGGGTAGCCGCACCTTAGCTAGTGGAAGGCACTATTACTGTTCAGAGGCTCCATGCAGCTAGATTAAATCAATTTTGCCTTGGATCATCAGCCTCCCTAATAGAAACCACAACTACAGACATGGAAGATGGAATAATTTAATATGACCCCAAACATTTTACAGTGCAATCTTGTAACATAAACACAGAAGTAAACCCCAGTGAGTTCCATGGGGCTTGCTCGCATCTAACTGGATATATTTTCTTGCTTTCAGCAGTCTTATATTAATGGAAAAATTATGTATATTTGATTATCTAAAGCATTCAGCTTTATTTATACAAAATGAAAGCTCTCTTTGATAACTCGCCCTGAGCTTTGTAAAACTGGCTTCTCAAACTAAGGTTCCCTCTCTTATTCTTTTGAACACCCCGTCCTCCAAGTATATTACCAACTTAATTCCATCCTATTATATCTTGTGCCCTCTAGTGGCCAAAGGATAGGCAACAAGGGACCTACATTAAGTTCAATTCCATTTTTAAAATGGAAACTTGTGCTACTAAAATAATTCATTTTAAGAGTCTGAAGCCATGTAATTTTGCCAGAGACATCACACTGCTGTCTTACATCTACACCTCCTTCTGAAATCTAGCATTGTCCCTTACCTCTCATTAACCACATCCTGACACACACAGTATTAGGGATAAGGACACACTATCACTTTGAAAAAATAAAAATAAAATTCCACTGCCCGTCCCCAGTCTTTTTCTGCCTTCTTCACCACACATATCCCACATTAAAATTTTTTTAACTGTTCAGCAGAATCATGTGCCTGCTATTGGTAGAAAAGACAGGAAATAGTGAATAATACTTCAGCTTGGGGAAAGAGACATAGCTCAGTGGTAGAACATGTGCTTTGCATACAGAATGTGTCAGGTTGAATATATGGCATTTTCAGATAGGGCTGGGAAAAGACTCATGGCGTGAAACCCTGGACACTCCTGCCAGTCAGTGCTGACAAACCTGAGCAAGATGGACACTTGTGTAAACCTATCACAAAACCTAGAAGTCAGAGTTGTAGATCTATATCCCAGAGATGTTTGTAAGGAAAAATTAGTGGTTTTTCTTCTTCGATGTAAGACTGGAAGGCAAACATCCCACATATGCACCAAGACTCCTGATTGTATTGTACAGGCATGAACAGATCTCTGCACATGCATCAAAGCTACTGAACTGTACCTTGGCCAGTAACATACCTGTGCAGTCACCTTGCAGAAACTGCCACATACTTAGATTTCCTAGGTGTGCAGGAGTTAGCTCCATAACCTGAAGGGCAAGTCCCATATCATCTCCTTTCGTCTCTATCACACAGTTTACTTCTTTCATTTTCAGCACGAAGGCAGATACCTAAAACAACAAGCCATAGAACAAATGAGTGCTGCAGCCTAGTTGCTCTCTCTCTCTAATTCGTCAAGAAGTAATATTTAAAAGAACAAGAAAGGGATGACATCTGACCACCTGGGGGCTGGAGTCTGGTCCACTGGGAGAAGCTGAGCTGTTGATATATGTTGATTCTCTTTCCTCATCTGCCATTGGACTTGACCTGTGGCCTGCATCATCAATGACTTGGGGAATGTGCCCAGGGGTAAGAGGATCCATGCTAGACTCTGAAGAAAAATCAAGAACTTCAGTAATTACTCTACCTTTTCGCTAAGAGGTTTTGACCTACACTTTTGTACAATTCTTACAGCACTTACAGGAATGTCAGAATCCTGAAACATCTAAAAAGACTACACACTTGGACTGGACTTAATTTTAAAAACAAAAATGCCCCACAAGGAAAATTGCATTTCTAAGTAAGAGCTTATGTGCCAGGCAATTTACCAAACATTTTAGTGGAAGGCAGGCGAGACAAATTTTGCTTATTTCCTTCTGAAGTGCTCAGCACCACTCCCCATGCTGTTCCATAATATCTCCAATCCTTTGGAGAATATTTCTGGGAGACATAGGGAGTTGCAAGGGGAAGGGGAAATAGATTAAAATTGCCAGGAGGATATCTCCACAGGATCAAAAGACTTCAATGGGTAGAAGGAGCCCTTCCATTCACCAAAAGCTAAGCTTGGATCCAGCCTGCAGTTTGCATTAGAAACCCCTTCTCCAAACACCACTGCACCAATTCTACGATGAACTTCCCACAATCCATCCCACCCAGTTATTAAAAGTGTCTTTTAATTACACAAATGCTGTTTTTGTACAAATCTGCTGAAACCTTTAGGTATTTCATACCCTCAAGTAAAAAAACGCAAGTATTTTATAACTTGTTTGATGAATTCATAAGGGGAAAGAAAGTGCAAGTTAATTCTCATTACCAGATTCTATAACCATCATAAAACCATCACTGCCATCGCTATCCACCGACAACCTATCTTCAGGACCACTGCCATCTAGAGAGTTGGTATCAAAGGAATGTTGGGAGGGAGTCCTTTTCATGGAGAAGAAGCGCATTCGTCCACTACTGCCTCCCACTGGAGTCAACGGCCCTTCTTCAGTCTTCGGCGTGGGATCCCTAACAAGCAGCACAGATCAAAGCTCTTTGGTATTACTGGATTAGATGCAAAACTATATTGAAAGATGCCCATCGTTATGATAGCTGGTACATACCGGTAGTAAGAGGCACTATATATTGGAGGAAGTGTGGCACAAGGTGTTTTGTACAAAGAAATAAATTGAACTCCCTGCCCACAGCCTTCCGTTATTGCAAGCTAAGCCTTCTACTGTCAGAACTGGGTGGACCCACATTTTTCTTTCGTGGCCATCTTGACATTATTCCTATGCAGTGCTTTACTGGGAACCACTTGCTTACATATGAGCAAGATAAAGAAGGTGCATTTGAGGACACTAGTGGGGTAGAGCTGGCGAGGGAACCTGTGGCTCTCCAGATATTAGAATAATAGAACTGTAGTGTTGGGAAAGTGCACAAGGGTCATCTAGTCCAACCCCCTCCAAGGCAGGGATCTTTTGACCAACTTGGGGCTAGAACCCACAACCCTGAGATTAAGCATCTTGTGCTCTACAGACTGAGCTACCCCAGGGAGTCCTACAGAATACAAGTCCCATCAGGGCCAGACAGCAATGCCCATGGTCAGGTATCATTTGAGCGCTAGTACAACAATATCTGGAGGGCTAATGGCCCCCACCTCTGGCTAGAGGCTGATTCTACCTCCTATTCCAGTGACCCAAGTGTCTGGGGATGAAGGTCAGGCTTTGTCCACTCTCTGGTAAATCCCAAATTGTTACATGTTTTTTCTCACAAAAGTCAGTGGCAGCCATTGAGAACTGAGCCATTTCCCCATCTTCATAGGCTAGCTCAATCATCTGCATATCCCTGCCCAGGTGACGATCTACCTTGGAATTGAGTGTACTTTGAATGAAAAAAAAATTCAAGAAATGTGGAGACTTTTGATTTCTGTATCCGGCAAAATAAGACTGGTTTATCTGGCATTTATTCTACTTTCCACAAAACTATTCCCAACACTATAAAGAAAACACAGGTGTGAAAATCCACTATCATAGCACAGAATGGCTATATAGGTGATTAG
This sequence comes from Zootoca vivipara, assembly GCF_963506605.1. Lineage (NCBI taxonomy): Eukaryota > Metazoa > Chordata > Lepidosauria > Squamata > Lacertidae > Zootoca > Zootoca vivipara. The sequence continues at coordinate 52,031,539 of NC_083282.1, read as the reverse complement.
AAAATTACTCACTTAATTTGGGGGTGGACAAACATTTTCTGCATCGTGGAGGCCATCTTTTCCCTACTTAAGCTGAAAGCATCTTTTGTCATTGACATAGCCTCTTTGGTGAGGTCCATGGTCACATGCAAGGCTTCCTTGGTGGCACCCTTAGTTATATGCAGTGCACTAGATAACTCCAGCTCCATGCTTTTCAGAGGGATTAGCTCCTCTTGTCCATTTAGAGAGACTTGTATGCCACCTAAAGGATCTACAAAGGAAGATGGGCTAGAAGGAAGACCTTGAGGAGTCGGAGAAAGATTTTCAAGCTCACTTGGTCTTTCTGCACCAAGGACTTCTTCAGCTTCATGTGCTTCTTCTATAGGACCTCTTTCTACTGTAGTTTCACCTACTAGGGCTCCATCACTCTGGGATTTTAGCATTTCATCTTGCAATGCCACCACACCATCTGTGTTCTCAATTCCACTATCTTCTAGAACTTTCGTGGGGCTGCCATCATCCTTCTCTGAGCTAGCGTCCAATCTCAGCTCTCCACCTTCAGCAACCAGTCTCTCCCTGCTCTCTGAGGGGGAGAGTTCAGATTCTATAAGGCTTGTAGTATCTGAGTCAAGAGACTTAGGTTCCAATGCAGAATCTGGAGTAGGATGCATTAGCAAGGCCAGCTCAGCACTGCCGAACATGATGCCCATACAAGTGGTTATGGAATCTAGAGGGGACCCAATTATTTCCTGAGTGTCTTGGGTCAACTGCTCTTGAAATGTCAACAGAACCTCTTTCATCCTAAGTAGCATCAAATACTGGTAGTGGTTGAGTTGCACCTTCACGTGTGCACTTGAATACAGAAGAACATGGACATCTGCAGATACTTCCACATCATCAACATTTCCTTCACCATTAACAATGTGGTTTTCTTCTTCCAAGACTTCCTTTGTCTCTGGGGCGAGGTAGATGCTTTTCAAATCCTGCTCAGTCTTCGATCTTTGGCAGAACAGCTCTTCTCTGGAAAGGTGCTGATGTTTGGCATGATTACTAAAGCTAGCGGAAGGTTTGATTTTAGCTGGTGAGGCAGAAGAGACACGCGGCACTGATGCTTGAGCTACCTCCCATCTCTTTGGGAGGCAGGCCCAGACACAGAGTGGAAATGGGTTGATAAAGTTAAGGGCTTTGCCTTTTGAGCTCTTTGCTCCCTCAAAGTCCAACGAGAGCTCAGCAAAATTGAAAGACCAAAGGTCTTCGGAAGCGGAGGACTTGCCGGGGGAAAGGGGAAAGTCTGCACATTTCTGGGCTTTAGTGTCCACTTGGTAAGCATGACGTAAAAAGAGGGTGTGCAGGAGGCTGAAGTTATCCTGAAATTTAGGGAACTGGGTGTAGCTGGAGTGGAAGAATTCTGAAGCAGCAAATTTACGGAACAGGTTCTGGAGGGCTAAACAACTGCAGTGTGGAGCATGCCTTGTGTTGGTAGCTGTTATTTCTGATGCGTGAATGGATAGGCATTGGGGGCGGTCCCGGTGATCAACCACTTTCTTCTCCACTGGGATGTTTAGCTACAACAATTAGGGGGGAAGTGGGAAAGACAAAAAATAATCAACAAAGACATGCACACTATCCTATATCCTCAGCTTGAAAACATAACAGATCCCTTCTTTGGCAGGTGTTAATAAAAAAAGATGCTTTTTAAATAATTTCATGGCTGAGTCAGAAATTGATCTGGTTTAGCACACTGAAGGAACTATAGTAGTGTTTGGTAAAAGAATTTTAGTGCAACTGGTGAGAAGGCTCTGAGCCAGCCTTCCCCAACTTGATGTCCTCCAAATATTCTATACTGTGCTACATATTCTGATTACTGAACCACTAGTAGTTTCCTTTTAACTAGGGACTTTCATGATTTGGCTCAATTATAGCACCAGTGAAAGCTGCCAGCCTTCCACAAGTTGCATAGAGAAGGATAAATAGCAAAACTATAATTTCAAAAAGCCAGAAGTCGTTCCCCTCACCCACCCACCCACCCTCCTTGTCTCATGACATCCCTTTTACCAGAGCAGAAGAAAATACCTTGAGCATGAAGCCATCCAGTCTGACATCAATGTGCTCATCCTTCTTGCCAGAATTCTCTAGTTTGTATATAGCTTTGAATTGCTGTAAGCTGCGATAGAGATCAAGGCAAAACAAGTTCACCCAAAGCATGCTTACTGTGTCCAAGGTGAATATCAAACCATTCAGCTGCAGGTACAAGTTTGGGCATGGGACTAGAGAGAATGAAAAAAGGACAAGTTAGCCTTCCAGGAGTTTTGGCAGCACTAGATAAAGAAGTGTGGGGGTTAAGAGCTGCATGTGTGTTACAACACAGCATCTAATTCAGTATCTGGCCTCTTACAACAATCCATTTTGAAATATCTTACGGTTCTATAAGGGCCTATTACTATGGCCCTGCCATTCTTTTTCCAGTTTAAATCCATCAGATGCATTCTGGGCCTCTCTGGCAATCTCTATCGTCTTGATTACTCCATGTACCACTCCTTCAAATAAGAACCAGTGAAGGCAGTGAAGGTCCTGTGTGAGTGCCTGGAGGCGGTTGGAGGATGGATGGCGGCTAACAGATTGAGGTTGAATCCTGACAAGACAGAAGTACTGTTTGTGGGGGGGACAGGAGGCGGGCAGGTGTGGAGGACTCCCTGGTCCTGAATGGGGTAACTGTGCCCCTGAAGGACCAGGTGCGCAGCCTGGGAGTCATTCTGGACTCACAGCTGTCCATGGAGGCGCAGGTCAATTCTGTATCCAGGGCAGCTGTTTATCAGCTCCATCTGGTACGCAGGCGGAGACCCTACCTGCCTGCAGACTGTCTCACCAGAGTGGTGCATGCTCTAGTTATCTCTCGCTTGGACTACTGCAATGCGCTCTATGTGGGGCTACCTTTGAAGGTGACCCGGAAACTACAACTAATCCAGAATCCAGCAGCTAGACTGGTGATGGGGAGTTTCTAATCTAATCTGCATTGGGACAACAGCCTTCTGGCACTTCATTTCTCCCTCTCTGCTGGCTGGGTGAAAATGTGATGTCATTTCTTATTTACTGAAACAGTTTATTCCAAAGGGTTGGAATGGTTTGAAGAAACAAGAAGTGGTATCACATTTTCTTCATACATTTTTTTTTTAAAAAAGGAGAACTGAGCTAGGAAGATTTCTCTCATCTCTGATGACCAAACTAACGTTGGGATTCCTCAATTTCCTCATAGGCTTTCTTAAGGCAAATTTCCAAACCTGCAGAAAGATACAGGATCAGCTTCCCCAGAGTGCAAAAGCAAATAGAGAAACAATATTGTAAATTAGAGAAACAGAGCCAAACTATACCACAAGTTAGCTCCATTTCTCTGCCCTGGCCTGAAGTGTAGTTATTTTCTAAGGAACATAGGAGTCCTTTCCCAGTCCTACCTGGACATTAAACTGGACACCTTTTGTAGGCAAACCATGTGTCCCACCATAGAGCTAAGGTGCTTCTTTTGTTTTATACAAAATACCAGTGCTGGCACATAAACACCCCAATGTGGATCAGGACCCTGGTGTGGGAGGTTTTAAAATTTAACCCTTTGTCTCCCAACAATGGTCTCAGTTCAGATTGATTTCTCCCACTCCAAGCATTTGCATTGGGGGGGGGGGGGAAGCTCCCACTGAAGTTAACAGAAGTCTTTCATATGCTAACTGCCACCATTTAAAAAATCTATAGTTTCTTAGGGTTTTCTCAGTAGAGTTTCTTATTCCACATACACACACTCTAGGTAGTTCTCCTCCCTCCCTCTACCCTCCTGTACCCCATCTTTATAGTTACAGCATTTTAATTTCCAATGTCCAGTTGTTTGGTGTGTTATACACCATAAAGAAGGCTGATCGCCGAAGAATTGATGCTTTTGAATTATGGTGCTGGAGGAGACTCTTGAGAGTCCCATGGACTGCAAGAAGATCAAACCTATCCATTCTTAAGGAAATCAGCCCTGAGTGCTCCCTGGAAGGACAGATCGTGAAGCTCAGGCTCCAATACTTTGGCCACCTCATGAGAAGAGAAGAATCCTTGGAAAAGACCCTGATGTTGGGAAAGATTGAGGGCACTAGGAGAAGGGGACGACAGAGGACAAGATGGTTGGACAGTGTTCTCGAAGCTACGAACATGAGTTTGACCAAATTGCGGGAGGCAGTGCAAGACAGGAGTGCCTGGCGTGCTATGGTCCATGGGGTCACGAAGAGTCGGACACGACTAAACGACTAAACAACAACAACACTGTTCAGAATCACACCGTTCGGATTAATGAGTGTCAGTGCTGTGTTGGGGTTCTCTGCGAACACCTGTTAGGCTGGAAGTGGTGTCCCCCCACTTCTTCTGCCTGTGGGTATTACTCAGTGAATAGTTCCAAAAATGTACTCCAAATCTCTTGGAAGCTGAACTCTTTAAGTAGTTTATGGATTAGAATTTTCTGAAGGCTTGCTAGTTGCAGGAGGTCTCGGATCGAGTTTTCTGTGCTTAGTGTGGCCCAGGCTTTCCAGTGTTGGACGATTATTCGTTTTGTTGCTAGTGTGGAACCATCCACCTTGACCTTTTGATAAGCTTCACCTGACAGGTATGTCGCCGCAGGGTGTCTCCTTTTGACATGGTATTGTCCAGCACCAAATTATTCTCATTTCCAGAAGGGTTTGATACTGGGCAGTTCCAAAAGAGTTGGGCTAGGCCTGCTTGTGGCAGTTTACATTTCCAGAAGTCATATGTAATGCCCATGTGCTTCAGATGTATGCTCATAGGAGTATTTTATGTTGGGTTAATAACATGGGGCTTTTCCACATTGTGGAGCTTCTATTTCTTTGCACTGATTTGAACTGAGACAATAGCAGTGGGCAAAGGAATTATACTCTTCATGCTGGCAATTTGTATTATAAAAAATGTTGCATTCAAGTACACAGATATGGAGGTAATTTATCATCTAGTTTGGCCTATAAGCTCCTGAGGAGATGTAGAATAGTTACCTGGAAAATCTGGATTGTCTGGGAAGTAGTACTCAGTGAACTCAATATGAATGGCTGAGGTATGATCAGGAAGATTCAGCAGTTTCCTTCTACATGAGAGCAGGGTTGAGGGTTTCTTACTATGTTGTCCAGCTGTGGAAACCTGAAAAACAAGGAGTTGTAGATTCTCACTCAAGAGTAAAAAATAATGACTGTCTGAAGACATTAGAAGACAGTGTATAAAAGACAGTGATTTGGCCTTGTGGTGCCCAAGATCTAAAAGACAGAAGAACTGTTTCTCTGAAGCACTATTTCAATCTAGAATCTCAAAAATTAAGAGCCCTGAAGCTGAAAAACATGTGAGCACAAACAAGTCGATAGCAAAAAATGATATACCATACTATATGACCATATTACAGTAGTATATTTTCTCTCTTTGAGGCAGAGTAATCATCTATTTGGTTCTTTGAAAAACAAAACAAAACACCAGAATATGTGGTAACAAAGGCAGCAGCTTAGATTGGAAAAAAATATTTACTAAGAGGCCTACTTTCATAAAACAGAACATTTGTGCTGCTATTGTTTAAGATCAAATAAAAAAAGAACATGTATTGGGCATTTGTACTTTAAAAAGCAGAAAGAAGTGAGCAAGTGTCTGAACCTATGGTTTGGTTCACAAGTTAGGAAGAATGAGCAAGTAACAATGTGGCAGCAGATACTCTATCAATAACTGTACCTGATGAATATCCAAATCATCAACTTGGACAACCATACAGCTGGATCGGAGTCTATTCCATGCAGGCCGCTGGAGTCCAAATAGGATAGGTGATGGCATGCTTGCTTGAGGTATCCCTTTCTCTGGTGAGCTTGTTTGAGGACTAGAAAGACCATCTTAAAGACATTTTTTAGACATCAGAACAGGCAAAATTACATTTCAAACATTAAATTTAACAAGATAGTCCCCGCCCCCCCACCAATTCTGTATTGAGATGGAACATTGACTTCGAAGCAGGTAATACAGCATGGAAAAAATATAATACTTTGAGAAAACACAATAGGCTCTTCCAATCAATAATTTGTACTTAAAAAGGAAACCAATCATGGTTCTTGGAAACCCTGCCCACTACTCTAGATTCAGGGACTTTGGTGAAAACTCAAAAGCAGGGACTGTGGCTTGACTTCTCAGCTATTATTTATCATGGCCACTGCCTACTCCCATTAATGAAAGCCCTGCTATGTAGCATTTTGGGAGGGAGAAAAACAGAGAGGCAGGAATTGGTGTCTGAGTGATGCAACAAAACTTTTTAAAGTGTTGGCCCTAGCCAGGGAGGACCATTTGGGTCCTACTTCAGGAAGCAAAGCATCTTGGACCAGTGCAGTCACCCCTCTCATTTTCAGCACATGCCAGAGGTTTCAGAGAAAGGGCAGAAACTTTGCTCTCACTTTGCACTACACTTTGTAGAAGGAAAAACATTGGAGTTACTTGCACCACTTCCCCCTTTCCCAATGCCTGCACAAGTGCTGGGGAAGTCCTAATTTTCTCAAGTGGTCTAGAGCAGGAACTCAATGATCGCACTATAAATTGCAGCAACAGATTCCCACACCCACAAAAGAATGCTCATTCACCCTAATTATATTCAGGTAGGGAGGCAGCAGCAGTATAACCTCTGCACACAATCTCCCTCAACTTCCAGACCCAAGAGGAAAAAAAGTAGGTAGGAATTGAAACCACTCTTTTCCTAGTAAACCTCAAACAAAATGCATGGTGTGTCATGAAACTTGGTTTGTTCTCTTTTGCCACAAGGTGGCCAATAAGGCGGTGGATAAAAAAGACTCACTGCCAAACCTCTACCACTCCACTATGCTACAATGTTGGTGGAGGGAAGTAAATTTTCCTCTCCCCTCCCCAAAAGGAAAGGTGATTTTCTTGCAGAGATCACTACCTTCTTCCACCCAACAACAGCCAATGGCTTGGGGGCAAGAAGAGGTGGTGCAGCTTGGAACAACTGTTGGCCCCAAGTCTTACCTTAGATGGTTACTGTATATTCCTGCGTATAAGACTACTTTTTAACCCAGGGAAATCTTCTCAAAGGTCGGGGGTCGTCTTATACGCTGGGTCGTATTTCTTATACAGCGAGTATATCCCAAACTCTGTATTTTAACTGGAAAAGTTGGGGGTTGTCTTATACGCCCAGTTGTCTTATACGCCAGAATATACGGTACTTGGGAAAGGAGGGAGGAGGCTGTTGACACAGCTGACCTGGCAAGTTGGTTTGTGGAACTCTATTCAGAAATCTTTCCAGAATTAAACCGGTAAGGACATTATTTTAGTGTCACCTTTGTTTTATTCTGGTCTCAGACCTAACTTTTACAATGTTCAACATGGCACATTAGTAGCTGTAGAACTGTGGCAGGTAGAGGATTCAACAGCAGTTTACAGAACACAGGGTTACGCATATTTTGAGGGTCACATGTCTTCTCAAAAGCCTCCAGAAGTTGGTGAATTCATAATTAAGCAAGTATGAAAGATATGTATTTTGTGTTACCTGGTCTCTTTTTGAAGGGGGAATCTTTTCCTGTGGTTTTGGAGAAGGCAGAGCTTATTTTTTCACCATGTTTTGCCATCTTGCTTTGGAATTCGTTCACCAGCTTTTCTGCCCACTGTTCCCGGGTTTCCATGGCCTCACAATACTGCACCCAGTGTTTGCAGCTGTCTCCTGAATAATACAGTAGGTTAATATTGAAAAGACCATTGTCTCTCAACTGCACAATGATCCATTCTGCAAATGCTCTACTGTACTCTGCACAACCTTCCTCAAACAGCCAAAGCATTCGTTTTCCTTGTTAGTGGCATAGTTCAGTTTACAGATGGGAGAGTTTGTGTCCATGTGATAGTCTCCTTTTAGTACCACTCATCACAGGTGAACAAATTTTGCCATTTGGGTTTCAAATTGGAAAGCTTTTCAAAGCTGTATCTCTGCTCATTGTTGTATGTTAGGGAATTTCTGCACAATTTTTAGCACAATGAAAGTACAACCTTTACTAATTTGTTGCACACTGGATTAACTATATTCTGCTCCTTGGTATTATGACGGCTATGAAGAATGTTGTTGCAATTAGTGCAACCTCAGCAATGTTCTGCACATTGAACCCTGCTAAAAACAACCCACAAACCTCAGTCAGAAAGACCATGTATGCCTTTCCACACATCTTTTGTGTGCCTTCCCTCCTCTCCCTATCCATTCCATGGTGGTGATAGGATAACGTTGGTACTGGAGAAGTTTATTGCAGCAGCACACTGACAAAACTAAAATGAGGTAGACTGACTAAAATTCCAGTTCTTAGTCATTAACTGTGTTTAAATTACAAATGAGACTCACAGAATGTTCTTACCTGCCCAGTGGAAAGGATAATAGTCAAAGGCCAACCTCCTAAATGTTAGCTGCATTGCACCTCCCATTATTCCATGTTTGGAAGCACCTATGGTAAAATGAAAAAACCAAAAAACTTCAGTCTTTTACTAGTCTTACATCAGGAGAATAGGAAACAAACTGTGGAGGTGAGCATTCTTCTTTGAATGATACCTTTGAGTCCAGCATTCTCACATAAAGGCTGAAGATGATGCCAGATCACAGTGCTATAACCACTCCAACGCTTTGGAGAAGACAAGTTCTTCACCAGCAGGGATTCTGTCCTTCTTTTTACACTACAAAATTGTCACTCCTTGCGCTTCTGCCTATATTCTGACTGCTTCCAGAGGAGTGGATTAACAGCCAATAATACAGCCACTCTGGACAACTTCCAGAGCAGTTCACTGGCTCCTGACATCCTCTGGGATTGTTAATTGATAAATCTATGTGAATCAGTGGCTTGTGTGGATCAGCTTTCACCTGTTGTAACGGAAAGGCTTGCTGAGCCCTAAAGATGTGTGGTCCAATACACATTTATATATTTTATTGTAAGCCACTTTAGGGAAGCTTTCTAAAGAACACAGTTCAAACATATTTTTTTAAAAAATCTGTCTCACAGATAATCTAACCTATTATCACTGGCCCCGACAATAAAATTCATCCAATATACAGACATTATGCAGTATTAAACATATATACTGGGCCTCTAGTGCCACTGGATAGAGATACTAGTTTCTCAAACATCTACACTGCTGTAGCTATTGAGATTACTTGAAAATATGCACTAACTGTGGGAAATGAAACAAAGAAAACAAATTCGAATAATGCTGAAGAAATAGCACTCAGGTAAAAGAACCAACTACATATTTTTGAGACATGTTATTCTAATAATAAAGAGTCTGTAAGTGATGTGGGGAAAAGGGATATACAGTGATACCTTGGTTTTAAGAACAGCTTAGTTTATGAACAGCTTGGATTAAGAATGCTGCAAACCCGGAAGTAGGGGTTTTGGTTTGTGGACTTTGCCTTGGAAGCAGAACATGTTCCGCTTCCTGTTGAGTGTGTTCCATTTGTATATTGAGTCCCCTGCTGCTATGGGAAAGCACGCATTGGTTTAAGAACGGACTTCCGGAACGAATTAAGTTTGTAAACCAAGGTACCACTGAATAGTAACAATAGCAACCACTGCAGATGAAGAACACCCACCCGGGAATAGGATTAAAACTAGGACAAACCAAAATAACAAGATGGTTCCTCAAGGAGGTAGAAATTGTTTCAAGTAGAGAAGATCACCAGAAAACTCAAGAGAAAATTCACCCAGTGACTTCAGATTAATTTAGTTGAATTATTCCAGATTTTCCCAGCCAGGATTCAAAAGTCATAAGAGACCAGATGAATTTGGAGGCAATCAAGTTCTTTTCAATAAGATCAAGAGTCTGGTCTATTTGCTTATGTAAATTGCTTTTCAACTTCTACCAGTGTCCTCAGAAAACCATCCAAACCTGTCTGGTTACTTCAGCTCAAAATAAAAATGAAAATCTCAGGATGGAACTACACATTACCTCAGCAAAAACAGATCCCCACGCTCATGTTTGCTAGCACAGTAGAATGGTAATTTGTCAGGGAGCATAATAGGGCAGTAGAGGGGTGCTTAGATATTATCCCCACCTTGTTTATTCTTCCTTCAGCCCAAACATACTTATGGTTTCAAAGCCTGATTTGGGAGTGGATGAGAAATGATTAAAAATATGTGAGGAAGATCAGTGGCAGAGAATAATAAATAACTGGAGTAAGAGTAAAGCACTTTGTCCCACCCACCAATTTTCTCTGGAAGTGCCTCTTGCATAATTTGCCTTAAGGGAAAAACAAAGGGCTGGGAACCTCATGTTTCCCCTCAAAATATGTAGTTTTGCTCTTAGGCACTTCTGGACTGTATCACAGTATTAAGAGTGGACCACGATTACTGCCTCACTGATGCCTGTAAGAAGTCTCTCATCATATAGTTTTTATATAGTCTTGTAACCTGCTTTTTTTTTAACTAGACTCCCCATAACAGCTTACAACATTTATAAAATGCAGCTTTTCAATTGTAAAATTTTACATCTCAAAAATTAAGACCATGCAATGGATAGACACATGAGAAAAGATGGGGAGGGGAGGAAGGGAATAAGGAAAGAGAATTTTAGCTTCTCCTCATCTCAGTTTATGTTTGGGTACCTGTCTCTCGGGTGTGACTATCATCACAGATGTGAAGGTCTAGACGGGAGATGAGAAGGTGGTAGGAAGACTCTTTCATATCATGTTTCTCGAAGTACTGGCTGATCACTTTGTGGCTGTTCCCCAATGACTGAGCCCAGGACTGTTGAGCACTCGGAGCTGGAGGTGTGATCTAAAACAGAGAAATTAAGCCTAGGCCTATACATATAGAACTAAGGTGAAACAATGGATTTATATTTTACGAGGAAGGATACAACACAGGTTATACTAAAAACAACAACAACAACAACTCCAAAGGGTGCTCTACTGGAAAAGGAATTTAATATGGGGTGGGTGAGGCTTTGAAAATGTCTCATTCAATGAAGATTGTTCCTTCACACCCTTGGCTCTTCCTTTTCACCTGCAGCATGAATTCAAATGAGGGATACCAAAGAGGAATCTTCAGGATAGGTAGAAATGTTGCCTTTTAGCCTTGCTATTTAAAGATCAGGCAGTATTTCTCTCATCTTTCATATTAGCACTAGGAGATGAGTCTAGCTAGGCACCCAGGCTGGTGGTTCACCACTGCTGGTTTTGACAAATTCCTGGAGGATAAAGCTACCAAAGGCTACTCACTAGGATGACTGCATACTACCTCCAGTATTGGAAGGAGTATAACTCTAAATACCAGTTGCTAGGAATCACAACTGGAGGGAGGGCTACTTTGCTCATGGGCTTTCATAGGCACCTGACTGGCCACTGCTAGACCAGGATGCTGGACTAGATGAGCCTTTGGTCTGATCCAGCAAACATCTTCTTTTATTCTCATGTATATTGTTATTATTACTACCACTCCTCTGAATTTCATCAGTTTGAGTACAAATCTACCCTTCTCTAAAGCTCTTCCCATCTCTTCTCTTCACTGACTTTACATCTCCTCATAATTACTGAGCCAAAAATCTGTGGGATGTTCGTTCGGAAGTCAGTTTGAAAGTTACTATGGAAAATAAAATTGGATCATCTTGAGCACAAACTGCTTATTTAGGCATCCCAAAATTTGGCCCTCCGGCTGTTTTGGGACTACAACTCCCATCATCCCTAGCTAACAGGACCAGTGGTCAGGGATGATGGGAATTGTAGTCCCAAAACATCTGGAGGGCCGAGTTTGGGGGTGTCTGGCTTATGCTATCTCAACACCAAGTTAATAAAGATTTTAAAAGGCAATTTAATGGGTGGTTTAAAGAGAGAACATGAGGGAAGGGGCATAAGAGGGATACCAATGCACTGAAGCAAGGGAATGATAGTAACTATTTCACATGAAACATTTGAAGAAGAGGTCTCAAGAGGGCTTTTTTTTAAAAAAAAATGTGGCAGAAAATAGATGGTAGAACTGTCCATTTCTATTTAATATGTTTTGTTCCTCAGCAATCAAAATCTCTGCAGTGGCCACTATGTGAAAGACAAAAGGGCAGCCACCTGACAGTGACAGAAAATTCTATGCCCAGTAAAAGCTTCTTCACTAATGTCTTTGCTGTTTACCAAGCACCATCATAGCATGTAAGGAAGAGCTGCTTACATGGACAGGTTCAGGAGCCAAACTTTTCCTTTGCTGGGCTGACTTCTCCATGGCTTCACTCAAGGACTCTGCATACTTCATCATGGCCTTCAGCTGAGAATCAGTCAGCACCCACAGCAAGTCATCAAGAAGGAACATGAGCTTGGATGCCACCACATTACAATCCTTTGTCTGCCTCATAAACAGAAAAAAAAGATTAGCATAAGCATATGGTCCAAAAACATTTACTCCCTTTGCTGATGGGACTTCACAGAACGAATTAACTGAGTTTCAGTGGACAACATGTGCAACAACAGCAAAGTGAGAAGCAGGCAACCCCTCTGGCTGATTGCAGATATCTAGTTCGGGTATCTGATGGGAGTTATATTTGCCGGCATGCTCATAGCTCACCATTTATCACTTTTATCTGAAGGAGAAAGGAACAGGCTCCGTTGTTAAACTTGCTAGAGTGTGAAAACGAACAGATTATGCTGTGTGGGTGTTTCAAGCACTCATCTCACTGTGGGAATTTGTATATAATAATCAAGTTATCATATGTGAAGATTAATGATGTACTTCTGTAGGGTGCTTGGTACCTGCACAGCCATCTGCCACAGTGTCTAAAGGAGGGCATGCAATCTGGAGAACATGACAGAAATTGGACAAGCTGAGGGTTGTTTTCTAAAAATAATAATAATAATATTTTCTTTTTTTTGGGGGGGAGGGCGGAAGAAACAGAGATGGCCCTGCAAAATCAGGAGTTTGATTTCTTTCTCGAGCATATTTTCCAGTACCTTGACCTCTGCTTCTATACACCTATTACACACCCTGATGTTAACTATGAATTCCCACTCCTCTCTATTACTGTTTGAGACAAAACATACTGCAATGCCACATAATGTCCCTCACAAAAACCTTAAGAAATAAAAAAATAAGATGCAAATTTTAATAATTCATTACAGCTACAGAACACAGACTTTCTAACTGAGTGTAGAATGACTGCATAAGCAAAGAATTTCAGATCTCCAATATTCAGTAGAAGACCAAAGGATGTTATCTGAACAAACTTGTGGGGCATTCTAAGTATTATCCAACTGCGCTTTCCATACTTGCCTTTCTCTTAAGAGATATTTGGATTCTGCCCTGGTTCGTAATAAGCCTTAGCGGGGTGGTGACAGGATCTTGATCTCCGTTTTCTGTAGCATCTGCCTCTATGCGAAGCGTTTGCCAGGTGAGTTCTTTAAATGTTAGAACCTATGCAGAGGGGAGAGAGAGCACAGAGACAAAAAGGGAAGAATGCTGAACTTTTAAAGATGGATACAATGTATTGTAGCAAATTACAAGTTAGGAAACATACTTTACTGAAACAGGAAGAAAATGTGTGATTGCACTCTAGGGGAAACAACAGAACTCTTCAGCATCCCACCCTGTTTCAGAATGAGATGTGGCCAACAGCAGCAAACCTTTATCCTTTGGGCCTACCGTAATTAGGCCTGGCACAGGTTGCAATTTGAGCCATAAGCCAGAAGGTTAAGATGAGCTCCCAATTACTCCCTTGCAAACAGGGCTCCCTGCCAGCAGAGATAAGCTCAGGCAGGGAACCCCCAAAAGACTGGAAGCAATAGGTAGTTCCCTGCCAAGGTTCGCTTTCTCAGTGTGTGGGAAGCTGGTTTAGATTCAAACCCCTTGAAAGTATAGCTTCAAAGGAGGTTGCTGTAACCAGCTGGATCGGTATCAGATTATTAAAGGTGGGCGTGGGTGTGCCATTGAATGTCTATATTGCAAATCCTTGTGAGTCAACAGAAGAGATTTCGAATAAGAGAGGATTTAATTAGGGTCTTACCTCTCCCCTGTTTGAATCAGTGATGCGGGTGAAGCGGAGGTCACTTTGCTGCCAGCTGGGGTTGACACTGTATCCTTGAAGCTGCCACAGTTCAAAAGAAGCATGGAAAGCCTTGGAGTGGATCTTGATGGTGATGGAATTGACAGCAATAAACATACCCTCTACTACCTTCTCAGCAAAGCCATATTCACTGTAAGGAGGGAAAGGGCTTTTAAAGGGGCAAGGAAATCTGATCATTGTAGCATGATATAACATTGTTACAAGGCAAGTTTCTGCTAGGCAGGTATTAAACACAGCAGATTCACAAGCTAGATGTGAACTCCATGTTCATACTCTCCAACCATTCTTCAGTATCAAGGAAGACTGTAGTAATTTAATGTCTCTCTGCTCATGAATGTGAAATTCTGAGGTTTCAGTATACAGTGGTACCTCGCAAGACGAAATTAATTCGTTCCACGAGTCATTTTGTGTTGCGATAATTTCGTCTTACGAAGCGCGGTTTCCCATAGGAATGCATTGAAATTTAATTCATGTGTTCCTATGGGGGGGAGGTGCAAAAAAAAAGAGGCACCGACTCACCCGCCACGGCTGGAAGTTTTTCAGGGGGAAGCAGGAGGGCCAGAGAGAGGCCTTCCCCAGCAGTCGGACCCTCACGCCCAACGAGACAGACAGCCCGTTCGCGTGCAGGCAGGCTTAAGGCGAGTGAGGGGGGATCCGGCTGCTGCGGAAGCCGGGCGATGGCGGCGGCGGAAGCGCAAGGCAGGCGGGCTCTCGGTCTGACGTTCTCCTCGCGGCGCCCTGCTTCATCTTGCGAAGTTTTCTATGGCACGGCCATAGAAAATGTTTTCGTTTTGCAATTTTTTTCGTGCCGCGAGGCGTTCGTCTAGTGAGGTACCACTGTATTATAATGTATTCAGTAACTGAATTCAATTCGCAAACTGAAACACTCATGAGCAATTATGATCTTACAGTAATAAACACAGAGGAGCAAGTCATCTTTTTCTTTTCCTGAAATATAAAAATATTCACAGAGGGGAAAAATACTGAAATATACAGGTGGCACCGATTTAAATCTTAGGACTGAAAAGGACCAGGTAGTCATGATATTCAAGCAGAACACTGAGACAGGATTTTCTATACCTTAGCTATGTAAAGACTGAGTCACATAATTCAGAACAAAGCATGCCGCAAAGATTGGAAGCAAACAGCAAAAACCCAGCAATTACTTTTGATAGATACCTACTAACAATAAAAACAATAAATAAGTTTGATATGCAAACATTAAGAAATGAATAAAGAATTAGAATTTTCAATATTACCTAGACAATGGGAAAGTATTTTAGCCTTCTGGTTTTATCAAATAATAGGGGGGAAATGCCAGGATATCTATGACTGCTTCTTGTGAAGGGTTCCCCTGCCCCACTGCAGGTGTTAATATAACCATCTCAACAATTGATTACCAATCTGCTATATATTTAGGCTCTATTTATAACAGACTATAATTTTTGCATCTCATTGCCATTCATCTCCCACCTTAACTACTTCTTTATGTAAAGGCCAACAAAGATTTCACTTCATGCATAAGACAAAGTGGGCTTCAGTACATTAAAGATTATTGCCATAGAAAACTATTCATCTTTTGGGTGCCACAAAACTCTTTGATTGTTTTTGCTGCTAAAGACTAACACTGTACCCCACATGTTAACATGGACTAAATCACATGTCAAGAACCCCTCTGGAAATATATTATTCCACTAAATAAACTGAAACTGGTTTTCTCATATATTGCTCAGTTGTTGTTTTTTTAAAAAAGATTCTTTATTGGTTATTTACAATTCATCACACAGATCTAAAAACGGAGAAAAAACAAAACAAAAGAAAAACGGACAAACAAACAAACATATATATATATATATATATATATATATATATATATATACACATATATATATATATATAAACATATATACATATGGAAAAAGAAAAAACAAACAAACAAACACAATTACCAAAAAGTTACAAAATACACATGTGTATCCATTTAGTTAGACAATGTCTAAAAATACATCGATTTGCTCTCGCCCCCTCCCCCCAACCCGTTTCCCTTCTTCTCAACCTTCACTAAACTGTCTTGTCAATTTTTCTTCTTAGCTACGACTGCACCTTTTCTAACAATATACCATTTATTTTATTATGCTTTTAACATTTTCTTATACGTTTTTTCTTTCCTGTTTTCCTATTTCTTTTCCTTTTGTATCCTATTTCTTACACTTCTCTTTTTCCTCTTTCTCTTACTATGTTTTCATTTGAGCGTTTAAATATCCTGTAATAGGTTTGGTTTTTCCGCTCAGTTAAGGTGGCTAGATGATCCCTTCAGCTCTACTATTTATCAGGTAAAAAGGTAAAGGAAAAGAACCCCTGGATGGTTAAGTCCAATCAAAGGCGACTGTGGGGTTGCGGCTCTCATCTCACTTTCAGGCCAAGGGAGCCAGCGTTTGTCCACAGACAGCTTTCCAGGTCATGTGGCCAGCATGACTAAACCGCTTCTGGTGCAACGAAACACTGTGACAGAAACCAGAGTGCACGGATACGCTGTTTACCTTCCCACCACAGTGGTACCTATTTATCTACTTGCACTGGTGTGCTTTCCAACTGCTAGGTAGGCAGGAGCTGGGACAGAGCAACAGGAGCTCACCCCGTTGTGCAGATTCAAACTGCCAACCTTCTGATCAGCAAGCCCCAGAGGCTCAGTGGTTTAGACCACAGCGCCACCCACATCCCTTACTATTTATCATTAACAACATGAAACACAGTAGCAGTTGCTGGGGCAGCATGGGCTCTTGCCATTGCACCACACTCCTTCTCAGTTACTGGCAGTGACATATGGCATTCAGAATCTAGGTAAGCAATGCCACCCTGGTGGCTGCAACTAATTAAATAGAGTATACGTGCAGGTTCCACTATCTGCCCATTCTGAAAATTCACTTATCCAAACATAAAAAAATTATTCCCAAACTTTTCTATATACTCTGCAGATTCAGATATCCAAACATCTGGCGTTTGCCTGCTTCCTTATTTCCTTGCTTGTTTGTGCTTTGCTGGTTAGTAGCAGCCATTTTCAGACAAAAACCATGCAGGGAGGGATGGAGGTAGTGAGATTAGACAAATCAAGGAGCAGGAGAGATCAGACAAATCAGGGGACAGGGGAGATCAGAGAAGTCAGTATTTTCTTTGTCTAACTTTTGCTGGTTGGCGGCAGCCATTTCAAGAAGAAACCATGGAGAGAGGGGAAAGAGGCACATCCCCAATTAGAAATGTTCCCATAGGAATCAGTGGAAATTGTGGGCTCATTATGTGAATGCTTGCCTGACAAACAATTTCCGTTGTGTTCAGTAAGTGGGACCTGTGTACAGTATGTATAGTGCCACATAACAATTACAGTATTGCCACATTAACAAAAATACTCATTTACAGAGTCACATCCAGCAGAGAAGCCAGAAATGTTGAAGCAGGGGGTAAGGAACCTCCAGCCTGCAAAAAGTCCCCCATCTAGATCCTACAGTGCAGAGAAGAAAAAGAAAAAAAACCCTATAACTTTTCATAGCAGGATTATTAAGCAGGGAAAAGGTTAAGAATCATTTCCCCAGGTTTCTGCAAAAGAATTTAGCCTCCCTGGTTGCATTTTGTAAAAGAAACAAAAGGATCAAGGAAAAACTACACAAGACTCACAGGAGGGTTGCTATTACACCAAAGCCATATAAAAGCATATAAAATAAAATAAAAAATTGTGGTTTTGATTCTGGACATATAATACTTTATTTGTCAATACAGAAGTCAGGCTCTGTATTCTGTAGTACAGGCTCAACGTAAGTGTCCAGATTTTCAGTAAAAACTCAAGCAGCAGGAATTGAAAAGTAGAAAACTTGGATTACAAAGTCAGACCCAACACATCATTTAAACAGGGAAAGCAGAAGTAACATAAAACACTGCAATGACAAATGTTGGTTACAAGCAATATGAACCTTTGTCCTGAAGCAAGGGCAATAGGAGACTGTCCATTGGGTGGTCGGGGCTCTTCACATGTTCGCATCTCCACTTCAACTTTATCCAACGACTGTGAACATAGCAAGGAAACAGACATGGAAAAGTAGAGTTACCTAAGAAGTATCTGAAGAAGTGTGCATGCACACGAAAGCTCATACCTATGACAAACTTGGTTGGTCTCTAAGGTGCCACTGGAAGGATTTTTTATTTTTATTTTGACTAAGAAAGACTTGTTCATTAGCTACCCTAAAGGTTTGGGTTTAAGATATTCAGGCTCCTTCTCAAACTACAGGATTAATTACTAGAACAAATGAGAGGCTAGGCAAACAAGTTTGGTAAGCCCAATAGGTTTCAGGTATGAAAACCTTTCTGGGGCAACTCTCCTTATACAATTATTACACAGCAATGTCTTCTGTATGATCTACCTGGCTGTTCTCTGTTTTGGATGTTGTGCTTCCCAAGTCCTTTATAAAAGTATCCTAATATCGGTAAATTATCATGAGACCCATTGAAATAAACTCTTGAGTAAGCCTTAGTTAGCTACCACCCTTTAATATTATTATTACCGTACTACTATTATTTTATTTTTAGGGACCCAGGTGGCTCTGTGGGTTAAACCGCAAAGTCTAGGGCTTGCTGATCAGAAGGTCGGCAGTTCGAATCCCTGCAACGGGGTGAGCTCCTGTTGCTCGGTCCCAGCTACTGCCCACCTAGCAGTTCGAAAGCACATCAAAATGCAAGTAGATAAATAGGGACCGCTCCGGCGGGAAGGTAAACGGCGTTTCCGTGCGCTGCTCTGGTTCGCCAGAAGCAGCTTTGTCATGCTGGCCACATGACCCGGAAGCTGTCTGCGGACAGACGCCGGCTCCCTCGGCCTATAGAGCGAGATGAGCGCCGCAACCCCAGAGTCGGACACGACTGGACCTGATGGTCCTTTACTATTATTTTATATCCTGCCTACTCAAGCTTTGAAAGTGTAAGTAAGTTCAGCTAGGGGAAAAACAGCCTTGAGATTGGGGGAATCTCCAGTCAAGTATTGGCAAATAAGTGGGATTAAATACCTTTTTTCCTACTCAATTATTTACCCTTGTACATGTTAACAACTCCCACCATTACTTTATTCCAGAAAAGGCAAATTAGGGAACACTTGTCTGCAAGAAAACATATAGTTCCACCATAATTTATTGTATTTAGTTTATTTCATAAAATTTATACACTGCTTGATTATTTTAAAAACCCTCAAAGAGATTTACAAAATCTAAAATAGTAAAATCAAGGGAAAAATCACAACTGTTCTATAAAACATACAAAAGTTAAATACTTAAACATATATAAACGTATGCCTAGATTCAGGGCAAATTTATGTCTACTTTACATATTGCAACATTTCTATATGACAGACATTTCTAGGTAAGGAATTAACATATTGTCCATGTGTGTCAAATGCCCCTAAAAATCCCAACAGTATTCTCATCCCCTCAAAAGGGCCAATTAGCTGCTGCTCACAAAATAAAAATCACAATTAAAAAAAAACATTTTTGTGTTAGATCTGAAAAGAAAATACCTTTACTTAGCCTATCCTACCACAACCATGTTAAAAAAAATTATTTCATTCTCACAAGTTACTACTCTAAAAACCACAAAACTGTGCATTTGTGTATAATTTTTGAGTGTACACAGGTAAGGCAATAATCTCAAAAGTGACTTAACACAACTGAATCACAACTAGATTTTTGCCTTGGGAGCAACTAGTAAAATGCAAGAAGGAACATTATAATATTAAAAATTGCTAATGTACATGGAAATGCATATATGGAAATGTCAGCATATTTCACTAGTGGGTTAGGTATCAGTTCTTTCCTTCCCACATTTTAATTTTAATCATTGGAATTATACAGGACTATACCTCTCAATGAAAGTTGCAATATTGGAAAGAGCCCTATGCTGCCAACAATCTGATCAACAGCAGAAGTATATAGCCTTAAGTTCTAGCATTGAAAACACAGGCTCTCTCTCCCCCCTCCCCCCCGCCCCACGAAACAATCTGGAGTTACGAGTTCTCACTAACAGGGAGGAGATAAGCAAGGCCATTACCAGACAGATTGGATGAGTCTTCAGCTTTGTCCACTGGATCTGTAACAAGAAAGCAGATGTAAAATATACGCGAACTGTCACAAGGGCTAAATAGATTCTGGGTGACAGTAATAAGATCAGTTCCAGCAAACTGCTGCTCTGAAAAGTGACACTGTAAAAGCAGCTCTATGGAAATGCAAGCTGTTTGAGGACAATATTGTACTGTACTATTTCTTGTACTCTTGCATGCAGAATACATTTGATAAAGAACAAAGAGTGCTTTGGGTCTTTAGATTTATTGTGTCATGAACCTTTACACCTACTTTATCAGATGCCCAAGTACAATACACAGCTAAACAGGAAACAATGGCTTGGATCCAAAGATCCTGCTGCACCAGCCAAAGGCATTTAGACTCCAGGGAATTGGAAGACCCTGCAGAGCATCAGAGGATTCCCCAATCAGTTATCCCCCTTGCATGACTGTTATGTTAACTTCATCTTTGTATCCAAATCAATGTAATTCTATAATAATAATTTATTATTTATACCCCGCCCATCTGGCTGAGTCTCCCCAGCCACTCTGGGTGGCTCCCAATTGAATATGAAAACAATACAGCATTAAATATTAAAAGCTCCCCTAAACAGGGCTGCCTTCAGATGTCTTTTAAAATTAGGATAACTGCTTATTTCCTTGACATCTGATGGAAGAGCATTCCACAGGGTGGGTGCTGCTACCGAGAAGGCCCTCTGTCTGGTTCCCTGTAATCTCACTTCTCGCAATGAGGGAACCGCCAGAAGGCCCTCGGCGCTGGATCTCAGCTGAACAATGGGGGTGGAGACGCTCCTTCAGGTATACAGGACCAAGGCCTGTAATGAGCTCCTCATAACCTTTATTCAAAACCTGAAATGCTGTTAAATGTTACTACAAAGCCCCTTTTCCAGCTATCTTATAAAACAATTGTCAAGTACTGAGACCCTGAAGTATGAGAGGGTCTTTCTAGAGACAATGAAACGCTCGCTGGTTTCTGTAATTTCTGTTTTTTATGTAACCTTCCATTAACCTGAAAAAGAATGGGCCTGTTAAATTTTTCATAACCAAGCTTGCCAATGCGCATGCAGATCAAATCCTGAGTCATGATAGACATGAGAAATCTTGCTGTTTGCATTAGTTATAATGTTTCATATTTGGGAGTATAACAAACAGTCCACTCCCTTATTGTGTTTGCTTTGCATTTTTTATTTTTTTGCAAGGGCTGCTTCTCATGTCAATTCATCAACAAGCATATTAATACACATGTCAGATTTTTTTTTAATGTATTGGCAAAAGGAGCATCAGCAATTTCGACTCTCCAGTGGTTTCTCCATACATGTACTGAGAAGGAACAGACATTTCTGGTGTTTCAGCCGATAAACGGTTCCTAAAATGTTGCAAGTACGTATTAACATCCCTATCAAAAAGAAGTAACATGAAAAGCAGCTCTGAGTATTAAACAAAGAAGGTAAAAGAGCCGATGGGCTCATTACTCTGGTCATTACAGTTCAAATCAAAGCTGCACTTTTTATTCACAATCTCCTAAACCATTTTGCATGGGGTTTCACTATGGGTAATCCTAATGGAGCTTAAACGATTACTCGCTTACATCAACTGAAAAATCAATTTCCTGCTTCAAAAAGAGCTTGGGGCAACATTTGCAAGAGGAGAACATTGCGCTCTGTGTGTAAATGTTCAATTGCAACTATTAAATACAATCCTTGCAATTATGCATTTAAACAGAACAAATTCAGATGAAACAGAACAATCAATTTAAAACTGAATTTAACCAGTCTGCTTGTAATTTCTGCAGCGTCTCTGGTTCAGAACTTGATCCTCTTGTGCCAGTTATTGGAGCAGATTTCATAGCACATGTATGGGAAGATTAGCGATTTGGGTACAAAGCCAGAGCAGCTTGGGGTGAGGATTGCACTTGTTTAGTACGAAAGTAGAAAAAATGGCATGTAGTCAGGACAGGAAATACTTTCGGCACTGCAAAAGCTTTTGCTGATAATTTAACTCACCCTGATGGAAGCCTTGTTACAAAAGACCCGAGTAATGGCAAGCCAGGTGGGCAATTCCAATACATTCTGCAGGACTTCTTCATCTAGTTCAAGGTTAGTCAGCTGCCCCTGTCCTTTGAGTGTGCTCAGGTTGATCTTATCAGGAGAGAGGTTCTTTGTAAACCTGTTGCCAAGGGGGGGAAGAGAAAGAGTTAAAGCTTGCATGGATCAATGGATAGACTAGAGCAGGCATCCTCAAACTTCGGCCCTCCAGATGTTTTGGACTACAATTTCCATCTTCCTCAACCACTGGTCCTCTTAGCTAGGGATCATGGGAATTGTAGGCCAAAACATCTGGAGGGCCGCAGTTTGGGGATGCCTGGACTAGAGCAACCTTTCATCTCAGTTTCAGCTCATTCACCATAATTCTTGTTGTAAAGTAAGAATTATGTCATGAAATTGTCTACTTCTTACAGTGTCCTCCTTTGCAAGATTATATAGTGAGAAATATGAAAATTTTAAGATCCGTTTTACATTTAAAATGCTGCATTTTATCTGCATAACATTCTGCTGGAGCATATTAAGTTCTCTTGTTGCTAGTAATTATAATTATTAGCTGTTAATTCCTCCTCCTAGAAAACACATATATCTTTCAGTACATCATATTAGAGTCAATATGATGACTGAGGATAGTTCTAATGCTGGATAAAAACTGTAAAGGCTTTCACGGTAAAATAACAGGTAGAAGAATGGAGTGGAATGGAAAGTAGAATAGACTTTGGTATGAATACATTAAGCAGTGGGAAAGCAAAGATGGCAGTGAAACTATGAAGTGCATTTCTTTTAAATTTATACTTGGGACTTCTCTTTTGATATCCAGCCCTTTTAATACCTGGCTGCAATTCTCTGCCCATTTATGAGTTAATATACATAGGCTCAGCTGTGAACCTGTTTTCCTCTATGCTGGAAAATCTTGTCCTGTTCTTCCAAGCAACTTACACCAGCCATCTCCTTGTTTATCCACTGCAAAAGAGAATTGCTGTACTTTTTCAAACCCTGTTGTTAATTGTGTGTTCCCTGTTCAGAACTATTACACTGCATAATTAATGTTTGTTCAGATATTTTCCCTATATCGTCACCATAATCTGACGTTACCACAAGCTTTCTATAAGCAACCATTTAGCATGAGGCAGGACTTAAGGAGCTATAACAATCTGAGGTTAACAGCAAGCTTGCTGTGGGATTGTGCAGGGTTGCCCGATATTCTCTCCCTTGTGGATCACTCATCCCAAAACTATCTCTTAGAATTGCCCAATCCCAGAAAACTCCCAGCTCTTGTTGATACAGTACTAGGAACATTATATGGAGGGGTGAAAACACCAAGTTCAGATACATAATGACAGATATTTGCCAGTGTATGTTTTCACTTTCTTCCTCTGGCCTGATATAGATATAATATTCCTAATTTGCTTAGCAAGCTCACATTCTTCTACCCTCGACAGTGTAACATTACATCTGCATCACAAATGAACAGTAGCCAGGATTGCTGCCGTAACCAGATCTAGAACCAGGGCTTGAAGTGTTTACTCAACTCTGAGTACTGTACAAGGGCAATTCTGATTAGCCACAATCCTGGTTAGTACTGATGCACAGGAAAAAATATACCCAGGTTAAAGCAAACCTTGGGAAGGGAGTACAAGGGAATGCACAAGCTAACTTTATCTTGCTCTCAGTCTCTTAACCATGCCCCCCTCCCAATACAGGAAGTGTCTTTACACAGCTCAACTATGTCTACACTAGGGATGAGCAGACCTCTGACTTGTGGGATGTACTTTAAAAAAGCAACAACAGCAAAAACCCTGAGATCTACCAACTGGAGCCAGGTGCAAAATGGTGGCTCAGTTGGGCAGATATATGCTAGGAATTAATAAATATGGTGCATCTGAGCCATAGCTGCCAAGTCTCCCGCTGAAAAATGCGGGATCAGCGGCGGCGCGGCACCGGAAGTCGCTTCAACACATGTCCAGACATGCATAGAAGCAACTTCCTGTGCCGCTCTGCCCGATTTCCGGTGCCCAGACATGGGCAGAGCGGAACCCGAAATGGAGCCTCCCTGGCAGGTAGGAAATCCGGGGGATTTCCGGGATATTTTTTTTCTATTTGGGATAACAGCAGGAAATGGATTAAAATCTGGGGGTTTCCCGCGAAAAACAGGAGACTTGAAAGCTATGATCTGAGCACATGCTCAGCCAGAAATTTATAGGCATTGCCTTAGCAAAGCTAGGCCCCCCTCACCAAGTGTCCCCCCCCCCATCAGCCTACGGGTAATTTAGAAAGTGAAAGCTTTTTAGTTGTTGCTATTTTCAGACAATTGGAAAACAGAAGCACTTGCTGATCTACTGAAAATCACCCAGAGATCTACCAGTGGACCCTGATCTACATTCTGCCTACCTCTGGTCTGGACTGCTTGGCAGTAACTCTCCAATGTTTCAGACAGAAGTCTTTTCCAGTCGTATCAGGAGACGCCAGGAATTGAACCTGGGAACTTTTACATGCAAAAGATGTGCTTTACCACTGAGCGGTCCTTCTCCCCAACACAAGGAAAAGGAAACTAATGGACTAATAGTCTACCATGCACATGAGTTGTGTCTTTTTGCTAAGACTGGAAATTCAAGGAAGAGAAATTAGCATACACTCCTGAGGTGGTCAAGCTTTTACTGATTCAGAGTGCCTGATTTAATTAGTTATCTTCAATGAGGTAGCAGTGGCTGGGGTTGTTTTCTCCCCTGTGTATACAATAAAGATGTGAATAGGGCTATGAGAGAACAATTTAAGCCTTTATTCCTCTCTGGACACATGAATCCCTAGGCTGTATCTAATCCACAACTAGCAGAGTACTATATCACTCTGCAAAAAAATAGTTCTATTTAAAGCACATAACATTAACGTGATTCAACATCACACTGGGTTGGTGCAATAAGGTCTCTCAATGTGGTCACAGGCCACAGGGACTGTCAAGGGAAAAACAGATCAAGTTATCCTGCCCATTCCTCTCTCCAAAGGACCTAGCTCCATAGAAAAACGTTCTCAGCAAGAAACAAGCTGAACTGAAACTGTGTGATAATGTATCTTCATCCTTTCTGGATCCCAGATCATTGAGATTATTCACCTGGTAATTTGCTAATTACTGAAAACCCAAAAGCATTTCACACACATTCCTCTTTACTAATTCTAATTCTTCACAGCAGCCCAGCAGGTGGAGAAGAAAAACCCCATTGTTGGCAAGAGTAAGATTAGATTCCAGTGTTAATCACGCCCTGTGGTTCTCTCATTTCCCTTTGCCTGAAAAAGCACTACTTCATTGTGCCTTTCACAAAGACAGACTTCAACAAAACTCTGCCAGAAACTCAGCGGGGAGAAGAAGAGTGAACAAGGGCTATTCTGGTCACAAGTAGAATCAGTTCCAGGTTGGGCTGTGACTCTGCAAGAAACAGATGCTGAACAGGCAGCTGAGAACCTGGTGAACCCAATTTATGGCTAATTCATACATACCACTGGCCTCTCTATGTGCATTTAGTAGCATGGGCAAATGATCTAATCCTATGAGCAGTATAATTAGGCAGATACTCTTCAGTGCTACAGCAGGAACTTCCATGAAAGGGGTGGCTGAATATGTATTTCCTTGTCCACAAAAGTGGCTGCCACAGTACTGCATGAGCTGCCATCTTCACACATTACATTGCTCATAGGAATCAGCTACTTTCCTGAGCTCCTTAATGTATAACTAATATACAAGTTGGCTTACAGGTGGTTGGGTTTTGTTTTGTTTTGTTAGGCATGCTGATTCAGAGTGCCTGATGCTTGTATGCTACACATAGACACTGTGCAGCCTCCATATATCTCTGCTATTGCGAATCCCAGGCTAGAGACTAACAGAACTAACAGGATCACTGCAGGGAGCACAGTCCACAACAGTAGCTGCTCAAATTCCCTTTCTTGCAATACCTTTTCTTGCACTTTCAGTCAGGTGCTACCAGCTGTAGGAAAAGGTATCACCTGGACAATCCTCCGCCTTCTGATTCTCTTCTGAGCTATTATTCACTGCAAGAAGCAGCAGAAGGCTGAGATTGTTTTGTCTATGCAAGGACATTTTCTGTGGGAACTGTTCTTTGGACATGCACAGTATGACAGGAAGTACTGATAAAACCGGTTCTGTATAACTTGTGAGTCTCTTGTTTGCGTCTTGTGGTGAGAGAAACAGAGAGTCTTGGACTCTTGCTGGACTCTAAGCATGCCTTGAGCATGGCAGTGGTGAATGTCTGTATATATTTGCTACCAATATGTTTTTATGCCTGTCATGTAAAGGTCTACACTTGACTGAATCTTTATGGCGTCCATGAGTGTTTACTGCCTACCGTGTGTACCTCCAACCCCGAAGACGCTTCAAAGGAAGGAGCTGTGTTGAGATGTAACTCTGCTGAGTATGGATACTGCAACACACACGCAGTGAAAGTTATGCCAGACCCAATCCTTCTAAATCATCCATCAGAGGTTGAAGGATTGATGCAACAATCATATCAGTGAACTGTGAAACCATGTCATATTCCTACAGCCATGACTTTCATGCCATTCTGCAGGGCAACAGTAACAATGAACTCTGCAACACACCTAAAAATATCGAGTTCACAAAAAGAGAGAGACATATTTGCATTAATGTGTGGCTGCTCCTGTGGCAAACAAGAGATCACCCTGCCTCAAACAGCCAAGGGCAGCCAGGCTAAACAACATTTTCTAATGTTATCACAGTATATATAAAATGAGAAGTGAGAAAAGTAACTTGTTCCAGCTCACATCATTTGTTTCTGCGGGCAACAGACAGAAATGCTAATTTTACAATTGAGAGGAAGGAGGGCAGCTTGGCTGTCTGCTAGTTTCTCAGGCTCACGAAGTAGACAGGAAGCAAATAGTTCCCTGTAGCCTGTCCAAAATAGATTTTCCTTTTAGATTTGAAGTGTGGAACTGCAGGAAGATTACCAATGGGAAACTAGAGCAGGAGACACTGGAGAATATGGAGTATATCGCATACCCTCATTAATTAAACCCAGTTTGCATGTAACATTAAGGTATGCCATGACTTAGCATGAACACATGGGTTCCCAGAGAGAAGATTGTAACCACTGCACTTATTTCCTAGCCTGACTCCAGCTGCGCTACCTGGTGCTAAACCATGGTTTGAGTTTATCATGTCATCCAAACACAGGCTCATGATTTGTCTGGAGGAGACAAACCACCACCTGAGTTCTTAGCCCTGGATAGCATAGCAGCAGCAGAAGCAGCAGCAGGAGTACCAGGGGAAGAGTTTAGCCACCACAATCTCCTATCTGGGATCACATTAAGCCATAGTTTGGCTTAGCATTATGTGTACACTGAGCCTTAGAATGAAGAGGCAGAAAAGAAGTTTCTGTTTTCCATATATCAATAAAGGTAGGCAACTTTCGTAGTTGCATTGTGGTTAGCATGGAGATATACAGCTGATGAGCACTTCATATGAGGGTTCTGTTCCCGACCCCTGCGCATGTTGGTGGAGCGCATATAAGCGTGCTCTGCCCTGTTATGGCCCCATTCCATTCTGCTCCACCCCTGTTCCACCTTTTTGTGTCATGTTATATTATATTTTTGGGTCACATCTTGGTTTGGTGCCGTGCACAATTATGCATCTTTGGGGCGTGCATTAATCGGTCGTTGCCTGTATGTACATGACCAAAGGAGCAATACACCAGTAGATTCTAACTAGGCTAACTCATTTTAGCTAATCATGGCTCAGTTGCATTAGCAATACTTTATAAGATGGGGAGAGGTGGGATATCATTCAGACCAGACCTGGACCTGTTATTGCTTCATCCACACAATTACCGTAGGTCTGAAGGTGATTAGAATTTCCTGTAACAGTCACTTAACTCCTTAACAAAACTACAAATTCCAGAGTTAACTGAAGCATGTGTGTGGAACCTCTGGCCCTCCAGATATCACTGAACTCAATTTTCATTAGCCAAGAGATATCATGGTCAAGAGATACCATTGTTATCATGGTCAATAGTCAAGGAAGGAGGCAGTTGTAGTCCAACATCATTCGTTTGGAGGGCCTCACCTTGTAAGGACAATGTGTCCTGAAAAGCAGGTAATAAATTAAATAAATAAATGAGAAAAATTGAGGACCAAATGTTTTATGTTGTTGTTTAGTCGTTTAGTCGTGTCCGACTCTTCGTGTCCCCATGGACCATAGCACGCCAGGCACTCCTGTCTTGCACTGCCTCCCGCAGTTTGGTCAAACAAAAATCATTTTGGTTGCCAGATATTGAATATTTGCTTTATTTTGTGACCTTCAGTACTTCCCTAGCAGTGTTTATTGTGGAGTCAGTGCTCCTCAGGCATACCAGTTTCCTTCAGCATCCACATGACACTTTTGGAATAAAAAAGCCAACCCATATTTCCCCCAATCTTATATGGATTTACGCTTTCAGGGAGAAATTCAATAATTTAAAAATACAAAAAACTGTTGCCAAAACAACACATTTGCAAATTAAACTCCCATTTGGAAACGTCCCATATGCCATTTATCTAAGATCAACCTAACTAGATTTTCACAGTATGTAAAAAAAGATACATTTTCCACTTGTACTCATCTAAGTCAGTTTCAAGGGGTTGCTGTAAAGATAAATGAAGAAACCTCATGACAGCTATCTTGACCTCCTTAGAAGGAGGACAGTACCCAAATGAGATGATTAATAATACTAAGACGCTGAAAAGTCTTCATTTTAATGAATTAAATGCAGAACATCGTGGGAATTTTAATGTGTGTGTGGCAGGTAGAGCTGTAATTCTTTGAATTTACATTTTGGAAGTGTTTATATATCCAATGAAGCAGATTTATTACCAGACATATATAGCTATTTAATAAGAGCCTTGGAATATACACCACAAAATTATGAATGGCACTTAGGCAAATCCATATTCTTAAAAGCCAAGAGTTCCTTTGGTTTAGCTCAAAATCAATCAGGGGTTGAAGGGGTTGATCAATGATTTCTGAACACTGACATACATTTGAGGAGTATTGCAGAGTAGCTTCAGATTCAGTAATAAGATGATATTGGGAAGACATCAGAGTAGAGAACTAAAAATAGCTCTGTTTGGAAAAGAAATAGAACTGAGCTAGTACCAAACATCTATTCTACAAAAAAAAAAAAAAATAGCAGCTTGGATGACACTCTAGTACACACACACACACATGCAGAGAGAGAAAGAAAGAAAGAAAGAAAGAAAGAATAAAAAGGCAGTTTAAGGAGGGAAACCATATATTAAGAACTCGGGCTGCTGGTGTACTTGTGCAGCAAACAGTCCAATTAGGAAACGAAGAACAGAGAAGTATTGCCAACAGTGGTACCTCGGTTTGCGAACGCAATCCATTCCGCGGAGGCGTTCGCTCGCCGAAGGCACGCTTCTGCGTGTGCTGCGCATATCGCTTCTGCGCATCCGACCACCGCGGAACCCGGATATAAACACTTCCAGGTCCGCGGCATTCGTAAACGGAGGCGTTCATAAACGGAGGTAGGCGTAAACAGAGATTCCACTGTACAGTAAGCCTGCAACTTGATCACACCTAAAGCCAAAATTGCATGTAGTCAAAACACATAGGGTTCAATGGCAGATGGGATTGCAAAAGTCCTTTTCCCAGAACTCTGCCCCCTGTCCGTCCTTCCTTCCTTTCTTCCTTGGCCACATGAGTTTAAAGATGCATAAGGTGTGGGCTTACTGTACTAGATTATGAGAGTTCATTGTATCTCACTTCAGAACAACAGTTAAATCTATCTTGCTCTATTTTCTTGCATGCAGAAGTTCTGGACCAACAGATTTTGGTCTGCTCCTTTCCTCCATGTTCAAACTACAGTAATGGATTGGGTCCCGCTTTGAATCAATAATGTAATGCGATGACTTGCTTATACATGCAAGTTCCATTCAAATATTTAAAGGTTCAGGGGAGATACCACTCAAATATCTTCGTATTGCCAAGACTTAATGCTTGTAAATGATTAACATAGGCAAAAATATATATAGTCACAAGTGTAGAGATGGAAATGGTTTAGGTTGTGGCTGTCAGTGCTGCTTGGTAAGGTCAGAACTCTTGGTGATCCTGTTAGGGAATAATCTGTGTGTGCTCATTATTTTACATACTTATGCACACTTTTTGCTTGGTTTGTATGCTTTATTCATTTGTTTTCTTACGTTTTATTAGATCAGCTAATGGGAGGGGACAGATAAATGCTCAATACAGAGTTCTTTTTATTCAGCAAAAATTGAGAGTAAGAGCTGTTCAACAGTGAAATGGACTCCCCTGGGAGGTGGTGGACTCTCCTTCCTCAGAGGTTTTAAAGCAGAGGTTGGATCTATCATGGATGCTTTGGTTGAGATTCCTGCGTTGCAGGGGGTTGGACTAGATGATTTCCAACTCTATGATTCTATATGCCTTACGAGAGTATGTTTCCTGTCATAACTTTAGCTGGGGAGGCTAAAGCAAGGTTTCACCCTTGTCTCTATAGTGTACATAGGCATTACATGGTTAAATTCAAGCACCAGGAGTGTACTGCTGGCTGGTTTACTTTCAAACACACAGCACCTTTAGGGGGTGCACCTTTATGCTAAAAGTTCCATTCCACTAAAAGATCACCCATTTTTAACAGTTCGGAGTTTTGTGGTTTCACACTTCCTTTCAGCTGCAACAGATATTTTAGGCAACCACTGTCTCTAGTTTAACAAAGTCTTGCAAATTATCCAGCTACACGTAGGAGGTTATGATATAAACCAAGGGTGGGGGAACTTTTTTTACTTTCAAGAGACACATTCCCTGGGGAGTAATCTCTCAGGGAGTGCATGCCAGCAATATACCATTTTTTTAAAATGTAAATTTATTTATTAAATTTGTATACCACCCTTCATCTGAAAGCAGTATACAAGGTTAAAGGACAAAGTGAATCTTTCGTTCGGCCACCTTCCGCCTACCCTTTGCCAACTGAATGAAATTAGGCCAATGTCCCCACTTGGTATAAAACAGTCATGAATGCAAAGCTGCTCTTCTTAGGAACAAAGGAAGCTTCCTTATACAGTGGAACCTCGTGTTACAGACGGGATCTGTTCTGGAACTGACGCAAGCCGAAGTGCTGTGTCTGCGCACGCACGCAGCGCAATTTAGCGCTTCTGTGCATGAGCAAGTGGCGAAACCAGGAAGTAGCCCGTTCCGGTGCTTCCGAGTTGCCGCAGGACGCAACATGAAAACACGTAATCTGAAGTGGATGCAACATGAGGTATGACACTGGTTCATCTAGCACAGTACTGTCTACACTGACGGGCAGCAGTGCTAGGACTTCAAAAAGGCGTCTTTCCCAGTCCAAATTGTCTATGTGGGGTAGAGGTTTTCAACCTTTTGGGGTCCACAGCTCCCTTGACCAACTACATTCTTTCTGCAGCACCCCTGTGGGGCTCAGGAGCCCAGTTATATCACCCCTTGCCTGGAGAGCTGGCAGCCCCTCACCCCTTTTCAAACACCCTCCCCTTGTGGAGTGTTTCCTCAGCCTCCTTTCTTCCCCCCTCTCCTTAGGAATCCTCTGAGCAGCTGCTGCCCCTGGTCTCTGAGCTGCCCCCCCATAGCTGCCAAGCCTCCCGTTTTCCCTGGGAAACCCCCGTTTTTAAAGCCGTTTCCCCCTGTCATCCCGAATGGCAAAATATCCCGTAATTCCCCCGGATTTCTTCCAGTGCTGCTCTGCCCATGTCTGGGCACTGGAAATCGGGCAGCGCTGGCACCGGAAGTTGCTTCTACGCATGTCTGGACATGTGTAGAAGCAACTTCCAGTGTCGGCGCTGCTGATCCCCTATTTTTCTAACCAGGACTTGGCAGCTATGCCCCCGCCCCAAAGAGAAGTGCCGCCTCACACTGCCCTCCAGTGGCCTGGGAAGCACTCCTTGGCCAGCCCCATAGGCACCATTCATCTAGGGAGCTTGTAGCCAGGAATGCTGCAACAAACAGCTGTGCAAGTCTTTGGGAGGCGGAGACTTGAGAGGGCATCAGAAGAGGGAGGGAAGGAAAGAGGGACAGAGGCCAGTGTTGCCCGCGGCACCCCTGACCTTCATTCAAGGCATCCCAGGGTGCCATGGCACGCTGATTGAAAACCACAGATGTGGGAAAACCACTGATTGCAGGGACCTTATGCATGCAAACCGGATGCTCTGCCATTGCTTTGCTTCCCATCAGCGAGGCCAAGAGGAGGGAGTGTTTTGTCATCTGGGCAGCCCAGGACCTCCACACACACAGTCCAGGCTTTGCGCCATTGAGCTATTGCTCTTCCAGTATGTATGAAAATACTGCAATCTTCAATAATAGTGTGTGGGATGTATGGGCATTAGAGAGCCAGGGATAGTCAAAGAATTAATAAGAAATACAAATTTGTCCAAAGCAAGGCAATTCACAGACAGGGAATAAATAATTTCCCATAATTTCTAGCTTATCTAGAAGATGCCTAAAGACTACCTATGTTCTCCTCCTGCTCCATTTAAATAGTATACTTTTAACTACCGAGCTAAACACACCCATACCCTCCTTTTCTTAGAGAGAATACAACTGCTGACTAATTTCTCAATAAGTTGATGCTATCCTCAATGGAAGAGATATGAGAACATGACGCATCTTCCCTCCCCCCCAAGGATGATGTAATCTAGGTCCGTTTGAAAGAGAACAGTAGAAGACAGTTTTGCAACATTAAGGAATATAAAAACCTGCTGTTGAGGCTGGCAAGAGGAGGGAGAGAGTGACCTTCCACCTCTGGAAGGCAAAAGGGACCTCAGGATCCCTCTCTAGGGGCTTCATGTGCGTCAGTGTATTTGCTGCATGTACAAGTGCTGTGCTGTCTGTTCCAACTTGTGGTGTTATTGGCAGCTGTCTGTCTCGAGAGACAACGGAGTACGCCTGTGGGGTGAAGTCAAATTGCAGCGTAAGCAGCACTGGAGTGACCTCCCCAGGGTGCAAGCCTGGGCAGTATGTCCTGGGCTGCCCAGATAACAAAGTAAAGATGAAAGGTAAAGGACCCCAGGACGGTTAAGTCCAGTCAAAGGTGACTATGGGGTGCCACACTCATCTCACATTTCAGGTCGAGGGAGCCGGTGTTTGTCCAAGACAGGTTTCCGGGTCATGTGGCCAGCATAACTAAACCACTTCTGGCACAACAGGACACCATGATGAGTGCCAGAGGAAACGCCATTTACCTTCCCGCCACAGTGGTACCTATTTATCTAATTCACTGGTGTGCTTTTGAACTGGGAAGAATTGGCAGAAGCTGGGACAGAGCAACAGAAGCTCACCACTGTTGCGCAGATTTGAACCACCGACCTTCTGATCAGCAAGCCCAAGAGGCTCAGTGGTTTAGTCCACAGCGCAATATGTTTGGCACCAGCTTGGCTGCAGGAGTTGCTGGAAGGAGGTGTACAAGACGCCATCCAACTGTTTTAAGGACTCCAGTCCAGATTTGTGTAGTAATTTACTCCTTAGCTGTTATTGGCAGCTGTCTGTCTCGAGAGACAACGGAGTACGCCTGTGGGGGTGAAGTCAAATTGCAGCGTAAGCAGCACTGGAGTGACCTCCCCAGGGTGCAAGCCTGGGCAGTATGTCCTGGGCTGCCCAGATAACAAAGTAAAGATGAAAGGTAAAGGACCCCAGGACTCCAGTCAAAGGTGACTATGGGGTGCCACACTCATCTCACATTTCAGGTCGAGGGAGCCGGTGTTTGTCCAAGACAGGTTTCCGGGTCATGTGGCCAGCATAACTAAACCACTTCTGGCACAACAGGACACCATGATGAGTGCCAGAGGAAACGCCATTTACCTTCCCGCCACAGTGGTACCTATTTATCTAATTCACTGGTGTGCTTTTGAACTGGGAAGAATTGGCAGAAGCTGGGACAGAGCAACAGAAGCTCACCACTGTTGCGCAGATTTGAACCACCGACCTTCTGATCAGCAAGCCCAAGAGGCTCAGTGGTTTAGTCCACAGCGCAATATGTTTGGCACCAGCTTGGCTGCAGGAGTTGCTGGAAGGAGGTGTACAAGACGCCATCCAACTGTTTTAAGGACTCCAGTCCAGATTTGTGTAGTAATTTACTCCTTAGCCTTTTCTTCTCCCAAAGATACCCTGCAAGGCAGCAAAGGTTTGGGAGTTTTCCTTCTGGATGGGCTAGCTTCCCAGATTAGCGAGCCCCATCTGCCCCTCATTTCCCTCTACAGCAGGCATCCCCAAACTGCGGCCCTCCAGATGTTTTGGCCTACAACTCCCATGATCCATAGCTAACAGGACCAGTGGTTGGGGAAGATGGGAATTGTAGGCCAAAACATCTGGAGGGCCAAAGTTTGGGGATGCCTGCTCTACAGCATGTGCAGAAACTGCCTTCTTGACCACTAGCCCCACTATTGGTCTCATCTGCTCAACCCTCAGCAGGTTAACTTGAAGATTTATAGGGGCTGGGGAATGCTGGCAACCAGCCAGCCCCATCACCTGCTCCCACTTTGGGGACTAATTGTTACCACCTACCTGAGGGGCCCCACCCAGCAGTACTTGCTCGCAGAATCACTACTTCATGACAGGTATCACACCAAGGACCCAGGTGTGGAAACTCCAGAAAATTTGCTTTCACTTTTTGAACTTCAGCCTGTGACATTCACTTGTACTTCCCCTTCCCTCTCCACCATTCAGTTTTGTTTCCATCAACCCACCAAAGCAGACTAAACACTTCCTTTTTCTATTTCACTCACTCCAAATATTTCCTATGAGCCTTCTGGGTTTTGGAAAGATCGTCTTCAGAAACCATTCAAAGGTCTCAAGAATAACCGGGATGTTTATAATCTACACATTATATTATAGATGTCAAGAATCAAGGTACAGTTTCAGCCCATTACAAAATATTCCATAATATCAAAATAGGACATTATCATAATCTACTATCTATTCTGGAAAGTGGTTTGTCTGTCCATTTGTTCATATTTTCTGATGCCTCTTGGGATACCGTTGCCAAACTCAGCATGAGGGTTCCTGAGCTAGAGGCAGGAGTCTTCATCTATTTTTGGATGCTGGGCACCATTTTGACACAATTAAATACTAGCTCCCCTCCAAATTGATTTGGGACCAACTCAGGTTCTCCCTAGGTCAGATTAAAGTATTGAGTTAGTGTGTGTGTGCACACACAGTGTCTAAACACACTACACATTAAAAAAATTCTTTCTGATTTCCCCAGAAGCACTGGGTACTCCACACTAGACCAATGAAATGGCCAACTTAAAATCCCAACAATGTCCTCACTACGGAAGAATTTAATAGAATTCTTCCCTAGGCTCATTATGAATTCATTGCAGTGGTTCCACTCCTACTTTGTCAAGTTCAGAAGCTGATGCTATGGGCTTATTGATCGGGCTCACAGAACCAACAAGTTGGGGTTCTTCTTGTTACAATTTCATTTTCACTTTTACTAAGACAATATAGGGAATGACCAATACCTTTGCAGGTCTTTCTTTGAAAAACATTTATTGCTTTGCTTACTGGAGTGAGCCAAGCATTTCTGATGGGGGGGGGATCAATCTCACTTCATTCATCCTGTGAAATGTAATTCTCTGGAAATGACAAATTAGCCCTGTTTAATTCATTTTATTTTTTCTTCAGCGGAGCAATGCAGTTTGTATATGGGATCAAAGGAAAGTCAGGAAAAGGAGAACTACCAATTCCATCATCTTTCTTCCTGGTTCTCTTCTGCATCAACGGAATATGAAAATCAAGCCATAGAATCATAGAATTGTAGAGTTGCAAGTGCAATACAGGAATATGCAGCTGTCCCATACAGGGATCAAACCTGCAACCTTGGCATTACCAGCACCACCCTCTAACCAACTGAACTATGCAACAATAGTCACTTATTTTAAGGAAGTTTCCATTCCTAAGATCCACAATAAAACTTCAATCCAAGCAGAATCCCAAAAGAAATGTGGTCACTATTCAATAAAAAATGTTTGAAATTTTAAACACAAACTAAAATTAAGTCATTATATTCAAAAGATCACAATTCAAATGTTTTTCAAGCCAGGGCAGAGAAGTTCATTCCATAAGAAAATCTTTAGAGGGGAAAATGGTCTTAGCACAGTAAGCCACTCAAACAATGAGGTATTACATGAACTGAAAAAAGAGGAAATAAATCAAACCAGACTATTTCTCATCCTCAGGCTAAATACTGTATGCCACTGATCATGAGATCATGTATCATTTGATACTCCAAAGCCTGCAAGCAAACTATTGGTGAGAGTCAGTAAGTGACAAAGCAGCAATTCCTTCACATGCACATTGTGCAACGCCAGCCCCCCCAACCCAACCCACCACTATCACCCAGCCTAGGGAGTTAAATGATTCAACAGCAGAAAAGACTGACCCAGAAGGAAACAACCTGGGAGCCTGAATACTAAAAACAAAGTAAATCACTGTAAGTAACGGCCTGTGTTTCTATAGCAACTCTCCAATCCTGGTTTGCACAACACAGTAGGCAAAGCAAATGCACAGGCCCCCCAGAAAAAAGCTCACAGCTGTTTTGTTCTTTCCTGGTCCATTTTGCTTCTGTGCCACACTGAGCTAAGCCAAGGTTTGGCTTGTGTGTGGTCCAAACCCAGGCTCACAGTTAAGTTCTCTCCATACTAACCATGGCAGCCCCTGCCTTGAAGAAAGTGCTACACAGAAGCAGCTTATCAACTCATTGGATGGATGAGGTCCCTTGTACAGTAATGCAGGACAGGTGATTGAGAGCCTTCTGATCTCTACCAGCTGTCCAGGATGCAGAGATGTAAAGGGGAGAAAGAATAACCAATACAACTGGGAATCTGAAAATAATAGTTTGGTCAAGTCTTAATCTTTAGTAAAATATTGTTATGCTGATCAGCTTATGATGGGTAGGAAGTAATTTTGATTCTGCCAGAGCAAAACTAAGTGCTTGGTTCGTCCTGCCTTCTCAGTGCACATCTATCTTATCCCTAAATTGACCAGGCTCCTTCCACTTAGGAAGATCCAGTCAAAGGGTGTTTTCTGTCTTGCTGCTTGATCACAAGAGGCCCTCATCCTGCAGAGAAACACTGGCCTGTGAAAAACATGGCAGACACTGGGAAGATTTCTTAAATCATCTTATCTAGTTATATGCTGCCTGCAACCAACTAAACCCTCTGTTTTCTGTCATCAGTCTTACTCCTTTATGATAAACCCTATTGCACTCTTTCACCATTAACTAATTTCTAAATGGCAAACATTGGCAACATCAGCTTTAAGTTTTGTATTTTACCTAAGATAACTGCAGTCACAGAAAAAATAGATACAGTTTGCCTTATGGCAGGGAATATGTGTTTTGCAAGCCTACCAGCTATTTCAATATATTATGACAGTTTTTATGCTTTTTCCTTCATTCACTACCAAAATAAGAGCAGATGGAGAAACGAGAATTCCTAACTTAACAAGAGTGTACTTATGTTTTGGTACAATTCCTTTAAAAGCAGCCCTATTTGTAATTGGTGAGTCACTGAATATATTTACAGGCTTGCTACAGACCAAGAACTTTAGTTCAAGTCTTTATGTGTTATTCTGCTAGATGTCAAATCTATATTACTTTCAGTTCAAGCATATAAAAAGCTTCAAAATATCAGGATTAGCAGCTGAGGGCCAGTGCTTCAAACCATGGCTCAAGATATTCACTGAGCTTTATGCTGGATTTTCCCAGACTACTGTTTTCTTCTACATAATAAAAGTGTCTGAATGATTTTTTTCACACATTTATGCAGTTGCCATCATTATTCATTTGGTGTAAGGGATCTACACACTTCTTCAACAAGAATATCACATTTTCACAGTGCTTGAACTGCAATAGTTTTTACCTGGGTAAGGAAAATTAACATTTTAGCTAGCAGAATTACAATACAGTAGATAGTATATGGATTATGGCTGTACAGTTGTCAGCTTTCTGTAATTTGTTCTTCTTGGCTCTTTCACGGTTTGGAAGTTTTACTTCATTTTAGAAATATGTTTATGCAAGTTATCTTTTGGGCTTTTGGACAGGGAGAGGCATGGAAATTTACTTTAAAAACAAACATGCGCCTACTATCAATGACACCCAGGAGTTCTCATTTGCACCCATATTACAACTATACCCATCCACTGATGCTACTCTGTGAATTTTTCAGTTTAATGTTGTTACAATTCTTTATCAGACAAGGACTACCATGTCTCATAGCACCACCACATGCCCCTTCTCCAAAAATACTTAAACATAAGTAGTGGAATTTTTTATTGGGGGGGGGATGCCTAAAGCATGCTGCAGGTATTCTTAGCTCTAAGCTGCCTTGTTTCACACTGATGGCTCCCATGGCAGCAGTCTTCCCTTCAGCTTCCCCCAGCATTTGTACATTCTCTTTTACCTGCCCCAGAACACACACCCATAGTCAAGAAGGGAAGGAGCGAAGCAACAGCAACATGGTTACAGCAATGCTATCCTTTCCCCCACAATGTGCAGGCTGGGTAGTACATTATGAGGAACAGAGAGACTACTGGAGTAAGGGGAAATAATGTGACTGGGGCACGTGTTAACTGATCATGTGGAAAAGCTTTAACGGGCAGGCTCTTGCAAGTTGTTTCACTTTCTTCACGTCTCAGTTTTTGGTCAGTATTATAAACAAAAGGTACCTTCTTAAAGCCCCAAATGGGTAGGATTCTCAAATGAACACTAGCACACCATATTTTGAATTAGCACAGTTTGTCCTATGTTTTCCAACTTAGGCATTTTCTATGTTAGTTAGTGACAGCCAGAAATATCATCAGCTTACTAACAAATAATGATGACACAAGTGAAATGTTGCATGAATACTGTGTACAAACAACACAGATGGTGAATTTAGTGTTGGGCATGAGCCCAGATTTTCAGAGTTTCAACTGTATGCACCAGTAATTTGTTACTGCTTTTCCCTCAATATATTGCGGGAATATATATTGACTGGTCATCCTAGCATACGCTTTTCCTCAGTTGTGTTATATTACTTGTGCTGTCCTTGAGCTCTCCATACTCTTAAACACTAACTACCTTGAAACAGATGTCTCCCTGTCTCATGTTACTAATCCCAAATGCAAAGGGGGAAAACTAACTCATGCACCGGTCCTTCAATTGTTTAAGACTCTGGTTGCCAGCGGGAGAATTATTTTTATTTATTTACTTATTTCAAACAAGCAAGCCAGAAAGATGCAAGCTTCGGAACTATAAGCAGCCCTTAAGAGAAGATGTTCAGCCTTCACTGACTCTGTGCAAAATTTTAACTAATCTGGAAGAGGAGGAAGCCAAAGGAATAGATTATATGCACGCACACACAATATAAAACAGTGGCTGGGGCGGGGTGGGGGGGTGGGAATCATCTCCAGCATCATTACGGCCAGAGCTGAAGGATTAAATGGCAACATCAAAAGCAGGATTTCATCTGTTGCCAAGGAAGGGACGGGGCAGAGGGCAGAAGAGAGAGAAGGCAGAATACTGGCAAGGCAGAAAAAGGGGACAAACCCAATGGAAGCATAGACAGCAACAAATGGAATTGGGGGCTGGGGAGGGGAAAGAAGTGCACAAGAAAACAAGCGTTTTGTGGGAGGCAAATAATCGGGGGGTCCGTCTGGTGACCCTTTCCCCCTTCCCCTCGTGGTTTCTGCTGTCGCAAAGACCTTTGCCACAGGGGAAGGTTTCTCGGGGACCTGCACCCCTATTCGCCTCTGTCTGCCCTTCACACAGCCCCCCCCCCAAGGGCTCCTTTCCCCCCTTTTTGCCTCCGCACAACTCGAAGAGGGAGACCTGCCGACGCTCACCTGGACAGGTGCTTCAGGATCTGCTTCTTGAAGAGGCCAGCCATGCCGGGGCCCTGGACAGGACGAAGCTCCTCTTAACACCCCAGGGGCTCCA
Organism: Zootoca vivipara; assembly: GCF_963506605.1. NCBI lineage: Eukaryota > Metazoa > Chordata > Lepidosauria > Squamata > Lacertidae > Zootoca > Zootoca vivipara. The sequence goes on along the minus strand of NC_083282.1, from coordinate 51,991,358 downwards.
TCACAGCCTCCCTCGCCGCCCTGCGCCTCCGCCGCTCCGGCCGCCTCCTGCCATCGCCAGTCCCCTCCCTCCCTCCCTCCCGGTCTCAGACGCCGACGGAATCCCGGCCACCACCGCGGCCAAGTCCGACAGAGCCACCTTCAGCCCCCGCCCGCCGGAGAGAGGCGGGACGAACACGGCGGCGGCGTGGCAGCGCCCTCTGTTGGCTCACAGGGAGAGCAGCAGCAGACGCAGCAGCAACCTCTCCCTGCATGTTACCGAAGCTGCAGCCAAGGCACAACATCCCCGTGGTGTCTGTCGTTGTGGGCAATATGGTGCTTTGCGCTCTTTAATTCTTGCTATTGTTTTAAATTGGCCTTTGTCTAACGCGGAGGGTGGATTTGTAAAATGCTCGAGGTCCCAACGGCCACTTCGGCTGCTGGCCAGGCGGAGTATAAATAAGTAAATAGATAATTATCATCACCATAGTGGGGCTCGCTCTCATGCAGGGCTGGCCCAAGACATCTTGCTGCCTGAATCAAAAGTCAAGGTGGCACCTCCTCCCGTGCCATGTACAAACGCCAACCAGGCTGTCAGATGCCTTTTAATTCAACGTTGCTGCTTTCCACTGCAAAGGAGGGCAGTAGGCTGGCTTAAGAGCAGACAAACATTATCCTGTCACCATCCTGCTGCTGCTCTCAGATCTCCAGCGTTTGCAGCCCAATGCAGCTGCCTCACTCCGCCTACAGGTAAAGACAGCATCTGCTAAAACCCATTTGGTTTAAGCAAGCCTACCCAGCTACCGGTAGCTCACTGTAATATGTAGGTTTACTTTGAGGCAGCTGATTTTAAAGCAAATTGTTTTGCTTTAAAGAAGGATACAGTTCAAGAAGGATACTGACAAGCTGGAACGTGTCCAGAAGAGGGCAACCAAAATGGTCAAAGGCCTGGAAACGATGCCTTATGAGGAACGGCTTAGGGAGCTGGGTATGTTTAGCCTGGAGAAGGGAAGGTTAAGGGGTGATATGATAGCCATGTTCAAATATATAAAGGGATGTCATATAGAGGAGGGAGAAAGGTTGTTTTCTGCTGCTCCAGAGAAGCGGACACGGAGCAATGGATTCAAACTACAAGAAAGAAGATTCCACCTAAACATTAGGAAGAACTCCCTGACAGTAAGAGCTGTTCGGCAGTGGAATTTGCTACCAAGGAGTGTGGTGGAGTCTCCTTCTTTGGAGGTCTTTAAGCAGAGGCTTGGCAGGCATATGTCAAGAATGCTTTGATGGTGTTTCCTGCTTGGCAAGGGGTTGGACTGGATGGCCCATGTGGTCTCTTCCAACTCTATGATTCTATGATTCTATTCTATGTTTTAAAAACCATACAGCTGGCATCTCCTGGTTTGGAGTACAGTATGTCGGATGTAGTTTTGTAATTGTATACACAGATCATTTTGGTAAATGGCTCATGGGGTGCAGCTGATATGGCAGTGCTCATGGGTTGCTCCACCCGCTTCACAATTTTGCTCTGGTTGGTGAATCTCAAATTATAGTAAACAAAAAGCAAAGCAGACCCCACAAATCCGCTCATGCTGCCCTAAGCAACTGTACTGCCTTAACCAATTAACAGAGCAATGTCAGCTTGCATACACAGTTCTGCTCACCAAGCTTTTAATGGTGCAAGTTGCCAACTCCCAACTGGATTTCAAATTCTGCAAGTATGGCAGGAATTCTCTAGGAAAAAGTGAAGGCTACACTGCTGAGAACACACTTCCAACACTTACAAAAAGCAAACATTACTCATTTTAAAGCAGGTCACATGCTATTTTCATGAAGCAATTATCCATAACAAAAGGGTGTATAGTTGCCCACAATTGCTAGCTCAGCAGCCCTGGTGACTCCCTATGTCCACATAAAAATGCATAGGTCGTAGCATAGCAATCTGCTTCTTTCCCAACCAGAAGCTGTTAATGAAGTCAAAAAAACACAACCCCAAACAAGAGATCAGTGGTCTTTCATGTTTCAAGTAGTGTTAGGATTGCAGACAAATTGTCCATGAAGGTTCCCTTTAGGTTACAGAAGCAAATTGCTGATAACAAGAAGAATCAGGCTTAATATTTTACAGAATGCTGTTTTTAAATAGTTTTCCATTTCATAGTTTATTTTAATTGTATAGTATCTACTTGTCAGCCACCTTGCAAGGCTTTTTGCCCTGGAAGGCAGGAGATATAACAGAAAATAAATAAATAATAGTAAGTTTCTACTTCTTGGGAAATTTGATTTTATTGAAACCAAATAGTTTCACAGAGTGCTGTAATACTATCTGTTTTTCAAAAAGATTAAATAACACATTCATTTACAAATAGCATGCATTCTTCTGCAGCATCAAACTTTTTTTGAGTGTACCATTTGCAGAAAGCTTTTTTATTATTAAACTAAAATCTCATATCTGCTTTATGAGTTTAAGGAACTTCTGGCTGTTTTTCTATTCTATACAGCATGAGTGGTCACTGTGCTCAGGAACCATTTGCATCTCTCAGACGCAAACTGTTCAGAAGCACAACTCCCCAGCAGTGCTATCTCAAGGGTTTCTGCTGCTAGAAGACTTGCTGCATCATACCATCCCAACCAAAAACAAAGGTAGGAACACATACCGAAGGAAACCTCCAAGGCAGCAGATCACCAGGAAGCATGGGGGAGGGTAGCTAGGAACACTGAGGTGGAGAGAGCAACCGTGTGGTGTGTGTGTGTGTGTGTGATCCAATAGCAGGGAGGGTGAGAGGAGACCATATGCAGAGGCAGGGAAGGTGGGAGAAAGGCAGTAGTGGCAGCATCATGAATTGTGCCTCAACCTTATGAGCAATCTGGTTTATGATTATTTGTCCTACTGCACCATGTACGTACATGGGATGAACAACACACAATGTGTCTAACAAGTATCAAAGTTTTATTCCAATAATGAACAAGGACATGTGTCTGATAAATGTTACAAACCTCCAGTCCAGTCTTCTGTTTCTCCCCTCCCTCCTTCACCCATTTAAGTTTGGAAACTGAAAAACCAGGCGGTTTGTTGCGGCTTGGGACAATGGAACGCCCAGGGCTTTCGTTCACAGATGGGTGTACACAAAACACAGGCAGAATGGACAGTCCACTCCCACTTTATCTGTCTGGACGAGCCATTCCTGGTCTGGTTGGCACCATCATAGGTCTGGATGGAGGTCTCATCATAGGTGGCCCTGGCATCATTGGCATATGTCCTCCCATGGGCGGCCTCATTCCTGGAGCTACAGCAAAGTAAATTTAAAGCATAAGAAATGTACTAACCAATTTCTAGTCAAAGACACCACAATGTCTATTAAAAGTGTCCTGAAAAGACCACCTAGATTTCTAGGAAGAAGCTTCCACATTTTCAGTATGGAAAGAGAAAACTTTCCTAGACTAGATTGTTCTTCCATTTACACAGGAGGTGTTTCAGATGACTTTCTTCCATTCTGTTTGCCAATCCCCCATGCCATTCCCAAAGGCCTCCCATCTCACAGGATGGTACAGGAAGTGGTACAGGAAAGTCCTGCTCCATGAAATAAAGTTTCCTGGAAGGAAACTTAATATCCACTTCCATTGTTTTACCTGACTATGATTGTGCTATGATAGTACATACTTCAAAAACATGTTCTAGATTAGATAGCTTCCAAATGCCGATAGTGCCCCCAAACACTGATAATGCCTTCAAAGCTCCAGAATTGGGCAAGAGTTTACACAACATACTTACACAACCAGGTCTTTCAAGGTATCACACATTGCTGTTTTGTACCACATAATATACCGTGTTTCTCATATTTTAAGGCATCCCCAAAAAATAAGCCATGACAGGATTTCAAAGGGTTGGTGAAAAATAAGACATACCCCGAAAATAAGCACTATCGAAAAGCCCCGACCGAGAGGCAAAGGCGCGGGACCCAGCAGGAGCTCCCTGCCTGCTTCCCCGAGCCGTAGCGCATTGGGGGACAGAGCCGAAGATAGGCGGGCGCTCCTTGCTGGGCTTGACAAGCCCGGGAAACAGCGCCCGCCGATCTTCGGACCTGTGCTGTGTGACGGAAGGGGGTGGGGGGGGGGAAGCGGAGATCGTTCTCTGCTCTCCCCCCACCCCCGCCTGTCACCGAAGATCGGCGGGCGCTGTTTGCTGGGCTTGACAAGCCCGGCAAACAGCGCCGCCGATCTTCGGCCCTGTGCTGTGTGACAGGCGGGGTGGGGGGGAAGCGGAGATCGTGCTCCGCTCTCCCCCCACCTCCGCCTGTCACCGAAGATCGGCGGGCGCTGTTTGCCGGGCTTGACAAGCCCGGCAAACAGCGCCCGCCGATCTTCAGCCCTGTGCTGTGTGACAGGCGGGGTGGGGGGAAGCGAAGATCGTGCTCCGCTCTCCCCCCACCCCCGCCTGTCACCGAAGATCGGCGGGCGCTGTTTGCTGGGCTTGACAAGCCCGGCAAACAGCGCCCGCCGATCTTCAGCCCTGTGCTGTGTGACAGGCGGGGGTGGGGGGGAAGCGGAGATCTCCGCTCTCCCCCCACCCCCGCCTGTCACCGAAGATCGGCGGGCGCTGTTTGCTGGGCTTGACAAGCCCGGCAAACAGCGCCCGCCGATCTTCAGCCCTGTGCTGTGTGACAGGCGGGGGTGGGGGGGAAGCGGAGATCTCCGCTCTCCCCCCACCCCCGCCTGTCACCGAAGATCGGCGGGCGCTGTTTGCTGGGCTTGACAAGCCCGGCAAACAGCGCCCGCCGATCTTCGGCCCTGTGCTGTGTGATGGGCGGGGGTGGGGGGGAAGCAGAGATCGTGCTCCGCTCTCCCCCCAACCCCGCCTGTCACCGAAGATCGGCGGGCGCTGTTTGCTGGGCTTGACAAGCCCGGCAAACAGCGCCCGCCGATCTTCAGCCCTGTGCTGTGTGACAGGCGGGGGTGGGGGGAAGCGAAGATCGTGCTCCGCTCTCCCCCCACCCCCGCCTGTCACCGAAGATCGGCGGGCGCTGTTTGCTGGGCTTGACAAGCCCGGCAAACAGCGCCCGCCGATCTTCAGCCCTGTGCTGTGTGACAGGCGGGGGTGGGGGGGAAGCGGAGATCTCCGCTCTCCCCCCACCCCCGCCTGTCACCGAAGATCGGCGGGCGCTGTTTGCTGGGCTTGACAAGCCCGGCAAACAGCGCCCGCCGATCTTCGGCCCTGTGCTGTGTGATGGGCGGGGGTGGGGGGGAAGCAGAGATCGTGCTCCGCTCTCCCCCCAACCCCGCCTGTCACCGAAGATCGGCGGGCGCTGTTTGCTGGGCTTGACAAGCCCGGCAAACAGCGCCCTCCGATCTTCAGCCCTGTGCTGTGTGACAGGCGGGGGTGGGGGGAAGCGGAGATCGTGCTCCGCTCTCCCCCCACCCCCGCCTGTCAACGAAGATCGGCGGGCGCTGTTTGCTGGGCTTGACAAGCCCGGCAAACAGCGCCCGCCGATCTTCAGCCCTGTGCTGTGTGACAGGCGGGGGTGGGGGGGAAGCGGAGATCGTGCTCCGCTCTCCCCCCCACCCCCGCCTGTCACCGAAGATCGGCGGGCGCTCCTTGCTGGGCTTGACAAGCCCGGCAAACAGCGCCCTCCGATCTTCAGACCTGTGCTGTGTGACGGGCGGGGGGGGGGGGAAGCGGAGATCGTTCTCCGCTCTCCCCCCACCCCCGCCTGTCACCGAAGATTGGCGGGCGCTGTTTGCTGGGCTTGACAAGCCCGGCAAACAGCGCCCGCCGATCTTCGGCCCTGTGCTGTGTGACAGGCGGGGGTGGGGGGGAAGCGGAGATCGTGCTCCGCTCTCCCCCCACCCCCGCCTGTCACCGAAGATCGGCGGGCGCTGTTTGCTGGGCTTGACAAGCCCGGCAAACAGCGCCCGCCGATCTTCGGCCCTGTGCTGTGTGACGGGCGGGGTGGGGGGAAAAGCGGAGATCGTTCTCCGCTCTCCCCCCACCCCCGCCTGTCACCGAAGATCGGCGGGCGCTGTATGCTGGTCTTGACAAGCCCGGCAAACAGCGCCCGCCGATCTTCGGCCCTGTGCTGTGTGACAGGCGGGGGTGGGGGGGAAGCGGAGATCGTTCTCTGCTCTCCCCCCACCCCCGCCTGTCACCGAAGATCGGCGGGCGCTCCTTGCTGGGCTTGACAAGCCCGGCAAACAGCGCCCGCGTGCACTTTATTAAAAAATAAGACATCCCTTGAAAATAAGCCATGTCGTGTTTTTTTGAGGAAAAAAATTAATATAAGACATGTCTTATAATATGAGAAACACGGTATTTGGTATTTCATACAGAAGACATTTAGGAGACTCACTTAACACAGGCTAAATTATTTGGGCGTACTAAATGGTCACATGGTAAAGAGCATGCCCAACACTTTGCTTACTGCTAAGATTGCTTCCTATTTTCCACACTTTGAATGGTGGCAAAGGATATGAGTAATTTTGTTCCAGCACTGCTTTGGTGAACAATTGCCTGTTTTATATATGTTGTGGTCAAACCATGATTTGGGGATTGAGAGCAGCTCCCTCCCTTGTTTGCTTAACCATGGTATGATGTGACATCTGAATCAGGCAAACAATGGTTAATGCTAACTAGGACAACTTCTGAATCACAGTTTGCAAACCCACTTCAAGCCATGGATTGAAGGCAATTTTTAGTTTGCTAAATGTGGACTTCCCAGCATGCTATGGTATAAGAAAATCAGGAAAGGAAAATGGAATCTGAAAGAGAGTGGAGAAGAGTCTGAGCTTGAAGAGTATTCATCATGGCTTAACCATAATTTTCCTAGTGGGAAGGTTGGGAATTTTGGGTGACACTGAAAAATCTTTCTTTTGGAATCAGTGAAATGCTTTTTAAGATAAGGTTTTATTCACCCCAGATGTATAGTATGATCTTTTAAATGCATAACAGCCTATGCAACAGCACTACAGAATAATTCCTGGCACCTTTGATCACGCCAAATTGCACAATGAAACAAAACCAACAAACATTAGAATTTAACAAACTTGTGATCTAACTGTACCACTGAGGGTTAGGGAGGTGGAGGAATATGGGGTGTCTCTTCTCCATTATTATTTTCTTTTCTTATTTTTTTCATTTTTAGTTTTGTAAAATTATATAAAAAGCCAATGAAAATAATATAAAATATTTTAATAAATCATAACAAGATTAAATATGCTAAAGTATAAATGTATTTTAAAAGTAAATAGAAATAAAAATGTGACAGAAATAAGTTTAAGAATCATATAGAGAAACATCTCAGCTACCACCTTAATCAGTAAATATCAATATATATTTTTCAGATCTGTATCTATACATAGAAATATGAGATCTTAAGGATGGAAGCTCCCAAAAGTCCTATGAAACAGGCAGGACCAAATTTTAAATGAATGGTGATTATAATCCGGCAAGAGGTTTATCACAAGGGGAGAAAACTGGGTTAACTCAGACACTAGAGAGATGGGAGAACTTCCTGGACAAAGAAGGTTTTAGGGAAACTTACAACATATGGGAGCTCAAGCTCTAGTTAAGAACCTATGCACATGCACATACACATATATCTTCAGAATATAAGGAATTAAAGCAAAAAGACAAATATTTATGTAATCCAGAACTTACCAGGGCCGACTGGCATCATTCCCGGGGGTGGTGGGCCCATCATTGGCATCATTGGAGGGCCACCCATGTGGGGCGCTGGCATCATACCAGGCCGTGGAGGACCCGCTCAAGTATGAAAACAATGGACAAATGTCAAATTTGCACATCAACCTGACATCTCAGAAACACTTGAGGTTTTTGAAGATTGCCAACAATCTTTTCCCACCCCAACTGTCTGCTAGTTCTTCACCATAAGAAGTTAGGAGCATAGCTGCCAAGTTTTCCCTTTTCTCACGAGGAAGCCTATTCAGCATAAGGGAAAATCCCTGTAAAAAAGGGATAACTTGGCAGCTATGGTTAGGAGTTGGTGAAATATCTTATCTATTCACCATCACAACCAGTTGTTGTAATGGTGAATAGATAATATTGTAATGAACATCAGCTGTTCATCATCCATAGCTCTTCTTCTTCGGCAATCACTCATAGCCGATTAAGATTGCAATGTTATTCGTAATTAATAAATGGCTGCTATTTTATTTAAAGTACCGTGGTACCTCTGGTTGCGGACGGGATCCATTCTGGAGCTCTGGTTGGATCCCAAGGTTTCCGCAACTAGGGGGGGGGGACTGCTTCTGCGCATGCGGCAAAACCCTGGAAATATACTTCCGGATTTGCTGCTAACGTATCCCCAAGTTTATGTAAGCGGAGGGATACGTAAGCGGAGGTATGACTGTACTACCCAAATAACCACCTAAAGTTTTCCCTGTAACACATACCAAAGTATTGCCATACTAGCCAGAGATAAAACATCAATATTCATACTTACGGATATTAGGTGGTGGTGGTATCATAGCTCCTCCGGGAGGTGGCGCAGAGAATGGAGTAGGTGGAATTTTGCCTTGCTGAAATGCAGCCGCTACATTAATGCAAATAAAAGCCAAACATAATTAGTTACTGAAGTTTTCCTATACATTTCTGATTCTTTTTAGGGACCAAATGCATACTTTCTATGTGGAACTGCCTGAAGTCCTTTCAAAAGTTTCTAAACTAGGTTCTAAACTAGGGCTACATTCCTGTCACCACTTACCGAAGGGTAAGACCCACAGAACTCAATATGACTTACATCTGAGTAAATGTGCATAGGATTGCTCCATAAAATGTCCACATTTATTTATTTAAAGTTGAAAACGTTTCTAAACCACCAAGATTTAGAAAAAGTATCAGTGGTGAAGACCATGAAACTAACAAATAAAAATAATCCTCAACCTTGGCCCTCCAGGTGTTTATGGACTACATCTCCCATGATCCCTAGCTAGCAGGACCAGTGGTCAGGGATGATGGGAATTGTAGTCTCAAAAACATCTGGAGGGCTGAGGTTGAGGAAGCCTGGATAAGAGCATATGGCACTACTAAGAGTGTCCCTTAGAAATGTTTGTCAATGTGCTGTACAAAGATACTTAAAGGAACCATTTCCCCAAAATCTTAAGAGAAACATCACCAGATATGGTCCCCTCAGCTCAACAAGAAAACAACTGAATAATAGGTTATAATTTTTTGTTGTTGTTAAGGGCTTGATTGTGGTAATGTAGGACACAAATTCCACAATTCTTCAACAGGGAATTCTTATAAAAGTCTGCATTCATTATTACATGACATGGCCTTTAAGTCCAGCAGTTCTGCAACTTTCCAATAAAGGAGCTGAAGGAAGCAGAGTTTCAACTGCAAACATGTTGTGGAAAAAGGATTGAACTAATTCTCTAGGTAAATGTAAACTTCAATCAAATAAACAAATAAGTGAAACATCCATTGCATTGATATGACTTACTTGTTTTGTCAATCAGGCTCTGTGCTTGTTCTTCCATCCATTTTTGATAGTAGTCTTTCACATTTTCTTTATGTTTCCTACCACTGCAATGGGTTTTCCTCACAGATGGCTGCAAGACATAAAACTTTTGCTCTCGAAGCACCAAACATACCCACGTGTCTAAAATATTGATAAATTTCACCTAACTTTTCCTGTACCAATATAGGAAGAGAACCTTTACATATAGTCTCCAATACAGTAATCATTTTATCTCAAACTAGTAAACTACCGAATAGACCTGAGAATGTAGTGAGTTTGCTCACTGAACCATCACCTTTCAGTATTTTGTGATGACATAAAGTAAAATTGGCATTTCTCTTTAGAAAGAAAATTGTCAGGATAACAGGTAATGGTAAAGGACCCCTGGATGGTTAAGTCCTGTCAAAGGCGACTATGGGGTTGCAGCGCTCATCTTGCTTTCAGGCCAAGGGAATCAGTGCTTGTCCACAGACAACTTTCCAGGTCATGTGGTGAGCATGACTAAACTGCTTCTGGCGCAACGGAACACTGTGACGGAAACCAGAGTGCACGGAAACGCCATTTACCTTCCTGCTGCAGCGGTACCTATTTATCTACTTGCACGGGGATGCTTTCGAACTGCTAGGTTGGCAGAAGCTGGGACACAGCAATGGGAGCTCACCCCATTGCACTGATTCGAACCGCCAACCTTCTGATCAGCAAGCCCAAAAGGCTCAGTGGTTTAGACCACAGCGCTACCTGCTTTTACCTACCTCAGGATAACAATGAACAGCCAGCATAGTGATTTTATTAAGGTCATGGTTGGTCACTAAATATTTACCCAAGCAACCATCCTGCAGCCAACCAATAGCCTTCAGTTCACAACCATGATCCTGAGCTCATGCATATTTAACTTCTACTCTAACCAGTCTCATTCATTTAATAATTAATAATGTATATAAATTATAATGAAATTTATCATGTATATAAATATTTGCAGCATGGAACAGAAAACTATTCAAATTCACCACCCAATTTCACATTGAGGCAGTTTTCAGAATGACATTATGTCTATCTATATCTAGATGCCAGTGATAGGCTTGCATATTAGACTTTATTTAGGAAATGTATTCAAAAGTAATACTTTCCTCTGAAGAACTGTTTTAACTTTTATACTGTAACATTGTGAAATGTCCTACTTACAGAGTCATGGGTGAGGTAAGTATCACAGTAATCACAATAAAACCTGGAATGAGAGACAAATATGCACTGGAAGTAGGGTAATGACTGTTTGCTTCTTAACATATGAAAGTTATCAAAAGTTTAATATGCTTTTTAGTTAGACTAGAAATTTAGTTCTGTTGTTTTTACAAGAAGAAGCTATTTCACTATATTTTCCTCAGAAAAACATTCACCTGTTTTATACAATTGCATCATTCAGATTTACTTATATTTACCTATATGCAAAGATAGGTTCTATCTAGTCACTCTGATTGATACTAATATGAATCCCTTCTTAAAGACAAGGACTGAGAAAAGAAATCATTGTGTTATATGCAGTGCTCTTTGGGTGAATTCCACTTGCAATCAGGGCTGCCACCCTCTCTTCCCCCCTACAGCCCTCCATGCACCCTCAAAATCTGCTCCAGAGGCTTGGAGGACCAGATTTTGGATGTGTGCTAGGGTAGCAGAGGCTGTCCCCTTGTAAAAGCAAAAGTGTGTGTGTGTTATTTGAATTCACGAATATTTGTGAGGATGCCAGACCAAGCATTAAGAGCCACAATTCTCTTTAGTGAAGCTATTATGATGCCCAATTAAAAGAATTACATGTGTACAAACCGGAACCAGCACAGAGAACGTACACAAACAATATACGTAAATATATGGGACAAGCCACCTGTCCGTCCGTCCCCCCTTCCACAGAACATTGTTCTACTCAGTCTGCATGCACATTTCACCCTTCCAGTTCCCACCAGAGCTTTTCATACGAAGGCTCTCCAGTTTACTCACTTCGGCATGTTGCTCGCTAGCGATGCGCTACCAGCCGCGCAAATGTCTAAAGGAAATGGCGCAATCATTATGCGACAACCGTCTCGGTTTTTTTCTTAACCATAGAGATTTAAAAAATCGGACTTCCGGCAAAAAATAAAAAGCGCCCTTGTATTGAGTCTCTATGGTCAATGCAGAACAGAGACGCTCTGAGCCTTAGGCATTTCTATGGTAAACCCCCCCCCCCTATATTCCTTGCATTGGAAATTAGAGAGCAAAACCATATAAATTTCAGGCCGGAAGTGGTAATAACCGGTTATTACTGTGATCATCGTTACCTTTGTGAATGGTGTCGTACAAAACACGGGAGATAGACCTGAAGGGCTTACAATCTGCAAATCAACAGAGAGGAAGGAAAGGAAAATGGAAGTAGGGTAAAGAGGGTTAGATCTTCTGTCAGTTGCGTATTTAGGTTAGTTGTTGTATGAGGTGGGGTTGTGTCAAACGGATTAATCGAAAAGGTTGTTATGTTTTTAACAACTGGAAAAGTCTATAACTTTCAGATTTTACATCTATATGATGACTCATTCCCCTCCCTTCATCTGTGTTAAGTAGAAATTAATGACAAATTAGAAAATCTAATTTTCACCTTTGATAATATTAAGACTGCATCTTTTTTGTATTCCTGTTTTTGACCTATCAATGAACCTGTGTATATGGATGGAGACAGACCTGGCTAACAAGAATCTTTTGCATTTTCAGAGATGGGGAATTAATAGCCATGGTTAAGGGACGCGGGTGGCGCTGTGGGTTAAAGCACAGAGCCTAGGGCTTGCCAATCAGAAGGTCGGCGGTTCGAATCCCCGCGACGGGGTGAGCTCCCGTTGCTCGGTCCCAGCTCCTGCCAGCCTAGCAGTTTGAAAGCATGATGTGCAAGTAGATAAATAGGTACCGCTCCGGCGGGAAGGTAAACAGTGTTTCCATGTGCTGCTCTGGTTCGCCAGAAGCGGCTTAGTCATGCTGGCCACATGATCCGGAAGCTGTACACCGGCTCCCTCGGCCAGTAAAGCGAGATGAGCGCTGCAACCGCAGAGTCGTCCACGACTGGACCTAATAGTCAGGGGTCCCTTTACCTTTACCTAGGCTTGCTGCTTCCCAGTAAACCTTGGTGCAAGCATCCGGTTGCAACACTCAGAGCTTTTCTTTTTTAAGCCAGAAATCACTGTAAATAGTTTATAGGAAAGCTAGGGATTGATAACTCTGGATTCAGCAACATTGTGTGATAGTACTTCCTGTTCAGTATCGTTTTAGACTTTAGGTGAGGGAGTAATACAGGCAACCCTCTCCTCAGTTTACATGGGTTATGTTCTGGGTCATAACACGTGTCAGTGGAGCACACGTAAGTCTGTCTCCATTCCAACCCTGCCCTCTTCTGGTGCCAAACACAGTGTGTGCATGCATGCAGTCGCACGTGCATCAAACATGCACAAATTAAGAGTTGCCTGTATTTTAAAATTCTTCATATAGAATATTCTCATTGCATGCAGAAAACTAGAATTCAACAGGACTTATGGGGAGGAAATTGCTGGTACCTGCAGATTGAAATGGTACGGTTCATAAAGGATGCTATCGTGATTTTGCTGACAATGTGTCTGGTAATACTAGAGACCTTCAAAGTAGTTTTTTAATTCACCATGAGGACAGTGGGGTCATTGGGCAAGGCAGCAAAATGGGTAGACTTACTCTAACATTCATCCCTAACCTAACACATGATAAGAGATATAGGTCCAACAAAGTTCCAGCTGTCTTGGGAAAGGCATTCAGCAGTCTTCTGCATGCTACCGTAATGATATTTAGAGACCTTAAATTGAAGCAATCCCCATTCGTGCAACTTACTTAATATAAAGTATACACGACAGAATTCAAAACCCATGATCCAGAAAGAAAAACTGTCAGATTCTTAGAATATTCCATCCATTACTTGTGACCAGTGTCATCCTTTCTTTCTCCATGTTGATGTATAGCACAATTGGTCTGTTCTTCCTTTAACAGACTACCCTGATTTCATCTTAAATTTGTGTTTCAATACTCACTGTAAAAATATTGAAAAACAAAACACTGGTGTCAATATTACATATCAGCTTTTGAACCATCTGTGTTTCAAACAGTACAGTTCTTCCAGCTTCCTACCTACTTTAAGTCAAGGCTAACCTGATTATAGGGCAGGTTGGAGGCCTCATAATGGGTGGTGGATTCAAGCAGAATTTTGGACAAAATATGTGACCCGACCATAGTTCTCAGGCTTCCAGCAGCAGCAGTTGGGAAAGCGGCTCGAAAATGTAACCAGGCATACATATTGTGCCCAGGCCCCTGAAACATCTCGTACTCCACATCTTCAAGGAGTGAAAATATTAAAACTAGACATGATTTGAATCTAATCCTGCCTAAGGTTCTTTCCCCCACATAATAGATAAAACCTCCAAAGAGATTGACTACTACAATTGACTTGATTATCAAATGCTTCCTTTTTATGCTGGATGGTGTATGATTGGCACTGTCATTCTAAACACTTGGGACACAATCCCAAGGACAGTTAGCTTTAAATAGTAATAGAATGAATGCATATTATTAAAAATAATACACCTACTTTTTAGATCTAAAGAATTAGTTGAAATAAATTACCATTTATTAGTGGCCATTTAACTTATTTTTGTCATTGGCTATATAACAATTTAGATATATGAGTCAGGTGAATTAATTTTCTATAATTGCATGACAAAGATTTTGTCAAATGATTACTTGTATTTAATTTGAGAACTTCCGCAGTTACCCAGCACAATGAAATGCACAGATATGTTGTGTATATTTAATGTTTTCATAGCTGCATACCTCTTTTATGTTTTTTTCCCTTTGAACATACCTACAACTATGTTGTGAAATGCAGTGAACTGCATTTGCATCAGTGTTTCTTTTTGAAACTGAAAATGCTAAAATGCTTTGTCTCTATCAGATCTGTAAAAACCGGCCCTTCTGGCAAAACCAGATTAGCAAATTTAAACTGGCTTGCCTAGTTTAAACAACCAAGGCTGCAGTTTTAGGCTGTAATCCTAACCAGATCTACTCAGAAGTAAATCCTATTGGAGTCAATGGGGGCTTTCTACCAAGTCAGTGGGTTTAAGATTGCAGTCTTACCTAGGGGCAAGCAAGCTCCATTGAATTCAGTGTGACTTCTGAGTAGACATGGTTAGGATTGTAGCTTTAGGCTATGAACCTACACACATTTACCAAGGAGTAAACCACAGAGCCTAGGGCTTGCCGATCAGAAGGTCGGCGATTCAAATCCCCATGATGGGGTGAGCGTTGTTCGTTCCCAGCTCCTGCCCACCTAGCAGTTCGAAAGCATGTCAAAGTTCAAGTAGATAAATAGGTACCGCTACGGTGGGAGGGTAAACGGTGTTTCCGTGTGCCACTCTGGTTCACCAGAAGCAGCTTAGTCATGCTGACATCATGACCTGGAAGCTATCTGCGGACAAACACCAGCTCCCACGGCCTATAGAGTGAGATGAACGCCGCAACCTGAGTTGTCCGCAACTGGACCTAACGGTCAAGGGTACCTTTAAACCCTATTGAATTTAGTGTGGCTTACTTCTGTGTAGACATGTACGTCTATGTTACATGGTATTGGATGTGTGAAGGCTTACTAAACTCAGCGAGACTTATTTATGAATATACCGTACATGCCTAGCAGTTGCACATGTTTCTTAAAAGTATCACGATCAGCTTTCACTTGTTTTTATTTTCTCGTCACTTTTAAATTTTATTTTAGCTTTCAATGCCAAACTGGATACCAGTGTCAGAAATCTCATTTAAAAAACAACATCCAAAACACCCTGTGTTTATTGAGAGTATTTTAGTTAGGGTATACAACGTAGTTAACACTAAGGGTTAAATCCCCTCCGTATTACAAGAGAAAGCAAAGGGCAGCAGCCTAACAGAAATGCCGCTTCTACAAAGGATACAATCTGATGCACACTTATTTGGAAGCAAGGAGCCCCGCTGGGCTCAATGGCACATACTTTCGAGTAAACACGCGTAGGATCGGGTTATACAAGCCTCGCTGCTCAAATTTACCAATAATAAAAAAGCCCCTTAAGCGCAGCTTATCTGCATCCAGAAACCTCCGCCCCTTCCGCCCCCCACCCTTTACTGCATTGGGCTGTTTTGTGTTTTGGTACCCTCTGCTATGATGTCATCACGTCTGTGAGGTCACGGCGCGTGGTGACGCGAGCAACGTCGGCGTGCCCTGCGTGCTACTCGCTCGCTTGCTTTTCTCGTTCGTTCCCCCTCCCCCCCATGCAGCTCTGAGGAGGCGGTAGTGGCGGCTCGCGGGCAGCCCGGGGCCTAGTGGAAGGGGCCGGGCTGGCGCGGGCAGAGGGGCTCCCGTCGCCATGGAGGGGATGGAAGTGGACCTGGACGCCGAGTTGATGCAGAAGTTCAGCTGCCTGGGAACCACCGACAAGGACGTGCTCATTGGCGAGTTCCAGCGACTTCTCGGCTTTCAGCTCAGCCCCGCCGGCTGCGCCTTCTTCCTGGACATGACGAACTGGTACAGCCCTGAGGGGAAGCAGGGCAGCGCACGGGGAGGCGGGTGGGTAAGGTGGGCCGCGGCTGGGAGGGCGCGTGGGTTGACCGGGCGTCTTGGCCGTGTCTTCTCGGTAGGGCTGAGCACAGGAGGCCCTGGCGGGGCTGACTGCCAGGCCCAGCTCGCTCTCCCAGTCCTGGGGAAGTTGCCCCGCCAAGGAAGTCCGGGCGAGGGCTGCATCCCGAACGCGCTGGCGGCGGGGGAGCAGCGTCGCGTCTCCCCTCTCTAAGGTGGACCAGCTCCGTCCAATGTAAACAACCTCAATGTGACGCGTCTTCACTCGCGGAGCATGTCATACAAGTGCCGCCAAAATATAAAGGAGCAGTAGTCTCTTCTCCCCCCCCCCCGGCCGTCTGTAAAGGCATTTGGATGAGGCCCTCTTTGGTCAGGAGTAGGCGTCATCTTGGGTCCAAATCCGTGGGTCTTGTTGTTCTCCTTAAAGGCTTCGTGCTTCGTGACAGGTTCTGTCATGTTATGGTTTCGTTTCTAATTGTCTCTCTCTATATTCAGCATTGCAAAAGGGGTCTGTTAGTTAGAGTGAAAGCCAGAGTGCAAGTTCACAGGCCAGATGTTTTCTTCTTAGCTGGAATACAGTTCATTTAATCCCAGTGGCTGGATTGCATAGTGGGAATGTGGATTATTAGCTTTTACAGGTTCAGAGTTTGGGAAAACATATTCTCTTGGGATTGTTTACTAGTTTCTTCTGCCAGGCTTATACAGAGATACTACTGTAATTAAAAGTTGACAGTGTCTGAAATCTGTGGTCAGCTGTCATGGATTTATGTATAATAAGATATTGATTTGTTCTCCTTTTGAGTGTTTTACTTCACAGCTACCCTGTGAGGTTGACTAGTCATGTTATTATTATTTTTCTGTTGGGGATTTCAAGCTCACGGGCTGTGCAGTGAGTTCATGATAGAAGCAAGGCTTGGATTTCTAGATCTAATCCCAGTTCTCTATCAGTAGGATCACACTCTAAACATTGGAGGTCAAATAATTTATGGGCAATTGTGGACCATGGGTTGGGCCAATCACATCTGTATGGGCCACAGTTGAAAAGTCTGGAATCATACGAATCACAACTTTAATTACAACTTCCTAAAGAATGTTGAATTCTCAGGTTTGTAAACTAAAGGTTCTAAAAAGCCATGCCTACAGCATGTGAGAATGTGGTGGAGAGGTGTGGTGTTGGAGCATGTTTTCAGTGGCTAGCTCTTCCTGTATCTTCCTCATACTTTCCCTTCTATCACTCTACTACATGCATAAACTTCCTCAATCCCTTCACCCACCAACTTTGCTTTACAAAAATGCCACTCTATTAAAAATATTATAATTGGAACTAAATACAAAAATGTGTGTACACATATAAAGTAACTTTGAGCATGGGGGTATCCAACACCTTGATAGCAAATTGAAGCTCAAACAGCTGAACAAGGGAGCATGAAAAGTATATTCTTGCCACATTTCAACCATACATGGAAATCCAGTTGAAATTAATAAAGTAAACATGCTTAGGATTGGACTGATAAATAAGACACCAGTAACTGGTTTTCTGCCTGGTGTATCATTTCTTTATTTTATTTGTCAGGTATGTATTTTACACTTTTTCCAAGGATCTCAGCTTGGTGTGCATAAGCGTCTCATTTTATCCCAAGAAAAATAAGAGGTAGGTATGGTTATGCCTAGACTAGAACCTGGTCTCTGTAGATGAGAGAAGCTAGTGTCTGGAATATACAATTTCAAAATGTAGGTGGGGACTTGCATAATTGCATGCTTCACTGTAGGGGAAAAAATAATTCCTACAGAAAGCAAGTAAGTCAAGAAGAAACCTACGATGGCACTCTCTATCTTTACATCTACCTACCATAGTTCACTGTGTGAAAGGTTTTATTTTGGTGTGTAGCAACATTTTTACGGGAGCCCCCACTTGCTGTCTGATGTTGTGGCCCTTGGAAAAGGGTGTGCCCCAGCTGTAGAGTACAGGTATGCTAAAAATAATGGGTTTATTTCATTACACTTCCAGTTAAAAGATCCCTGGTATCAATATTCATAAAGATGCTCTCTTTGAGATACTAGAGATCTGCATCTAATCTGTGTCACCAGTCTTCTACTTAGGGCATGTAAAGCCATACTATAGGAGGAGATCAAATGTTTCTTTTTAAATTTTAAAATAACCAAAGTTCCATGTTATGTCTGAACTTTGGCTAGTTCAATATTTATGCAATGATTTGTGAACAATCTAGGATCATCAACCATGGTTTGACCTGTTGGAACTAACCATAATCTAAACTAACTACAGTTCCCAGAGTTTAAACACAACATAGGAGAGCATGCATGAAAGTATGCAAGACTGACATTTGTTGTAGCTTGTGCACATAATGCTAAATTCTGGTTTAGGACATGTTCTTCTATCCAAACTGGCCTTTATTGTTACATTATCCAGCTTGCTACAACTTTCAGTCTTCCCCACTCCTGGCCATGTTCCCATCTTTTGTCTGTTTACTACCGGTAGTAGGTAAGTAGTATTTTCATGCCAACAACTGCCAAATGCACCATCAAGAGTGGCTGTTTGGGGAGATGTTGAACGCTTCCTCTAGTAATAAGTGAAGTGGCCAGTCTTCGGCATAGTTCTCATAGTTATCTAGTGTTAAGTCTGAGAGCAGAATCTAATGTTGTATGAGCAGAGGGTTCTGCAACCTTTGGGAGCAGATCTTGAGGATGAATGGAGAGCTGTGAAGGGGAGGGAGAGGAAATATGAAATGTGTTTTCGCTGATCACATTTGGATAATGCTGGATACAACCTGAAGGGTGAGGTGGGGGACTGCCCACACCCAGAACTACTTATAAAACCAGATATGCAGCTGAATTCTGTAGGACTTCCATTGAACAGTGTTGGTGTGTGTTGTAATAGCATCAAATAAAAAAACACACACACATGTTTCTGACTGCCCATATCTGCCCGCCTGCCTGTTGGTTGAGAGAAAGATTAGGTCAGGAGTGGAAAACCTTGGATAGGGGGCGGGGTGGGGGCAAATGTGGCCTTCCAGTCCTCTCTGTCTGACAGTTGGGACCCGTCTTAGACTATTCCCGCTATTCAGGCTATGCCTCTCTCCAGCACTGTTCCATGCCCTCCTCAGGTTTTTTTGTCTGGCTGGAATGTGTTCGTGAACAATGATAATGTCTCTTGTTTTCCTGGATGGAGGGGTGTGTGTGTATATATATTTGTACCGTATTTGTGTATGTATAGAAACCTCTGACTTTTGTATGGCTGGAATATAGCCTACCAGACAGCAGTAAGAGTTGCTGCATAACACTTTGGCTCTGTCATTCCTTGTGGCTCTGTAATTCCTTGTGGCCCACTGAAGGCTCCCCAAAAGGGTTTGGGCTGAAAAGTTTCTTACTGCTGAGTTACGTGCTCCTCTCACTAGTTCAGTATCTGTAGCCATTGGCATATCAGTGTCCAGATTCCCATATCTGTCTTGGTAAAAGTGAGGAGGGATAGTCTTGTAAGGGTTGAAGGGTATACTCTGCTCTGCTTCTTCTAATTTGCTCCCCCCGCCCCATTTTGTGTCCCTACATTATATGTGGAGAATTCTGTCCTTGCATCCCTGTTAAAACTTGTGGAGTAGAATTTCTGGTAGGTGTCTTGTGTTCAGAGGCCTGTAGTAAGACTCCTGTAGGGAGTCTGAAAAAATAGGTGTTGTACAGGTGCCATTCGTCCTTTTCTGTTTGAGTCCGTTAACCTTGAGAACGTGTGTAGTTTACCCAAATGGCATCTTTTGAGCTTCAAAAGCAATTTTCCATATTTTTCTTTCTTATTTTTATGTACTGATGAGTTCCATAGGTTTGTAGCTGAATTTTCCCCAGGAATACTATTTGATGCATGAGCTGACTTTTCTTGCTGTATCATATGTATCTAGTGTTATGATGGGTTACTAGGTAAATATGGCCATACATGTATACATGGAACTACCGTAGTCATGATCTTATTCTCTAGCCTGGTTAGTCAGTGGGATACATCAGTATGTGCTATTTTCTGCTGCTCACAATTGTAACACTGATGCAAGAAGAAGGATAGACACTATGCAGGTAAACATTAAATTGGCACTCATCTAACCTGCTCTTTGTAAGTCTTTGTTCTCCCCCTTACTTTTGGCCCTCTAGTACCCGGTAGTGCCAGTATAGTTGAGTTGATGTACCTGTGTAACTGCAGTCCTCTTCCTGTGTTTTTAGTAGCTTGGGAGCTGCTACAGAATGGCACCTTTCACCACTGCTCAGTAATACAAAGAAAGAAAGAAAGAAAGAAAGAAAGAAAGAAAGAAAGAAAGAAAGAAAGAAAGAAAGAAAGAAAGAAAGAAAGAAAGAAAAACCAAGGGTACATGAGAGCTGCTTGCCATGGCTTCTTGCCTCACCACTATCATTCCTCCATACAATTGAAATAATGATGGAAGGGAAAGGAGATGTAGTATTGATTCCTTCTACATTACCCTGAACTTTGGCTATTGAATAATGTTCAAAGGAGTCATGCTGCAAAATCTTATTGCACCACTGTGGCTATATTTCCCAGGAGATGTGGCACAGAATCATGGGGTGGGCTTCTTATGTGAAACCACTGAAAGTAACAGTGAAATATCTTCTCTTGTTTTGACGTCTCTTCCATTCCTGTTAGCTGCACCAGAATGGCCTGCTGACGATCTACCTGCAAAAGACCTTAATTGCAGCCCTGTAATGTTTACAGTCTCTGAACAATACACTATATGATAGGACTGTGTTTAGATTAAAAATATTTTTTAAAGTACAGTACTGTACTGTTTTGTCCTTTGAGTTACATAATTTCACTTGCTCTGAAAATATATGACATTGCACTTTGTAGGATAACTCCCCCCCCCCAGCTTTACTGTAACTACCCTGTGATTCTTGGATGAAGGGTGGTATTGAAATTTAATAAATAATAATAATAACTTGTGGTCACTAATATGTCCACAGGAACAGTATTCCATTGCCTTGCAACAAAAGTGTTATTATTTGATACTGGATAGTACTTTACAAAGAGCCTGGTTGTTGTTTTAAAAAAGGTTACTCAGTCTGAATACTGTGTTAGATATTTGGGTGTATAGCAAAGATATTTTACTGCCAGTTCATCTATGAGAAGTTCTGCTGTATATTCAATGCTATGCTTAATATGCTGAGCATACATTCCATTCTTTTCTTCTCCACCAGGTGATATGTAATCTAGAAAGCCTGCTGACTTTGAAGACATATCTAGCACCTTAAGTTTAGATACTGTGATTAGTGAGCTGTCTTGAGCCAATTTAGCATTTAACATTTTCTAACTCCTTTACCGTTATGCTTCAACTTGTCTGAACATGTTCTAGTTCTACAATGGTGTAGAGTTGCCATCTGTCTGGTTTTAAACTGGTCTAATTGTAGGTTTCACCTCTTTTTTTCCTTGGGTGGTGATTGTTTTATTTTTAACTCATTCACAGTGGCCAGTAAAATTTGCATTTCTTTAAATGAATTGTATACATACACACATGAGTGGACTCTTTTGTTTTGAAGTTGAACAACCTCCCTGCAGTAAAGTTTACTGTAATTTAAAGATACTAGACTGTAGTGGTTTTTAAAAAGTGTATATTCTAAGCAAATACTGTACCTGCTTTTTAGAGACTGTGATAGAGTTGTGGCATGACTCTGGGATGAAACAGTTTATCCTGACACATTTCAATCTGGATTCAGACCTGGTTATGGGACTGATGGATGACCTGATAGATCACCGTGATGGATGACCTTTATCTTGGGAAGGGCAAGGAATATGTCCCTGTTATTCTTGTTTGATTTCTCAGTGGTTTTAGATGTTATTAAGCATGGCAACCTTCTGAGCCCACTTAGTGTGGTAAGTATTAGAGGCAGGATTGGATTAAAAGAATAGCGTTGGATGATTGTCTTTCAGTCACCTGGCAATGGTGCTGTAAGGTGGCATAGGATACTATCTTGTCTCCAAGGCTGTTTAATATTTATATGAAGCCATTGGAGATATGGAGTGAGGTGTCATTATTACACTGATACCCAGCTCTATTTCTCTGTAACATCTGAATCAGGGGAACTCATGGACATCCAGTGAGCCTGCATGTTGGAAAATTAAGATAAAGACAGTACTTCTTCACGCAGTGCATAACTGTGGAACTTGCTCCCACAGGAGGTGTTGTCCCTTCCAACTCTACAACTCTGTGATTCTTTGATCTAGTTGAGATTCCTGCATTGCAGGGGATTCGACTAGATGCCCCTCAGGATCCCTTCCAACTCTGCAACTCTCAGATTGTTTGTAAGTCCTGAACTGGTACCTAGACTCAGTGTGCTAGATGAGGGACAATAAACTGAATTTGGCAAGATGGAAGCACTGTGGGTGGGTGTTTCCTGAATCTGGATAATTGGTCAGTTGCCTGCTTTGGATAGGGTCATACTCCCCCTGAAAGATCAGATTCATGGTCTGGGTGTGCTTCTTGATCCATCTGCCACTATTGGAGTGTCTTCTATGACAGCTGTGTCTATTTCTGGACCAGGATAGCCTGACTGCTGTCATCCATGTGCTGGTAACTCCCAGGCTAGATTACTGCAATGTGCTCTATGTAGGGCTTCCCTTGAGGTTGGTCTGCAAGCTACAGCTGATGCAAAATGTGACTGCTCAACTGCTTACTGGGGCAGCATAACGCCAACATGTTGCCTCTGTTGAAAGAATCAGACTGGCTGCCAGTTAGCTACCGGGCTAAGTTCTTTGTGCTGCTTTATAAAGTCCTAGACAGCTAGGGATCATGATACCTGAAAGAGCATATCACTTGTTATATATCCAATAAATCACTGTACTTTGAAAGTCAGGGCTTCCTGCAGATACCATCTTATCAGGAAGTCTGTTCCATATAATGTAGTAATTTGGCTGTTCATGTGGTGGTCCCTATCCTTTGGAATTCTCCCCTTGAATGTGCTGTCTCTTTATTTTTTGGCACCTACTAAAGACCTTCCTCTTTCAACAAGCCTTTTAAACTGAGATCTTTCCCAGTCTGCATCTGTACTGAGATTGTTTTAAATATGTTTGTATTGGTTTATCACTTACTACTTGCAGCCCTATGCTCCTGTGGTAAGAAAGGCAGAACATAAAGTAAATAAATATACTTGGGGGGGCATTGGGTAAGAGGGATTGGTAAAAATCTGAAGCACTTCTGCTGGTCCTGAGCAGCTATTGAATACAACACATTGAGTGTTTGACATATGTGGTATTGATTACATCTAGGCTGCTAGCTAAACATATTTCTCACTGAAATCACTGTGACAAGTTAGTGATGACTTGAGTCCCATTGATTCAGTGGGGCATAAGTGCAACTAACTTACGGTAGTCTGGATCCAATCCAATGAACCTAATGTCTAGACTTGCTGCTGTTGATCCTTTCATTTCACTTTCACTATAGGATCTGCTCTGGACCCACCATAAGTGCTTTGCCTGGCTGGAATGTCCTTAAAAAAATAGAGGCATTTTTGCCATTCAAGTATTTTATTGCTTTTTCACATAAAATAAACATAATTTGAAATATAAGCAACAACAATAGCAGCTAGTCTCTTGCTTGCTTGGATAGAGGAGAATAAGGGAGGTAGCATGGAAAAACATGGCTTTTGGGTAGCTGGCTGGAATGTTGTACAAAACGTTTATTCTGCCTGTTTGTGCTTCTGACTTGCTCCTTTGCTAGGGGGTAAGTATCCTGTCTTTAATTGAGGTAGTGGTGGTGGGGAAACATGTAAACATGAAGCTGGCTGTGTTCCCTTTCCTGGGCAAAAAACCAGCATCAGCATTCAAAGATGCAAATTCTCCGCTTGCACCCACATTGGGGGATGTTTTCATCAGCCAAACCTGCCAGGTGAATGGGGAAGAGAGACAGGGTGTGTGTGTTTTTAAAAGTATGCCAAACTTTTATTAGATCGCCCTAGAAGAGGGAAAGTGGGGGGTAAAGCTAAGTCAGATTCCTATAGACACGTCAACACAGACAGAGAAGAGTTGCGGGTGGGATCACAGTCACACGACCCACTCCACTTAACATTTCCAGTCCAGCATGTGGAGAGGTACAGGTTCCCTATCCCAGATCTAGACATTATGAACCTGGTTGGGTCTGGAAATTTAAGGTGGGTGATACACTGAAGCAGTTATTTGTTAAAATAGTTAAGAGATTTTTGCAGGATTTCAGAATTTGAGCAGCAGAGAAGGTAAAGTTAGTCTTGGTGCTTTGAAGTGCTATACAGGTTGACTCAGTTCCTGACCTTGCACCATTTTCAGATTTTTCTCTGCTAATGTGAGAACTAGAAATTGATTTCTTCTAGAATAAAAACTGGGGTTCTTGGAAAACTAGATACATCATGCTGCAGTGCTCATACAGTACATGAAAAATGCACCCTGTTGCAAGCATTTTCTATGCAGATATTCAAACAACAAAATTCAAATACATTTTATTTCTAAATATTTTTCCTAGATTCCTAACAGGCAGGATTCAAAAACATTGATATGTTGTAAGCACTAGCATATTTTTTGCCCCGCAATCCAGATTTGGTGTCTAGAGAAAACTGGCCGATGATCAGTGACAGAGTGCATCCAGTGTTCTCTGTGTGCATGCTCCCCTGCATCCAGGAGGCATCTGTTGCAATGATAGCATTGCATTTTATGCAATACTACAATGGTAGTACCGATATCTGTTTCCTCCCACCCACCACCCAGCCTTTTCAAGCTTGGAAACATTGATATATATCACAGGTACTGGTAGCTGCATTCTGCTTTTTTTAGTTGAGGCGGAGCAGGGGGGATACGGCAAACATAATATGTTTTGTCCCCAGACAGAAAGAAGGTGAGCAGTGTTGGTGGCTGAATATGGGGTATTTAATAGGGCTTCTGAGTCCCCCCCCCCCAGTTTAGTATTTTCAACTATTTTGTATAATGGCTCTCTTACACTCTTCTGAGGAGCTAACTACATAGCTGCCAAGTTATCCCTTTTTTTAAGGGATTTTCCCTTATGCTGAATAGGCTTCCTCGCGAGAAAAGGGAAAACTTGGCAGCTATGGCTAACTAGCTTCATTTAAAAGGAGTATCGACAGAGACTTTTTCTACAGACCATGTGGTGAATCATAGTCAGTGTTGTACAAATACACGTAACTTCTGTAATCTAACTAAATTATAAGAAAATATGCTACAGTAACTAAGCTAGGCTGAAGATGGCAGGTAAGGAGAAGAAGCTTGAGGCAACTAAACATACTAATCAAAGGACTGTTTCTGCTCCCTTGGACAAGACTAGGATTCACAATAAATGGGTTATTTGAAATGAATATGTATACATAGAATTTGTAAAGCGATGTTTTCAGTAAGATTTCTTACATGGATACAAATAAACTTGAGAGGGCGGGCGGGCAGGGGTTAGGTGGCAGAATTCCCAGATGCTTTAAGTAGCCCTGAGGCACAAAAGCTCGTTTTATAGTATATCAGTTTCATTTCTGCTACAAACTTTGATAGGCATCTCTGTGGAAATTTTGTTCTTCAAAGTTCATGCTTGACTGTGGACATGCCTTTTGTACTGCTACTGCTGGTGGGGGGTGAAAGATTATCTTGCCATTCCCAAGGGTTTCATTGAAAAGGTTTGAAAGTGTATCTAGTCATAGAATAATAGAAACATAGAATTGTAGAGTTGGAAGGGACCCCGAGAGTCATCTAGTCAGTTTCTTGAAATAGGGTGCAGTTCCAAAGTGGATGTTTACACTGATTGTCTTTGCTTAAAATTGAATGAACTAAGAAAAAATGCTGTTTGAATTGTTACTGGTTCTTTAATCATATGACTTTGAAGGTATTCACCATTGTTGTTTTCTCTCCCAGGTTTCTGTACAGACTCTGTGGGCGTATCCTAGAATAGCTCTGTGGCAATGAGCACTTGTTCATTTGAACTTCAGTCAGACATTTGCTTTGTCATCCTGACTCTGCTGATGTTTCTCCCCCCACCCTTGCTCTTTTCTAATATTTCCATTTTTAAAAATTAACTCTAGAATTTGTCATCGTCTTCTTATTGAAAAAGTCAAAGACTGAAACTAACTAGTGCACTCATTTTGTTTATAATATATTCTAATGTATAGAAAAATATGCTTAAAATACATTAAGAGAATGAGATAGCAAGTCTGCTTTTCAGTTTGCATTGCCTTCAGTTAGATTTTAACTGGAACAGACATTGAAACCATTCCAAGTGGCAAAGCTGGGTGATGAAATATGACACATGGAGGGGAGGAGAATTGGCAATGAGCCCTGATGCACAAATAGCCCTTTCCCCTTTGAAGCATATTTAGAAGATGGAAAATAAAAACATTGCCAGCTGTGGGGTTTTCTGTTTTTTTGTTGAGAGAAATATTTTGAGAAATGTTCTGCAATATGTATTGTGTGGCTGCCACCCCCATATCAATATGGAATGATTTTGTTAGCATTTATGCACTTTTCATGTACAGCATGGGGCATCTGAAAGCACCTACATTTTTAATAGGCTGCAGGAAGGTGGTGGGGGGTTGGCTGGTGGGGGGCACTGTGCAGTATGAATTACTTTCTTCTTTTTCACCTCTAGTGAGTTCCATCTCTGGTCAGAACAGAAGGGAAGATATTTCAGTGAAACAAATTAGCATATTTACTGACTGATTTGAACAGGAGTTTCTTGACATATCCCCATTATGAGTTACATAAAGCTCATTTTGTATAGAAGCAGCTAGCAGCTGGTGACATAAAGCATTTGTTTCCACTTAGTGGTTAATGTGACATGCACCTATCCCATACCATTTGACTGAGCTGGCAGTTTTAAATATAGTCCTGTCTTCCTGGTTTACAAAAGTTGTAGTGCAGGATTAGTCAAAGCCTAGATCTCTGATTGCCCAAGCACCTGAAATATGATGTTGTAACTTACAGCTTGGAAATATATTTTTTTCAATAATGTATAACGGCATTATTGATTATGTGCAATATACACTTTCTCTGTGAGCTGAATGGAACTGTGTGGATGAGCTTTTAGGATATTTGTCCAGTGGGAAATTTCTGCAACCCATGCATATCATGTTTATAAAGCATGCATAGAAATCCATTGCTCACTAGCCACTGTTTTCATGTAAAGGTAAAGGGACCCCTAACCATTAGGTCCAGTCATGGATGACTCTTTATTAGCTGAGGGAGCTGGCGTACAGCTTCCGGGTCATGTGGCCAGCATGACAAAGCCGCTTCTGTTGAACCAGAGCAGCGCACATAAACGCTGTTTACCTTCCTGCCAGACCGGTACCTATTTATCTACTTGCATTTTGACATGCTTTCGAACTGCTAGGTTGGCAGGAACAGGGACTGAGCAACGGGAGCTCACCCCGTTGCAGGGATTCGAACTTCCAACCTTCTGATCGGCAAGCCCTAGGCTCTGTGGTTTAACCCACACCGCCACCCGCGTCCTTTTGTTTTCACATAGCTGCCAATAATAATGACAACAGAGCCACCACCTCCTCCTTGTGTGCTTCCTTCACATAACGGTCTGCATTCTAGGAAATCGTATTATCTGAAAAAATCAGGGTAGTACTGGCATGTTCCTTCTGCCTTTTATCCGTTCTCTAAACTTTGTTCATCAAACAAAGAATGCAATGTGTCCAGTCCAGTCTACCCTGTGTACAGTGCCCATATGGAATAATGTCCATAAGGTATAGCAGAGCACTGTGTATTCTTCTCTAAGTGGTCATTCAGCATGCTAGGCTGATACAGGAAAGGGAGGTCTGTGTGTGACCTTAAATCCCCATCCAGCTGTCCCTCTTCAGCTTGGTCAAGAAACCAGCTTTCATGTTATTTGATTGGCAGCTGAATGGGGAGATGGGGGATCACACAGGCTTATTGTTCCATGTAACAGCATGGTATAATGTCTGTGTACATGCTTACACTGCAGAGGTGTGGCAAACTGGGTTTCTGCGTAATTGCTGGTGGTGGATTTGATTATTATTATTTGTTTAAACATATTTTTTGTTAAAGATTTCTTGGTTTACAAAAGTATGTTACATTTTCTACAGATCAGTTTTGTTTGTTGAGACATTAATGTTACCTCAGGAAGGGGGAAAGAGGTGAAGGGGGGGCATAGTGAGTGGGGTTGGGGTCGGGTGGCAATGCTTCTCTTCTGCTTAATGTATGTGTGGGGTTTTGTGCCAGCGTCGCTTGTGCAGGTTCTCTTTATTATTCACTTGTGTTGCTTTGGTGGTGAGTGAGGTTGGAGTTGTCCTAGGGCGTGGCTGTTTGTTTGTGATTGGCTGTAGTGAACTTTGTTTTCATGTGTTAGTGGGGTGGGTGGGTGTTTCTGTATCAGGTTAGCCATATTGATTCGTATGCTGATTCTTGTCGTGTTGGGCTGTGTATGTGATATAGGGGATCCATACCGGGGTGAAGGCATCTTTTTTTATTTGTCCCCGTGTCTATTGCTTAGTTTTTCTAATAAGGCTGTTTCCCCTATTATTTGATACCATTGGTCCATGCTTACTCCTGACAGGTCTCTCCAGTGTCTGGCTATGTTGTTTCTGACTGCTGAGAGTAGGTGGGTTATGAGCTCTTTATGATATCAGTGAGCATTATTTTCTTGGAAGATGTTTAGTAGGGCCAGTTCTGGAGTGACTTCTAATACTTGCATAGTTATTTTGCATATTTCTTGTATGATTGTTGTCCAGAATAGTTGGATTTTGGGGGATTCTCACCACATGTGGAGGTATGTGCCTGTGGATGTGCATCCTCTCCAGCATTTTGGTGAGGTTCCTGGGCATATTAGTGCTAGTCTTGGTGTTAGGTACCATCTGGCTTGAAGTCCACTTCATCAGATACATGAAGTGTAATCCTCAGATGTGTGAAGTATAATTCCCAGTTGGCAGATATATAGATAGATAGATAGATAGATAGATATAGATATAGATGATATAGATATAGATATATACACACACACATATATACATATACACATACATACAGATGAGTGGAAAGGGAAAAAATGTTGAAGTTGAATGGCAATGAAATACAAAAAGTACAAATGTCACACTGTACTTTTTGCATTCCATTGTCAGTTAGCTCCAACTATATCTGCCAACTGAGCATTATACTTTGTATATCTATTGAATACATGTCATGTATCTTATGGACTTAAGGCCACAATAGTTTACGCCAGGCACCCCCAAACTGCGGCCCTCCAGCTGTTTTGGCCTACAACTCCCATGACCCCTAGCTAACAGGACCAGTGGTCGGGGAAGATGGGAATTGTAGTCCAAAACATCTGGCGGGCCGAAGTCTGGGGATGCCTGGTTTACGCCATAATAAATGTGTTACTTTAAAGTCTCATAGTCTTATTTTGCTGCAACAAACTAACAAAGCTATCACTTAGTAAATTACTTCCCCCTTCAGTTTGTGTTCATACTTTTAGAGACTCAAATGTCTTTGTCCAAAACATTCACTATTCTCTTTTTATCCATTTTGTGCCAGCACACTGCTCACTTCATACCCTCAAGACTCACAAGTCCCTTTCACAGGAGCTTTTCACATTCGTGCTATATGTGCAGAGAAGTAACAGTAATATTATGTTGGCTGGCCCTACCTTTGACATTCTGATGATGGACATGATGTCTGCACATCTGCAACAGGGTGCTTATCCATAGGGTGCATATACCCCATCTCCATGGTTGTCTTTGGGGATGGGACCTATAGGCACAATCCCATTCTTCCTCCAAATGTATAGTCTGCACATGGAATGCAATCTTTGAGAAGGGCTTTAGTCACAAATCTGAGAAAGTAATGCTCTCATGTTTTAAATGAGATACATTGTTATTTCATAAAGGGGTTATCCCAATTGTGGTATGGTTAAACCTTTTATTCTCTTTCCAGGAACTTACAAGCAGCCATTGGAGCCTACTATGATTTTGAGAGTCCAAACATCAATGTGCCCTCCATGTCCTTTGTTGAAGATGTGACCATAGGAGAAGGAGAATCCATCCCTCCTGACACTCAGTTTACAAAAACATGGAGGATACAAAACACAGGTAAAGCAACTCTTCTTGTCTTCCTTCTTGCTACTGGTTGATGATTCCCCTCCTACCGGTATTAATAATAATAATAATAATAGATATAATAATGGATATTAATATAATATACTATAATATATAATATAATATAAATACTGTTTTCTTTAAGGTTATTCAGGAGAATTTTCAAAAGCGAATATGCAAGAACGTTTTATTGTTTTTTCCTTAACAATATTTTTCATAGCAGACAGTAACAAGGTAAGAATTGTTTTGTGGGAGTTGAAAATGTTTCTTTGATTTGCATGTGAGTACCAGTGTCTGCAAATTAGCTTGCCATGGCAAGGATCTTTTTCCTCTAGCAAACATAATGATCCTCTGCCCTCAAGGTTGGAGTGTAGGAGATCATCCTTGCCATTGTGCTGCATTACAGAGTTTTTCCAAGTACATGGTGCAATGGAGCTTGGAGTTAGATTGAGTGGGGACTGTCTTTGATCTTACGCTGTTCCTTTGGAAATGCTTGAAGCCCCACTATTTTACTGAATCAGAAATACAGGGTAATGGTGACCACAATTTTTTGCTGGCTAACAAGGCCAGCCAAAATTTATGGATTCATGTTCCTCAGAGCCCTATTCAGACATTCAGCCAAATGTGTGAGAGGCTTGACTGTTAATTACAGTCATTGACAATCCAAGTCTGGTAGTTCTAACATATGTGGCTGAACAATGGGTTTTCCCAGGTCTTTATTTTTATGTACCAAATGCTGGAAATGTGCTATTTTGTTGCATGTCTTAAATGCTGTGTATCCAGAGCTGGAAAGTAATAAAACTTCTGGAGAATTTCAGCACTTTGGTGTGTTAAGCTTCCTGACACATTCGTACTTCAGTGTGAATTACTGAAAATTTTAAGTGATGTAAATATTTTATTAAATGTTCAAGTCAACAGCACAACATATTTTGGCTGCTGTTCTAGAGTTCAGATGAACCCTGGAAGTTGATATAGTTGACACTTTCTTTAGCTGCAATTAGAAACAGATTGGTGAAACTGCTGGGCAAAGGCATAGGCTATCTTGTTTGGTTCAATAATCATTTTGTAAGGATTAGAAAGGAAGAATAAAAAGAAGTGTGGGATATGCTTGATTTTATTTCCCTTGTCTGTTTGGAAAGCAGTTTATGGTGGGGGAGGTAAACACTGAAAGCAATAACAAGGGGACTCTTAAAACATTTTAGCTGCAATAGCCATGTAAAATAGCCTTATCTCAAGAGTTTAAATAATAATACTATGATGAAACTTTGAGAAGGGATGAAATGAGGTGAGATGAACAACCCTTGGCACTAATCTACTGGGATATAATTATGAGAGGGAAATGAGATCTGATGCAAGGAAATAGTTCTGCGAACAAATATTGCAATGACAGGATATAATCTGTATTGTTGACCTATGTATCAGTGCTTTGATTATACACACAACTTTTGTTCGAAATAATTTCCAGTAGAAAAAGTCTTGTCATTATATTTTCACACAAAATGCAGTTTTATCTTTATGGTGTCTGCTATGAGGATTAGACTTGGCATAGTAGAAATAAAATCTCAAACTATTCAGGTATTTCACAGATTCCCAGGTTGGCAGCTGGGGAAAGCAAAGTGTCACCTAGGGAAGAATCAGAAATATTTTAGTTGAAGCTTGAATTTGTTTTATTCTGCATTGTTTTATAGTCTTAAAGTTAAAACTGAGAATTAATACATTATTTTAGAGCTACAGGTTCAATTCATGTGAATATGCTACAGGTCCCCTTCCTTCCCACTTGTATGTTCCCAGTATTTCCTTGTCTGGTGTCCTCCAATCCTACTTTGCCACAGTATCTGAAGTGTCAGATTATTGTTAGTGCTAACCAGAGTGATCATTATTGCCAACCAAAATTGCCCCCAAACTAGTTTTGTTCATGCTAATCACAAAATTAAGTTCATGGTATTTTCCTGGTTTTCCAAATCACTTTGTGCAGTGTCAGAAAGTGATGTTTGAGCCATAGTGCTTACTACTTGGAATCAGTACAGTCATACCTCGGGTTATGGCTGCTTCTGGTAGCTTTTTTCATGTTAAGAATGCAGCAAACCTGGAAGTGTTTACATTCCTGCAGCTGTATCGTGCTTTCGCGCATGCGCAAAAGCGCCGCTCTAGTTACAAACTTTTCAGGGTGCAAATGGCACCCCGGAACGGATTGAGTCCATAACTAGAGGTACCATTGTATTTTTTATTGTTGGACTACTATTCTTAAAACTCAGACTTTGAGAACAACAACAACAACAACAACAACCGCTGGACAATGACCGCTCCCTTTCTCAAGCTCTGGGAGGAAGACCTTTCATTGCCTACAGACAGCCACCCAATCTTAAACAACTCCTCACCCACAATAATACAACCACCAGACTTAACATGGACACTGGTACCAGAGCCTGCAATAAACCCAGATGCCAACTTTGCTGCCACATACACCCAGACAACACCATTACTGGCCCCAACAACATCCAACATACCATCTCAGGACTATTTAATTGCTCATCCTCTAACATTGTGTATGCCATCAAATGCCAACAGTGCCCTTCAGCTCTCTATATTGGACAAACAGGCCAAACCCTACGCCAAAGGATAAATGGACATAAATCTGACATCAGGAACCAGAAGACAGAAAAACCAGTAGGAGAACACTTCAATCTCCCAGGACATTCTATACAAGATCTCAAAGTAGCTGTCTTACTACAAAAGAATTTCAGAAATAGACTGGAAAGAGAAGTTGCTGAATTGCAACTTATCACCAAGCTCAAAACCATGGAGGGACCTGGTTTGAACAGAGATATCGGGTTCTTATCTCATTATACATGATAAGCGATCTTCAGCCATCTCAACCCTTGCTTTTTCATGCAAAACCATTTGCAGTCGTTTGCGGTCATCAACAGCTATCAGTCAGTCAATCACCCATTTCCACCAGCCTTCTGAGTGATCCCCCCTCCCCGTCCCCACCCCTCCCCACCCCTTCTCTACATAAGTGCCTGGAAACTTCCATTTCACTGTATCTGAAGAAGTGTGCATGCACACGAAAGCTCATACCAAAATAAAAACTTAGTTGGTCTTTAAGGTGCTACTGAAGGAATTTTTTTATTTTACTTCGATCCAGACCAACACGGCTACCTACCTGTAACAACAACAACAACAACAGCTTTGTTCAGTGGTTAATGGAAACAGTCATACACCACATAGACTTGCATGCTTTTAAATTCTAGCTGTTGGTATGGTGATTTAAATTCTTCAGACAGCCTTGGGGTTTGTGTGACAATTCATGTTATAATTTGAGCATTATTTTCTTTCTGCTTCTGAAAGTAAGGGTGAATTCAGACACATGTATTTCACAACAAAGCAGCTTTTTCTGAATTGATGAAGATTTAATTCATGTCCCTACCATATATTAACGTGTATGTACCAGTAGTTAATGTGCATAACATAAACATGCCTTTGACTTGCTGCACAGAAGGAACTTTCATCTGTTGCATTGGTGACATGTCATGTTCATGGACATGTGTGTCCGTTCATGATAGGGGTTATGCGCACACACAACAAAGAGTTGCTTTGACATAAGTATACATCCGAGTCAGTCATTACACTTAGCAATGAAGATGTGCAATACAACTTTCTTTTACTAAGCGTTTACAGATGTTTACGCTTGCTTAATGGGACGACACACATTTTAATAATAAATGTGCTATCTGTTAATGACCATGTTGAGTCATTTAAGTAGCTTCTCCATTGACAAATGTTTTAATGTAATCTTCACTGAATCTCAGGGACAGAAGCATGGCCTCCAGGTGTTTGTCTTAAATATGTCGGGGGAGACCAGTTTGGCCATGTGAACATGGTGATGGTCCGATCATTGGAGCCCCAGGAGATTGCAGATGTCAGCGTACAGATGTGCAGCCCTAGTACTGCAGGAATGTATCAAGGACAGTGGCGAATGTGCACTGCTACAGGACTTTATTATGGAGGTAAGTGCCACCTCGTACTTGCAACATTTGAGCAGCCTTCTGTGTTGCTGGGACTGTTGTGAGAATAATATCTGCTAACTATTGCAACTCTACTTGTTAAGAGAATTCCAGAACCGAGTTCTAACAAGTGTTCCTTTCCATATAACATTTTGGATCCCACAAAAAACCCTCACATTGTAGCTATCTTTCAGGAACCAGACAAATGAATGTAAATGTTTCCTTTAAAAGGTGGCAATGGCCACTGGGCCTTTTGAAGTGCTATCTGCTGCTATATGATCCTCCCTGCATTTTGGCAGGTGTGAGACAAGGATCACTGTCAGTGTGTTGCTGAATATTGTTCCCTTAAAGAGGCCACTGCAGCCCCTTTTAGTGGGGCGATGCACAGCATGAATGTTTTATTTTTATTTTTCAAAACTCAGATCCTACCAACCTTCTGAAGAACTCAATATCAATAACAAACTATTTCAAAATATAGAATAACTCCTAAGTTATGGGAAACTTTGCACATCTTAAAAAGTTACCTTTCATGGCAAAGCAGCAACAACCACAAACAAACCCTGAACCCAACAAAAATTCCATGTAATTCCAATACTCTTTTATAATCCGGGACACAAACCATTTCAAGTGTTTGAAAAGTGGCATGTTACAACTTCAGATATTAATTGTTAGGTTGATTCACTTGTCTTTTTTACTGTGTAGCTAACATAGGAGAGATGGAACAAAATATATTGAAAGAACACTGAACAGAAACACTTTAAACTGCAACATTTGTTGTAGTTGTGATTGTTTGCCGATTTTTTCTGTTTGTTTTTTATTTCCTGTTGATGATTGGCATGTTTAACAACTTTCACCCCCAAATGATGGCATTTCTTTCAAGTGAAAGATGTGACTTCCACTGAATTTTCTTTTTTTGGAGTCTCTTTGTATAATTCTTTTAATGCTTGGGAATGACTAGAATAAATACCAAGATTAACAGAAGGTGGCAGTATTTCACTATCTTCAAACTTTCAGAATGCCGAATACTAAAACATTCAGGCTGCCTTTGAGCAAACAACGAGCCCTGTTGTAATACCCCCCATGTATTTGAAATGTGGTCCTTATTGATATTACAAGGATTTGGCATTTTTGTTTCTTATGTTTGATCATAAGCAGCATGCTGTTTGAGAGGTATTGAAATTAAGTAAAATTGCAAATTGTATTTTGTGCTGACCCAGGTTTCTCTTTCACAGACATCATCTGGGTGATCCTCAGTGTGGAAGTTGGAGGACTTTTAGGAGTAACGCAGCAACTGTCATCGTTTGAAACTGAGTTCAACACACAACCACATCGCAAGGTAGAAGGAAACTTTAACCCGTTCGCCTCTCCGCAGAAGAACAGGCAACCAGATGAAAACAACCTAAAAGACCCTGGGGGTTCTGAGCTAGACACAATCAGCAAAAACACGTGGGGGCCTGCTCCTGACCAAATTGAACAAGATCAGACTGAACTGTCACAAAACTCTGTAAATCTCTCCCCCAGCAGTCACTCGAACAACTTATCAGTAGTGACATACAGTAAGGTAGGTGCCCTGGGGGTACAAGAGAACGGGGAGGTAATGAGCCCATGACCTGTATTGTAATGGTCCTTCCTTGCAAATTGCATGACTCCCCCTTGTGCCTCTGTACACTCCGCTTAAAAGGGCCTGCATTTGGCTGTTCATCTTACAAGTCTTTTCACCGAATTAAAAGCAAGCTTAAACAAGACTATTTTCAAATGCTAAAACTATTTTAACATTCTGTTAAAATAACATTCTTCAAATGCTGCTTGCCGGATTTGAGAAGGCAACAATTTACAAAGCTGCTTTTTTAAAGTGCACTTAAAATTGAAAGTATATTAGGTGGTAAGTGCTAAAAATATAGTCAACAAGATTTGGAAGCTAAAATGTATGGATAAGAATATTGATCAGAATGTGTTCCAGGTCTGTGCAGAGTGTGGGGTAGCCAGGTACACTTGCCCTAGGCCTTGGAGGGCTAAGTTGGGGGGGGGGCTTGTTGTTGTTTGACTTTATAACTTTATTCTAAAAAGACTCCCACCCTGGGCCTCAGACAAGCTCTGCATAGACCTGATGTGTTCACTTTTCCCTTTTTGTTTCTACTTTACTTCAAATCATTATGGCTAGATTCACTTGTTGCATTTTGTTCTGATTTCATTGAAAACATTTTGCTGCCTTTTGCATAAAAATATACAGAAACTTGTGGAATCATAGTTTACATAATCCAGTGTGGTGTAGATGGTGTTTGTTTTTCCATTTTCCACATGGCCAGGTCCATTCAACATGTTGTTCAGGGCACTGAGGCAATTGCCAGTTGGTGTAAGGTTTAAAATAGGATGAATAAAATGTGTTGAGCAGCTAAGGTAGAAGGAAGACAGTTGAAGCAGGTACTAGTAGTGTGTGACTAAAGCTACTCTCAAATGGATTGAATAATGGTGAATTCAAGTTATGACGAAGAGAGAACATTTCTTGATGCAAGTGATGATTGTATCTTGGAGCAGTTAGTCATAGAATCAACAAGAGGAGAGCCAGCAATTTAATCCTAAACCATGTCCAGGTTTCTATGTAAGATGTAAGTATTGTTGAAATACATAGGCTGTGGTCACAGTTACTTTCAAAGTCCGTGGAAAGTTGCTCCCAAGCTCCAGTACAGTCACATTTACTTTCACAAGGTGGAACTGCTAAGTTGGTTAAAAGGAAGTTGTGGTGGGAGGATCACATATTTTTACCAGGGTGCAACACCCCACCTCCCCCCAAAGGCCACATTCCTTTTGAGATAATCTGTCAGGAGCAGCGTGTCACTAGTGGCAAGGATCAGAGCTTTGCACTCACACACACACACCATCCATCCATTCAGATATGCATACACTCCATTCACCCATTCATTCTTTCTCACGGTGGCATGGTGCACTTCCTGTAGGAGACACCTGAAACATTTACTAATAGGACATTGAAGACTCAGCTTACTCACAAACCACACTCAAGCAAAATGGCAAATGGAGTAATCCTCTAGAGGCCAGCAGACATATAGGTGACTGGGGAAAATGAGGGGCATGGGAAGCCATCAATGGCTTATACTGTATCCAATATCAGAAGCACAGCCTCTGAATACAGTGATTGGGGGCATTATCAAGTTTATTCAGTACAGAAAAATGAAGTTTTTAGTATTTTGTATTCCTTAGAGGCAAAAAGTAACAACAAAATTGCTTGACAATAAATT